>NC_140991.1:249910335-250325667 GCF_052327205.1 Somniosus microcephalus
AGCAGATTAGTCAAACACGATTTACCCTTTGTAAATCCATGTTGACTCTGTCCGATCCTTTCCCCATTTGTCAAGTGCTCCGCTATTTTATCCTTAATAATGGACTCTAGCATTTTGCCCACAACCGATGTAAGGCTTACTGGTCTATAATTCCCTGCTTTCTCTCTACCCCCCTTTTTAAATATTGGGGTAACATTAGCTACCCTCCAATCCACGGGTACTGTTCCCGAGTCAATGGAGTTCCGGAAGATGATCCTTAGAGCATCTGCTATCTCCAGGGCCACCTCCTTAAGTACCCTAGGATGTAGTTTATCAGGCCCCGGGGATTTGTCGGCCTTCAGTCCCCTCAACTTACCCAACACCATATCCCTAGAGATACTAATTTCTGTCAGCTCCTCCCTCTCATTAGTCCCTATGTTTGCCGATATTCCTGGGAGGTTATTTGTGTCCTCCTTTGTGAATACAGAACCAAAGTATGAGTTTAATTGGTCTGCCATTTCCTTATTCTCCATTATATATTCTCCCGAATCGGACTGCAGGGGACCGACTTGGGATTTTACCAGTCTTTTCCTCCTGATATACCGATAAAAGCTTTTGCAGTCTGTCTTTATTTTTGCTGCAAGTTTACTTTCGTATTCTATTTTCCCCTTCCTGATTAATCCCTTTGTCCTCTTCTGCTGTATCCTGTACTGCCCCCAATCTTCCGGTCTGGTGCTTTTTTTTGCCAGTTGATATGCCCTTTTTTTTGATTTTATGCTGTCCCTAATTTCCCTCGTTATCCACGGTTGAGTCACCTTTTTAGGTTTATTTTTATGCCAAACCGGTATAAACATGTTCTGGAATTCTTCCATTCTATCTTTGAATGCTTGCCATTGTCTATCCACTGTCAATCCCCCCAGAAACACCACCCAATCAATCTTACCCAATTCCCGTCTCATACCCTCGTAATTCCCTTTATTTAAGTTCTGGACCTTAGTCTCTGATTCAATTTCCTCACTCTCCATCTCGACTGAGAGCTCGATCATATTATGATCGCTCTGACCCAAGGGGCCTCGTACAAGAAGATTGGTGATAAGTCCCTTCTCATTGCACAATACCCAGTCTAAAATGGCCTGATCTCGAGTCGGCTCCTCGACATATTGGTCCAGATAACCGTCCCGAAAACATTCCAGGAATTCCTCCTCCTCAGAATTTTTACTAATTTGGGTAGTCCAATCAATATGTAAATTAAAGTCACCCATGATGACAGCTGTGCTCTTATCGCACGCTTCTCTAATTTCCCTTTGTATGCCTTCCCTCACCTCCATATTACTATTTGGAGGCCTATATATCACACCCACTAACGTTTTTCTCCCCTTGCTATTTCTCATTTCTACCCATACAGATTCCGTTTCATCCGAGTTAATATCCTTCCTTTCCATTGCATTAATCCCCTCCTTTACCAGCAATGCTACCCCACCTCCCCTACCTTTTTGCCGATCCTTCCTAAATATTGTATATCCCTTAAAGGTACATACATTACAATTCCTCCCCTTTTAGATTAACAGTACCATAACACTCATTTAACAATTAAATATCAAACTAATTACAATTAACACTTTTAACATGCAACATTAACTGAAAATAGTCTATTTATAAATTCAGTCTTTGGGGAGGCTTCCTGATTCTTTCTGGATAACGCCTTTCCCGAGTGTCTCGCTCTTCGTGCGGAGGCGATTCTAACACCCTGTCGTCAGTTGATTCATCAGCTTCCAATGCTATTGTTTCTGAGGTAGATGCAACCTGTACGTCGGGTTCCTCACCAAGTACGTATGGCCGAGACATGGGGTTGACTCGTTCCTGTGACTCTAGGATCTGGTCAGCGTGGCGTCTCACAATGTTCTCCCCAACATCCACTGTGTACATTAGTGGCCCCTGCCGTGTGCATGTCGTTCCTGGTTGCCATTTCTCTGTTCGGTAGTCGCGGGCCAAGACTGGTTGCCCTACATTGAAGCTCCTTGTCGGCTTCTCATTGATGTGCTGGAATTGCTTACGATCAACATCTCTTCGTACATTTGGTCTGAGCAAACCCAGACGAGATCTCAACCTTCGGTTAAAGAACATCATGGCCGGGGTTTGGTTGGTGACTGCATGTGTCGCATTTCTGTAGGCTAACAGGAAATTGTCCACCTTATGCTGCAGTGGAATGTCGTCATCGCACATGGCCTTTACTGCTTTTTTAAAGGTTTGCACGAACCTCTCAGCCAATCCATTTGTGGCTGGATGATACGGGGCGGATGTGTAATGCCTTACCCCATTCCTTTTCATAAATCTTCAAAACTCTTCGGACACAAACTGTGGTCCGTTATCAGAGCAAATCTGCTCTGGCAAGCTGTTCCTGGCAAAAATGGTCCGTAGGACTGCAATAGTTTTCTCCGTGGTGGTGGAGGACATTTTGATCACCTCAGGCCATTTCGAGTGTGCATCCACGGCTATTAAAAACATTGAGTCCATGAATGGACCAGCAAAATCAATATGCACCCATTGCCATGGAGATGAGGGCCACTCCCATGGGTGTAGAGGGGCATGTGGTGGTGCATTTTGGACCTTCTGGCATCCTGAGCAGCTCTTTGTCAGGTCCTCGATTTGCTGATCGATCCCCGGTCACCACACATAAGCCCTAGCAAGGCTTTTCATTTTCACCCCTCCCAGATGACCTTCGTGAAGCTCATTGAGCACTCTCTCCCTTAACTTGGGTGGAATTACCACTCGGGATCCACACATCAAGGCCCCCTGGCATACTGACAGCTGTTCTCTTCTGGATGAGAATGCTGGCAACAGTGAGTCACCATGTGCTGGCCATCCCTTCACCGTCATATCATATACCCAAGACAGTGTCGGGTCATTTTGGGTCTCCTTCTCTATACCAGCGTTAGTTACTGGCAAGCATTCAATTATAGTCGAATGAAATATTTTGACAGGATCCACTGCTGGTGCTTCCTCCGCAGTAGGCAGTGGCAGGCGTGATAGCCCATCAGCGTTTCCATGCTGTTTCGTGCCCTTATATTCGATTTCATATTGGTGCGCCACTAGAAAAAGGGGCCATCTTTGTAGCCGTTGCGCAGTCATCACCAGAACGCCCTTCTTTGGATTAAAGATGGAGACAAGTGGTTGGTGGTCAGTCAGCAAGGTAAACTTCTGCCCGTGCAGATAGTGATTGAACTTTTTCACTCCCCACACTAGGCTGAGGGCCTCCCTGTCAATCTGGGCATAGTTACGCTCGGCTGAGGTTAGTGACCGAGACGCAAAGGCTACTGGCCTCTCCGAGCCATCCGGGAATTTGTGCGACAGGACCGCTCCAATGCCATAGGGTGATGCATCACACGCCAACCGAATTGGTAGTGCTGGGTTGAAATGAGCCAACACCTCTTTTGATGTGATCAATGCTTTTCTCTTCTGGAAAGCTCATTTACATTCGACACTCCACTTCCATGGTACCCCCATTTGCAGTAGGGTGTTCAGTGGGTGTAGTACGGTAGACAAATTCGGCAAGAACTTATGGTAGTAGTTCACCAGCCCGAGGAACGACCTCAGTTGTGACACATTTTCCGGTGCTGGAGCCTTGACTACTGCCTCAATCTTTTCAGGGGACTTATGTAACCCCTCTTTATCAATAACGTGACCACAATACGAGATCTACTTCTGGAAAAACTCGCATTTGTGGCGATTAGCTCGGAGCCCATATTCCTTCAATCTAGTGAGCACCTGCTCCAGTTTGGCGAGGTGATCACTGTCATTTTCGCCCGTGACCAGGATGTCGTCCAAATAACACTGGGTCCCTGGAATCCCTTGCAGGACTTGTTCCATTGCCCTTTGCCAAATAGCCGGAGCTGATGCTACCCCGAACACCAGCCGGTTGTATTGGTAGAGACCTTTATGAGTGTCGATCGTGAGGTACTGTTTCGAGGCTTCTTCTACCTCCATTTGCAGGTACGCCTGGGCCAGATCAATCTTAGTGAAGCATTTCCTTCCAGATAGCGAGGCAAAAATATCTTCAATCCGCGGAAGCGGATATTGTACAGTGTGAAGGACTGGGTTCACTGTCACCTTAAAGCCCCCACAGATGCGAACCTTCTTTGGTTCCCCAGGCGTATTACTCAACGACCTCTTCATTACAGGAACAATGGGCGGTCCTCGTGGCAAATGGCGACACCCTGTGGATTTCGTGCGCTGCTCCTGCGCTGCTGCCAACGCCGCTCTCTGCGGTCCTCATGGCAATGGCAGCGCCTTGCGTTTTCCTGCGCGCCTCTCTCCCCCGTTGACGCTGCTCGGCCCTTGAACACCGGCTGCGCTCTGCTCTCTCTCGCCTCTCTCCCCCATTGATGCTGCTCGGTCCTGAACACCAGCTGCGCCCTGTGCGCTCTGCCCTCTCTCTTTCCCCCGTTGACGCTGCTCGGCCTTTTTCTGTGCCGCTCGGTCGGGCACTAGCCCGTCGCTGTCCGGGAAGGGTCTGCGCATTACCTGTTGCCAGCCCGTTTCGCTGGACCACCGTGACTGGAAAGCCAAGCCTGGCTCTCGACAGCCTCCCCTGCGATGCTCAAATCTCCGCTGGATGACTGGGCGGTTACCTGTGGTCAACGCCCATGCTTCTGGACTCGACCTTCTTCCACTGTTCTCCAGGAGCGAATCCCTGGGAGGTGATGCAGAGTTGCAGGTAGGTTCGAACTTGCTCGTCGCCACTGTTACGTCCATGTAATAATAAGAAAAGGACTGCAGAGAACAGTACAACAGGTGTTTACTCAACGTGGTTCAAACTGCAACTGACTGTACAGATCACTACTCAGGGTTTATATACAGGTGTGGTCACTGCCGGTATTACAGGATACAGGAGCTGTAAAAAGTAGTTCTCCCCCTTAAAGGTACATACATTACAGGCCCCTTAAATGCAGCTGGCTCACAGACATCAGCAGAGGCGAGATTCAGACCCAGAACACTGATTGGCCAGGGGAGCACACATGCAGGGACTCAATTGCCCAATTTGGACAAAATCGCAAATTTTTACCGCTGAAAGTGACCTCAGGATCGGAACCCACCGACCACCTGACCCGCACCCATCCTGGCACCAATGGGAAAATCGCAGTCAAAGTATTTGTTTAATTTATCTGCCATTTCCTTATTCCCTATTATAATTTCTCCTATTTGAGCCTATAAGGGACCCACATTTACTTTTGCTAATCTTTTCCTTTTTACATACCTGTAGAAGCATTTGCAGTCTGTTTTTATGTCTCTTACTAGTTCACTCTCATATTCTATTTTCCCTCTCTTTATCAATTTCTTGATCCTCTTTTGCTGGAGTCTAAAATCCTCTCAATCCTCAGGTTTAATACTCTTTTTGGCAACATTATAAGCCCCTTTCTTTGGTCTAATATTACCTATAACTTCTCTTGTTAGCCACAGTTGGGCCACTTTTCCTGTGGGGTTTTTGTGCCTTAAAGGAATGTATATTTGTTGTAAATTATGTATTAATTCTTTAAATATTAGCCATTGCTTGTCTACCGTCATACCTTTTAATGTAGTTTCCTTATCAACCTTAGTCAACTCACCCCTCATACATACATAGTTTGCTTTGTTTCGATTTAAGACCCTAGTTTCAGATTTAACTAAATCACTTTCAAACTTAATATAAAATTCTATCATATTATGGTCACTCTTCCCTAAATGCCCCTTTACTACAAGGTTATTAATTAACCCTTTCTGGTTACACAATACTAGATCTAAAATAACCTGTTCCCTAGTTGGTTCCTCAACACACTGATCTAGAAAACTATCTTGCATACATTCCATGAATTCGTCCTCCACACTATTACAGTACTGCAAATTTCATTTGCCCAGTCTATATATAGATTAAAGTCCCCCATTATTACTGTATTACCCTTGTTACATGCGCCTCTAATTTCCTGATTTATACTCTGCCCTACATTACAACTACTGTTTGGGGTCTATAAACAACTCCCACCAATGTTTTCTGCCCCTTGCTGTTTCTTAGCTCCACCCAAACTGATTCTACTTCTTGATTTTCAGAGCTAAGATCATTTCTCTCTACTATCTTTATCCCATCCTTCATTATCAGGGCTACCCCTCCTCCTTTCCATTTTGCCTATCTCTTCTAAAAGTTAAGTATCCTGGAATATTTAGTTCTCAACCTGGGTTTTGTCAGCCCCGAGGAGGCAGGTATGGAGGCGGGACTGCCGGTAAAGTAGCAGAATGTGGGGGCGGCTGGTAAACCTGCCCCATTCCGCCTCTGTGCCCTTTTGCCAGGAGGCGGGAAGCCCTCCTGCCCCGGGTCCCGTCTCCTCAAGGCGGGAAAGGGATTAAATCCTTTTAATTGTCTGTTAACAGGTCGTTAACAGGCAGAAAAAAGGATTAATCCCATTTTACCTTTTCAAGTGCAGGCTTCCCGACCTCCGAGAACCCCGCCGGGGTGGAGGAGATGTGAAGGAGGTCTCACAGAGCTGTCAAAAGCTTCTTCTGTTCATTAATAAATAGACATTCTTATTATGAACACAGCTAGCTTCTTAGCTAGTCACTTTATTAGTATATGAGAACTTCAGTACATGAGGACTTCTACAGCTTCTTTCTAGAGGCTTCCACCTTGACTGCTGCCTTGTGGGTAGCCTAGTGCCTCATGGGTAATGTAGTCTTAATATACATACAGCTGGGTAGTGTAGTCTTATATACAGCTCTACACAGCTCTACGGCTCCACCTAGTGCCCACTATAGAATGACATGTTATTGATCATTACATCCCCCTTTCTTTGAGGTTTAACAAAATCAATATCAATCAACTTTCAAGAAAACAATAAAGATAACATCAGTAACACTTTTGTGAGTGCTCTATAAACATAAACATTTTCAAAACAGTCAACACATTTTCAAAGCTTTACATTGTACTCAAAGATTAAGTCTATCAGGCTCTTTTACTTCACGTGTGGATCTTCTCAACATGGGTAAGTCTGATGTGTCTTCATGAGATTGTTCTGGTGGTGAATGACAAGATGTAGTTGCGGCATTGTCATCAATCTGCTCTTGTATAGATCGAGGTCTCCTTGCGATCTTTGCTTGGAGAGGGTTTCAGTGTTTCCTTCATTCTTCATGCCATAACTCTCAATGTAGTCAATGCACTCTCGAAAAACTGCTGGCAGCTGGATCCCATCATACAGCATAGTCCTCTCAGCAGCCTCGGCTAATGGAACACCAAAGATTGGCCTGAGGGAAGAAGGAGTATCCACCGGAACTGCTTCCTGCTCTGGTGCAGGCTTCTTCTTTTTCTTTTTCTCTTTCCACTGCTTAACAACATCTGCTGCGGTTATATCTTTGGACTTTTTCTCCTTGTGTTTTTCCTCTTTGTGCTTTTCTTCCTTTGGCTTCTCTTTGACCTTAAAGTCTTTTTCTTTCTTCTTGGAGAAACTAGGCTTTTTGAAGACATGGATACCCTTTGGCCTTTTCATCCTTGATGGGCTCTCTGCTTCATCACCTGAGTCATCTGGCCTGCTTATGGCACAGTTTATACGGTAGACTCTCTTGACCAGTTCTAAGTCCTCACAAGCTTTGTCACCTAGTATCGAATCAAGTCTTTCAGCCACAACAGAAAACATGAGATGATGCACTTTGTCTTTGGCTGTCACTTTAAGTCTGCATACACATAAGCTATCTATTTTCTGTCTATTATAGCTCTTCAGTAGTACTGACTTTTTCTGTATTTTGGGCTTTTCTTTCATATTTTTTATGTCACTCATACTGATTAAGTTTGCTTTTGCCCCAGTGTCCAGTTTCAATGTAACTAATGCTCCATTTATCTGCAGTGGGATCATCCATTTGTCCACTTTTACTGCATTGACTTTATGTTCAGCATTGTCCATTTCTGAGGGCTGCACATTTTCTGTATCTTTTTTGATATCGTCACATGACACCATTCCTACAAAAAATGTCTCACTTAAATCAGTGTCCTCAATCACATTGACTCGTTGCCCTTTCTTAGTTTTTACTTTTGAAAAGCATTGTTTGGCAAAGTGATTCTTTCCATTACACTTTGTGCACATTTTTCCAAACGCTGGGCATTGTCTTAACTGGTGTTTGTAACCACAGCGTTTACAATTAAAAATTTCATCCTGCGATTGCTTTTCATTTCTGTTCTGCCCATGTTTCTTCCCCTTATAGGACACAGCACCGACAGCAGCATTATCACTCATTACAATTGCATCATTATTGATTTCACTGAAAGTCTTCGCGTGCTTTCGAGCTAGCTCGCTGGCTTGGCATATTTTCACCGCATTTTCTGAATTTAGTTCGGTTTCTCTCAACAGACGTTCCCTGACTTTTTTATCATGAATACCAAACACAATCTGGTCCGAATCATGGATGCTTTGAGCTCAGAGAAATTACATGTCTGTGCTTTCAGTTTCAGATCAGTTATAAAGCTATCAAAAGTCTCATTTTGCTGCTGTGTCCGAGAACAGAAGATGTATCTTTCATAGGTCTCATTCCTTTTGGGAGAGCAATGTGCATCAAAAAATTTTAGCACATCTTCTAATTTTTCTCTGTTCTCCTCTGGATTAAATACAAATGTATTAAATACCTCTATCGCCTGTGGGCCTGCAACCGTAAGCAGCAACGCTATCTTCCTTGCGTCTGGCTTTGTACCGAATCCGATGGCTGCAATGTAGAGTTCGAATTGTTGTTTAAAAGTCTGCCAATTGTAGTTGATTTTTTCTGTGAGTTTCAAACGCTCTGGTGGCTTCAAATTCTCCATGTCGCTTTTCACAATTTTTTAGCAGATCTTCACCATCCTGGTACCATCTTATGTTCATTAATAAATAGACATTCTTATTATGAACACAGCTAGCTTCTTAGCTAGTCACTTTATTAAGCACATGTGGACTAGGTACAGTATCTGTAGAGGCTGCCATCTTGACTGCTGCCTTGTGGGTAACCTAGTGCCTCATGGGTAATGTAGTCTTAATATACATACAGCTGGGTAGTGTAGTCTTATATACAGCTCTACACAGCTCTACGGCTCCACCTAGTGTCCACTATAGAATGACATGTTATTGATCATTACAAAGCTGACATTTCTTCTTTCAAGAAAAGTTGACAGATGGCACATCAGATGTTGATGTGCTCTGTCAGTGACTTCCTCCTAATTGGCCTGCTGAGCCCGCAGGGCGGGCTTAACAAGGTCAATCAGGGGAAAATCCTGTTGGTTGGCCAGGGGCTGATGGAGGCGGACAGAAACCCGGCAAGCAGCAGTCCCACCTCCATCACGTCTCCATTGAGAAAATCCAGCCCCACGTTTCCGTAATGGCTATTAGATCAAACCTATTAATTTCTACCTGCGCTATAAATTCATCTATTTTGTTGCGAATGCTTTGCGCATTCAGATATAGTGCCTTTAGCTTTGACTTATTTCTGTTTTTTTCTGGTGTCACCTTAGTCACTGATGCCTTATTACCTTTGTTACTCTCTCTGTCCCTTCCTGACCCACTCTGCTTCTTTTTACCCAAAATTCTACTCTGCTCTAGAACCTTGACATTTCTCTCGCTGCTTTTAAATTTACTCTTTCCTGAATTCTCCCACCAGCCCCTCCCCCCCCCCCACCCACATCATTAGTTTTAAAGCCCTGTCTACTGCCCTAGTTATTCAGCTTGCCAGGGCACTAGTCCCAGCCCGGTTTAAGTGGAGCCTGTCCCAACGGAACAGCTCCCTCTTTCTCCCATACTGGTGCCAGTGCCCCATGAACTGAAACCCCTTCCTTCCACACCACTCTTTGAGCCACGCATTTAAACCTCTAATCTGTTTGTCCCTTTGCCAATTTGCGCGTGGCTCAGCATTCTGAAGGGACCGTTCCCTCCGCGACACCCGGGTCCACTCTTACATCACCCTCAACAAGCCCTTTCCTTCCCACAGCACCTTCTCGTGCAAGCGCAGGAGATGCAACACCTGCCCTTTTACCTCCTCCCTTCCCACCGTCCAGAGGCCCAAACACTCCTTCCAGGTGAAACTGTGATTTACTTGTACTTATTTCAATTTAGTATATTGTATTTGCTGCTCACAATGCAGTCTCCTCCACATTGGGGAGACCAAACGCAAATTGGGTGATCACTTTTTCTGCAAGCGTAACCCTGAGCTTCTGGTCACCTGTCATTTTAATTCTCCACCCCACTCCCACTCTGACCTCTCTGTCCTTGGACTCTTACATTGTTCTAATGAAGCTCAGCAGAAGCTCGAGGAACAGCACCTCATCTTCCAATTAGGCACGTTACAGCCTTCCGGACTCAACATTGAGTTCAACAATTTCAGATCATAACCACCGCACCTATTTTTTCGGACAGCAGCTGTTGGTAATGATTCAGCTATCACCATTTACACCTCTTCTAGACCCACTCTTTTGTTTCTTTACTTGTCCCATTACCATCCCCTTTTGCCTTGCACCATCATCCTTTGTGTCATTTAATCTCTCCTGTCTTCCACACTATCATAGACCTTCCCTTTTGTTCTTTCCCGCTCTCCCTGCCTCTGTACTTGCTTAAAACCTGTTACATCTCTAAATTTTACAGTTCTGATGAAAGGTCATCGACGTGAAACGTTAACTTTGTTTCTCTTTCCACAGATGCTGACTAAGGATGATTCATTTATTTTTGTACGTAGTATGTCATGATTTAATTTATAAATTTGATTAGAATGTGCATTTTCTGGTGGTTTTTATTTTTCTGTTGTTTGAAATCTCCAATGGTCAGTGATAGAGGAAGGGTAAGGAGCATGGGACTGTTGGTGAATGGGGAGGTGTGCTTGAGCTTACTCGTATCCCTCATGAATTATTTGATCACATAGAGCCCGAGCAGAAAGTGGCTGTCTATGTTGTAGTGTCCCTTCATCTTCGTGTTCCTCCACTTCCTGTTGCACTTCCTCCACATCCTCCACTTCCTCCTCCTCCTCTTTCTTGTGCTCCTGCTCCTCAGCTTCTCACCTGATAGGTGGTGGCAAGAGCTGTTCGCTCATAATGGTCAGATTGTGCAGCATGCAGCATACTACCACAAACCTTGATACGTGCTCAGCTGAGTACTGCAGGGCTCCTCCAGAGTGGTCCAGGTAGCGGAAGCGTTGCTTGAGGATGCCGATGGTGTGCTCTATAATGATCCTTGTGGCAGCATGGCTCTCGCTGTAGGCCGGCTGTGCACGTCTGCTTAGGTTCCGGACCGGAGTCGTGAGCCATGTCATGAGTAGGTAACCCTGGTCGCCCAATAACCAGCCTTTGACTAGCCATGATCGGTCAAATATAGGTGTCACAGAGGACTGCTGCAGAATGAAGGAATGATGACTACTGCCAGGATAACGGGCCTTCACCTGCATGATGCACTACCTGTGATAGCACACCAATTGCACATTGAGAGAGTGGAATCCCTTGAGGTTCATGAAAATGGCAACGTTTGCATGAGGCGCACACAAAGCAATGTGCATACAGTTAGTGGCACCCTGCACCATGAGGAAGCATGCAATCCGAGCAAACCTTTATGCTCACTCTGCCTGCTTGTCTTTGGCAAAAGGGAATGAGATGAAGCTGTCTACATTGTTTAGAGAACCTCAGTGACCTCCCTTATGCAGCACTGCACTGCAAACTGCGAGATGTTACTTATATCTCCCGCAACAGTCTGGAACGAGTCAGACATATAAAAGTTAAGAACCACAGTCACCTTGACAGCCACATGCAATTTTGTCCTTGCCCTACTTTGAGTTTGCAGTTGTGGCTGCTGCCGTTGGCAGATTTCAATCTGACCTCTTTTGTGAAGTGAAGATGTCTCAATCATTGGTCGTTGCTGAAGTTGAGGTAAGAAAATTGCTCCCTAAAGACCCTTGGCAGATATGGCCTCCTGCTTAGAGCCCTTCTCCCCCTCCTCCTCCTCCCTCTTCTAGCAGCTTGTCCTGCTCTGCGAGGCCTCTCTTTATTCTCCCAGTCATCTAGAAGCAACTTGTTTCAGCATAAGCTTTTAAATCAATGAAAAAGTACATCAGCACCAGCCAGACCACTCCCTGTAGATTATTGAAACTTTAGCCAAGTATAAGAAAGCTCCCAAAAGGCGTACAATTGCACCAGCAACCAGAAGAGATAATCCAGCAACTAACCTGTAAGTAGTTCATGATCCCTTTAAATAGCACTGATGGAGAGGCCCTTCAAGGCATTTAATGCCATGTTCAGCTGTGCAAAGTTAAGACAGGGCGTAGACTGGAGCATGGAGTTAAAATTGTCAGTGCTGGTGTCAAATCAACATTGCACACTGTTTGAAATCATAATCCGCCTGCTCTGCATGCCGGCAGCGGTTGTAAGGTGCACGCGTGCAAACCCCTTTACCAGGATGGCGTCAGGCGTACTTCCCATTGGAAGTCTTCGTGCACATCTCGGATACCATTTCTGAGCATTAGGAGGCTGCATAGCACCTAAAAAAATGGGTGCTACGTAGCCCAAATTCTCCCCCACGAACACTGCATTTCTGGTATTGTGGCGGAGCTGCTAAGGGACTCTGATCAAATGTATATAATTCCCTTTAACAATATGTTAACTACAGCCTGAGTCTGTATCTTTGTATATACTGTTTGCATATACAGAGCGCGGTCCCTTTAAGAGCACGGGCAAACGAAATGACGTCACGCTGTTCATCACATGATTCCCCCATCGGCGGGAAAAACGTGATGACGTCATGACACCAACCACGGGACCGCCCAAGCAGTCCTCGTGGAGCCTCCGAACTGACTAGACCTGTTTTCATAGTTCTCGTGCATTGGTTTGTTAAACTCAGTTTGTTTTATATTAAACATCGTTTGTTGATCGCCTGAGTCGACCTCAGTCTCCTGATAGGAACTAGACATTCCTACATTGGTGACCCCGACTTTTGCAAACGGTTTTCGCAGAAGGAACGAAGCATGGAAACAAACGCCATTGCATTGAAGCTACCGCAATTCTGGGAGCAACAAGTGACCTCGTGGTTCGTCCAGGTCGAAGCCCAGTTTGCGCTACGGAACATCGTTGCGGATCAGACCCATTACTTTTACGTGGTCTCCGCACTCGACAGCTCCACCACCTCACGGATCGTCAGCCTGCTTGAGAACCCCCCGGACGACCGCAAGTATGAAACAATCAAGGCGCGGTTGTTACAGGTCTTCGGGCTCACGAAGGCGGAGCGTGCCCGCTGGCTGCTCGCTATGCCCGGCCTCGGGGACTCCAAGCCGTCTGAGCTCATAAGCCATATGCTCACACTCCTTGGCTCCGAACCGGAATGCTTCCTCTTTAGGGAGCTCTTCCTCAGTCAGTTACCGGATCCAGTACAAGCTGCCCTGACCCGGTCCGAAGTCACAGACTGCGCAACGCTTGCTGCCGAAACGGACAAGATCTTCGCGGTGATGCAGCAGTATTGCACTGCCACGAGGCGCCCATCCCCCACAGACGCCGCCCCAGCTCCTCAACCTACGAGGTTGTGCTTCTACCACGCCCGTTTTGGCGCAAAAGCAAGATGTTGCCGCCCTCCTTGCGGCTTCTCGCCCCCCAAAAATAAACAACATCAACTCTGGCAAAAGAGGACCGGCTCTAATGGGCGCCCCGCGGCTGCGATGGCAATCGGAAATGCTGGAAAACTTCTTTTTATCACCGACTCCCTCTCTGGTCGACGTTTCCTCTGCGACACCGGGGCACAGTGTAGCATCCTACCCGCGTCAAATCTTGATATACAAGCTGGGAGGCACGGCTTCTCCCTCGAGGCGGCTAATGGCGGGGCTATTCGGACCTTCGACAGACGGCGGGTCCAGGTGTGTTTCGGCGGCCAGCGGTTTTGCTGGGAATTCATCACGGCCAAGGTCTCGCATGCCATCCTCGGTGCGGATTTCTTGTGCGCCAACAGCCTCCTGGTTGATGTAAGGCACCGCCGTTTAATCAATGCGGCCACGTTCCACTCCATCCCTTGCCACCGAAGTAACGCCATGTCACACACTGTCTCCTGTGTATTCCCACCTCCGGATGAGTTCGCTCGCCTGCTAGGAGATTTCCCAGACTGGACCAGACCCACCTTCTCCTCCATGGCCACGAAACATGGTGTCGAACATCACATCACCACTACTGGCTCCCCGGTCTATGCACGGGCCCAGCGCCTCGAACCCGGCAAGCTCGCGGCTGCGAAAGCGGAGTTCGCCACGATGGAACGGTTAGGGATAATTCGCCGGTCGAATAGTC
Source organism: Somniosus microcephalus (assembly GCF_052327205.1). Classification (NCBI taxonomy): domain Eukaryota; kingdom Metazoa; phylum Chordata; class Chondrichthyes; order Squaliformes; family Somniosidae; genus Somniosus; species Somniosus microcephalus. Next base: position 249,924,587 of record NC_140991.1, read on the forward strand.
CCTGGTCTTCGCCTCTACACATTGTCCCAAAACCTGGCGGCGGATGGCGGCCATGCGGCGAATACCGACGCCTAAACAATGCCACGACTCCTGATCGGTACCTGATCCCTCATATCCAAGATTTCTCTGCCCATTTGGCAGGAAATACCATTTTTTCCAAAGTTGACCTTGTCCGTGGCTACCACCAGGTCCCCGTGCACTCGCAAGACGTCCCGAAAACTGCAGTCATCACCCCATTCGGCCTTTTCGAATTTCTGCGGGTGCCGTTTGGACTCCGTACTTCGGGACCTCAAGTTTATTTTCGTCTACCTCGATGACATCCTCATCGCCAGTTCCAACAAAAAGGAGCACATCTGCCATTTACGCACCCTCTTTGCACGCCTCAGCTAACATGGCCTGATCATCAACCCGGCCAAGTGTCAGTTCGGCCTGCAACAGATTGATTTCTTGGGCCATTGCATCACATCGGACGGCGCAATTCCTTTGCAAACGAAGGTGGAGGCAGTAACATCTTTTCCACGCCCGCAGACCATCAGGGCCCTGCAGGAGTTCCTCGGGATTACCACCGCTTCGTGCCTAAGGCAGCTCTTCTCATGCAGCCCCTGTACGAGGCCCTCAAGGGCAAGTCTGGCAAGGATCCGGTAAGCTGGACGGTCGACATGGACCGGGCGTTCGTTGACACAAAAAGCGCCCTCGCCAACACGACCATGCTGACGCACCCGCTGCCAGGTGCCACCATCGCCTTCACCACCGACGCATCAGACTACGCCATCAGCGCAGTGCAGGAACAGTGGGTAAATGGAACGTGGCAACCGCTGACGTTCTTCAGCCGTCAACTACGGCGAAACGAGCGGAAGTACAGCACTTTCGACCGGGAGTTGCTGGCTCTTTTTCTGGCCATCCGCCATTTCCGGTTCTTGTTGGAGGGACGTCCTTTCACTGCTTTTGTAGACCATAAGCCACTAACGTTCGCTATGGCCAAGACTGCCGAACCGTGGTCAGCCCGACAACAACATCAGTTGACGTTTATCTCTGAGTTCACAACTGATATTCAGCACGTGGCCGGTAAAGACAACCTGGTGGCGGATTGCCTCTCCCGCGTGACCGTTCAGGCAGTCCAGCTCAGCATCGACTATGCCCTCATGGCTGCGGATCAAGCCTCGGATCCAGAGGTGCAAGCTTACCGAAGCAGCCCCTCTAGCCTCCAAGCGGCCGGCGTCAAATTCCACGCCGCAGGCACCACGCTACTTTGTGACGTCTCCATAGGAGATCCTCACCCTATCGTGCCGGTCGCCTGGCGCCGGAAAGTGTTTGACGCCATACATGGGCTGTCACATCCGGGCATGAAGGCCTCGCAAAGGCTGATGTCGTCCAAGTTCGTTTGGCGGGGCATGCATATGGATGTCCGCGACTGGGCCAACACCTGCGTGGTCTGCCAAAAGGCCAAGGTGCAGCGTCACGTCAAAGCTCCATTGGCCACCTTCGCTGTTCTGGAGTGACGGTTCGATCACGTGAATGTGGACCTGGTGGGGCCACTTCCACCTTCTCATGGGTTTACACACACCCTTACGATGGTAGACCGCACCACTAGGTGGCCAGAGGCAGTTCCCTTGTCATCCACCACTTCAGCAGACGTAGCCAGGGCATTCATCTCCTCTTGGGTCGCCCGTTTCGGGGTACCGGCGGACATCTCTTCCGATCGTGGACCGCAATTTTTCGGAGGTAAACCGGACCACATTTCGGTTGACCGGTTGAAGCCGGCACACTTGGAGCTTGACTGCCCAGTCGAGACCGCATAGCCGCCAAAACGTGGCCGACCGCCCACAGTCGCCGTGCCAGATCAAGCGCCACCGCCCGCCAGCCCGCCCGCCGTCCAGCAGCTTCCACTCCAACTGTACAGAAGTCGCTCTGACAGGCTTGTCAGGCCTCCTCGCGGTATCACTTTTTCTGTTAAAACAATTCTGGGGGGCGCATGTGGCGGAGCCACTAAGGGACTCCGATCAAATGTATATAATTCCCTTTAACAATATGTTAACTACAGCCTGAGTCTGTATCTTTGTATATACTGTTTGCATGTACAGAGCGTGGTCCCTTTAAGAGCGCGGGCAAACGCGATGACATCACGCTGTTCATCAGGTGATCCCCATCGGCAGGAAAAACGTGATGACGTCATGACGCCAGCCACGGGACCGCCCAAGCAGTCCTCGTGGAGCCTCCAAACTGACTAGACCTGTTTTCGTAGTTCTCGTGCATTGGTTTGTTAAGCTCAGTTTGTTTTATATTAAACATCGTTTGTTGATCGCCTGAATTGACCTCAGTCTCTTGATAGGAACTAGACATTCCTACAGTATTACTTTATCGCCCATTGCTCAAAAGTGCCAATTAAGGACATGCTTATGGTTTTTAGGGCGGGATTTTATGCTCTGTGCTTGCCAGCCCATAATGTGCTATCCATTAAAGTGAATGGGCAGAAAATTGGGTACAGGTGAGCACAGAGACAGAAAATCCCATCTTAATGTCTATTGCTGTTGTTTCTCAATATCCCCATCCACATATAAGTTATTGGATTGTGGACAGGAGTGGGAATCCCATTCAACTTTCCCTCCTTGACCCAGTGGCACTGAGGCCAATTATAGTGCCTCCTATTGCTGCCTTGGTTGAGGTCAACTTACTCACTACAGACTGGGGATTGAACCTGGTACCTTCCTCATTTGTGTAGCATTAGCTACTCACAAGGCAAGCTCATCTAGCCAGCAGGATAGGTCAAGCCAGTTTTAGAAATTGTGCACTTGACTAATAACATCCAGGGCAGATTTATCAATTTAGCCTCCTCAAATTGAGTTTTTCATGGATTCATAATTTTTCATAATTCCATGGTTCTAAATGAGTTGATTGTCCTCCCCAAATCTTCTTTCCTATTTGTGTGTGAACTATTGAAAATGGCAATCTTCAGACCCTCTGCCTCCTTCTGTATAGGTCTTTCATTATTTATTATCTATTCAACATGTGCCTGGCTAACTGCAGGTCCTGTTTACATTGTTTTATAAAGGATATTTCATTAGTCTACCATCACAGCTTTTGACCCACCCAGGACTGTATTTTTCAACACATTATAAATTGCTGCAAATTATATCCTTACTAGCTGGAGTGCCCGGCGGTGCCGAGGGTTTTTTGAGGGCATGTTGTTATGAAAAAAGTAGAATTTAGGTAAAGAGACCTACATCAGAATGCTGTTCATTGACTACAGCTCAGCATTCAACACTATCGTCCCCAACAAGCTGGCCACCAAACACCAAACTCTTGGCCTGAACACTTCCCTCTGCAACTGGACCCTGGACTTCCTAACAAACAGACCCCAGTCTGTCAAATTAGGTAACCACACCTCCCCCCCCTGACCCTGAACACGGGGGCCCCACAAGGATGTGTGCTGAGCCCCCTCCTCTACTCCCTCTTCACCCACGACTGTGTGGATGTTCATGGTTCCAACACTATCATCAAGTTTGCGGATGATACCACGGTAGTAGGCCAGATCACCAACAACGATGAGTCAGCCTACAGGGAGGAGGTCCAGCATCTCGTGAAGTGGTGCGCCGATAACAACCTGGCCCTTAACATCAAGAAAACCAAAGAAATCATTGTGGACTTCAGGAAGTCTAAAGGCGGAAGTCACACCCCCATCCACATCAATGGGGCTGTGGTGGAAAGGGTGGACAGCTTTAAGTTCCTCGGAGTCCACATCACGGAAGACCTCTCCTGGTCCCTCAATACCTCCTCTCTGGTGAAGAAGGCCCAGCAGCGCCTATATTTCCTAAGGAGGCTGAAGGGATGTAACCTGTCACCCCTGATCCTCTCTAACTTTTACCGCTGCACAATAGAGAGCATCCTGACGAACTGTATCACAGTATGGTATGGCAGCTGTAGCTACTATGACCGGAAAGCCCTGCAGCGGGTAGTCAAAACTGCCCAACGCATTACCGGCACCCGGCTACCGACCATAGAGCACATATACCAGAAACGCTGTTTATGGAGGTCACGGTCCATCATCAAAGACCCTACCCACCCCAGCCACAGTCTGTTCGCCCTCCTGCCATCTGGGAGACGTTACAGATGCATTCGCACCCGTACGACCAGAATTAGGAACAGCTTCTTTCCCAGGGCTGTCATCCTACTGAACTCCACAAATAAACTCTAAAGCCTGCACATCTGCCAATGCACTTTATTATGGTTATGTTTATGTTAATGTATTACAAGCCAAATGTATGTTGAATGTTTAAATGTCTTAATCTAAATGTACACTCTCGGGAGCCGGAAGCGTACATTTCGTTGTACTGCACTTGTGCACTAACAATGACAATAAAAGTTGATTTGATTTTGATTTGATTTGATATATCTATATATATATATATAAAAGAGTTTGTCTGTCTGTCTGTCTGTGTGGGAAGGAGAGAGAGAGAGAGAGGGAAAGACTGGGGGGGGTGGAAAGAGGCCCGGGGATCGAGAGAGAGACTGGGGGGAGAAGAGAGAGATGGGGGGGAGAAGAGAGAGACTGGGGGGGAGAGAGAAAGATTGGGGGGAGAGAGAGACTGGGGGGGAAGAGAGAGAGAGAGAGAGACTGGGGGGGAGAGGAGAGAGAGAGAGACTGGGGGGTGTTGTGTATGTGCCTTTAAGAGAAGAACTGATTCTATACTGCAGTACCGGCAGTGACCACCCCTGTATATAAAGCCTTAGCAGGCTTCTGTATTTCAGTCTTGAATTACTCCCTGTTCAGTAAATACCTGTTTTATTGTTCTCCTGCAGTCTGAGTATTATTGATCCTCGGACACTACACTGGCAACGGGCAGGTTTGAACTCACCTGCAGTACTGCATCACCTCACGGGGATCTTTTCCCTGAAGAGAAGCTTCTTGGAGGTCGAAGTCAGAACGGCGGACGTCGACCGCGGGCAAACGCCCAGGGATCCATCGGAGAGTTGCAGGGGAGGCTGTGGAGAGCTGGGCCTGGCTCCCCAGTCGAGGTGTTCCAGCAAGTCGTGCTGGTAGCAGGTAGCGCACTGACCCTTCCGGACTGCGGCGGGCTCGGGCTCGATCGAGCGGCTCTGCAAAGGGGCCGTGCAGCGTCGTCGGGAGGAAAAGAGAGAGAGAGAGGGTGGAGCGCACAGGGCGCGGTCGGTGCTCAACAACAGGGCAGCGTGGAGAGGATAGGACGCGGGGAAGGAAAAGTGAGACGCGCCGAAGCCGCGGGTCGCCGCCATTACCCTGTAGAACGCTAGGAGCAATGTGGCAGCAAGGGGAAGAAGGAAAAGCGTGGGAGGCGCCATTTTATTCCATTGGGGAAGAAGGAAAAGCGCGATGTAGTGTATGTACCTTTAAGAGAGAACTACTTTTACAGCTCCTGTATACTGTAGTACCGGCAGTGACCACACCTGTATATAAGCCTTGAGCATGCCTCTGTACCCCCAGTCTTGAGACTACCCTACTCCAGTAAATACCTGTTGATTGTTAAGTTACAGCATCCGTGTGGTTATTGAAAAACATCATACTCTCAGAATCACGGATCTAACAGTGGCGACGAGTATCGATTCGAATCTACCTGCAACTCTGCATTTCCCTTCGAGGATTCGCGGTGGAAGAAAGTCGAGGCCAGAAACACGGGCGTCGACCATGAGCAACCGCCCAGTCGTCTGGCAGAGAGTGAACGTCGCAGGGGAGGCTGTGGAAAGCCGGGCTTGGTTCCCCAGCCACGACGATCAGCAACAGACTGATGACAGGTACCAGGTAAAGCGCAGACCCTTCCGGGACAGCAGCGGCTGGAGCCGACCGACGGTAGAGAAAAAGCCGAGCAGCGTCGACGGGGTAAGATAGAGGGTGAAGCGCACAGGACGCAGCCGGGGGTTGAAAACCGAGCGGCATCGAGGAAAAACAAAACGGAGAGAGAGAGGGTAAAGCAGCAGCCGGGTTCAGGACCGAGTGGCGGAAATGGGAAAGGAGCACAGAAAAAAAAATGCGCAGAGCGCAGCCAGGGCTCAAGGGCTGAACAGTGTCCGCGGGGAGAAGAAGGGAGAGTGCGGGAGACGCCATTGAGCCATGGAGAAGAAGGAAGAGCGCGGGAGATGCCATTTTTAGAAGCCGCAACGGAGAAGGAGGGCGAGCGCGGGAAGAAAGGAAAGCGTGGGAGACGCCATTTTGTGCCAGCGGAGAAGAAGGGAAAGCGCGGGAGATGCCATTTTTGACAGTTAAATCACACCCAGGGATGCCGAAGAGTGGTAGTATCTCTACGTTCGACAATGAAGTCGAAGATTGGGCGACATATGTGGAACGTATTAAGGTGTACTGCAGGGCGAATGAAGTGCCAGATGCTAGGAAAGCACTGGTTTTGTTAAATTCCATGGGCGCAAAAACTTAAGGGTTACTGCGAAACCTAATAACCCCAGAGAAGCCTGTGAATAAGAATTTCGAAAGCATAGTAGAAATCCTACAGGACCACTTCAACCCCACACTGCTGCTGATAGCAGAGCGATTTAAGTTCCATAAAAGGAACCAACACAAAGACGAAAGCAATGCTGAGTACTTAACGGAACTGCGCAAGCTATCGAAACACTGCCAGTTTGGAGTGGGACTAGCAGATACGTTAAGGGACAAGTTTGTGTGTGGGCTTCAAAGTGAAGGAACACAGAAACGGCTTCTATCAGAAAAGGATCTTACGCTGGACAAGGCTTTCAGTATGGCAGTATCACACGAAGCAGCCGCAAGGGGCGCTGCAGAGATACAACGGAGACCGCAAGAATATGGCACCAATGAAATGTCCTATGGAACAGGGAAGTGTTATCGCTGCGGCAGAACAACACACGACCAGAAGGATTGTTGGTTCAAGGACCAAGTGTGCAGACAGTGTGGAAAAGCAGGACACATAGCAAGAGTCTGCAGGTCTGGGAAGAAAACCAACAGCAAGAAATCTGCACAGGAGAAGTACAAAAAGGTACACAAGGTGATGGACAGTAGTTCAGACGAACAGAAAAGTGACACAGACTCCGGAAGCAAGGAGCTGGGTTGTCTGAAACTACATAAGGTAACCAAAATGGAGGATCACCAGACTATCTGGGTTACACTCAAGATAGACGGAGTCCAAGTGAAAATGGAATTGGGCACAGGATCAGCTCTAACAGTCATAAACCAAAGGGACTACAAGCGGCTATTTTCACATATACCCTTGAAAGCTACAGAGATTGTCTTGAAGACGTACACGGGCAAAAAGTCTACCCCAAAGGAAAAATAAGGGTGAAAGTGATATACAAAGGCCAGGAAATACCTAAAATGGACATATATGTATTGCCAGATGGAGGACCACCACTGCTAGGACGTGAATGGATCGGGAAGATACAATGGCCTAGAAATTCACTATGGCCCCGCCAGCTGGCTAGCGCACAAAAGTTAGCGCTGGGCGCGCAGCCATGTGCGACCATCAGATATTCACTTTTTGCGCCCCAATTCGGAACCGGGCGCTATTCCAGGGTGTGCCCGCCCCCGCTTGGGGCGCTGAAACTGAATATCAGTGCTCTAGGTGCCGCTGCGCCACCCGATGCGGTGCAGCAGGCTGCGGTACTGCAGGCCTCCTCCTTCTCTTAAGGTGGAGGTGCCTGCAACGGGGAGATCGCCGCTGGATTGTGCCGGCAAATGAGCCCGGCACCACGGAGAAGTGCCGGGCTCGCGGAAAGCAGCCGGCAATGCCACGGAGGGGGGTGGTGGAGGAGGCCGGGGAAGGAGGTGCGGGCAGGCGGCCGCCGAAAAAGCGGCCGGCCGCACCTCCACCTTTATGCGCCCCACGAAGGCTGCAGTAAGGACCTGGTCTCCGGATGTTAGTAGCGGCCGCCACGGAGGAGGCGGCGGCAACTGAATATGGGCGTCGGGCCGGCATCGGGGCGGAAACAGGGCACTGCGCACACCGATGACATCATCGGTGCCGGCGCAGCGCTACCGGCTACCGCCGCCATTACCGCCAAGCTCAATATCAGCGCAACCTCCTATACTGGCGCAGAAGCCCTCTTTAGGCGGTAACTGGGCGCAAAGCTTGCAGCGCCTTACTGAATTTCTAGGCCAATTAGATTGGCATTCCATACAGGCACTGAAGGTTGAGGCCAAAAAGGATGACGACATCACACCTGGACGACTGTCAAAAATGCTAACTGACGCAAAAGAAGTGTTCCAGGAGGGACTCGGAACACTAAAAGGCATAACAGCAATGATTAAAATAGAGGAAAATGCAAGCCCAAAGTTTCTTAAGGCCAGACCAGTGCCTTATGCGATCAGACCAGCCGTCGAAGCAGAGCTGGAAGGGTTGGAACGTTCAGGAGTACTGTCCAAAGTGGACTGGAGCGAGTGGGCTACACCCATCGTTCCTGTAATGAAGAGGTCGTTGAGTAATACACCTGGGGAACCAAAGAAGGTCCGCATCTGTGGGGATTTTAAGGTGACAGTGAACCCAGTCCTTCACACGGTACAATATCCGCTTCCACGAATTGAGGATATTTTCACCTCGCTATCTGGAGGTAAACGCTTCACCAAAATTGATCTAGCCCAGGCGTACTTGCAAATGGAGGTAGAAGAAGCCTCGAAACAATACCTCACGATCAACACTCATAAAGGTCTCTATCAATACAACCGGCTGGTGTTCGGGGTAGCATCGGCTCCGGCTATTTGGCAAAGGGCGATGCATCAAGTCCTGCAAGGGATTCCAGGGACCCAGTGTTATTTGGACGACATCCTGGTCACGGGCGAAAATGACAGTGATCACCTCGCCAACTTGGAGAAGGTGCTCACCAGATTAAAGGAATATGGGCTACGAGCTAATCGCCACAAGTGTGAGTTTTTCCAGAAGCATATCTCGTATTGTGGCCACGTCATCAATGAAGAGGAGTTACATAAGTCCCCATAAAAGATTGAGGCAGTAGTCAAGGCTCCAGCACCGGAAAATGTGTCACAACTGAGGTCGTTCCTCGGGCTGGTAAACTACTACCATAAGTTCTTACCAAATTTGTCCACGGTATTACACCCACTGAACACCCTACTGCAAACAGGGGTACCATGGAAGTGGAATGACGAACGTAGACGAGCTTTCCAGAAGTGTAAAGAATTGATCACATCAAAAGAGGTGTTGGCCCATTTCAACCCAGCACTACCAATTCGTTTGGCATGTGATGCATCACCCTATGGCATTGGAGCGGTGCTGTGGCACAAATTCCCAGACGGGTTGGAGAGGCCAGTAGCCTTTGCGTCTCGGTCACTAACCTCAGCCGAGCGCAACTATGCCCAGATTGACAGGGAGGCCCTCAGCCTTGTATGGGGAGTAAAAAAATTCAACCACTATCTGCATGGGCAGAAGTTCACCTTGCTGACTGACCACCAAACACTTGTCCACATCTTTAATCCTAAGAAGGGCGTTCCAGTGATGACTGCACAACGGTTACAAAGATGGTCCCTGTTTCTAGGGGCGAATCAATATGAAATAGAATATAAAGGCACGAAACAGCATGGAAACGCTGATGGGCTATCATGCCTGCCAGTGCCTACTGTGGAGGAAGCACCAGCAGTGGACCCTATCGAGATATTTTATTCGTCAATAATTGAACGATTGCCAGTAACGAACGCGGATATAGAGAAGGAGACCCGCAATGACCCGACACTGTCTCGGGTATATGATTTGACAGTGAGGGGATGGCCAACACATGGCGACTCACTGTTGCCAGCATTCTCATCCAGAAGAGAACAGCTGTCAGTATGCCAGGGGACAGTGATGTGTGGATCCCGAGTGGTGATCCCACCCAAGTTAAGGGAGAGAGTGCTAAATGAGCTTCATGAAGGTCATCTGGGAGGGGTGAAAATGAAAAGCCTTGCTAGGGCTTATGTGTGGTGGCCGGGGATCGATCAACAAATCAAGGACCTAACCAAGAGCTGCTCAGGATGCCGGAAGGTCCGAAATTCACCACCACATGCCCCTCTACACCCATGGGAGTGGCCCTCCTCTCCATGGCAACGGGTGCACATTGATTTTGCTGGTCCATTCATGGACTCAATGTTCTTAATAGCAGTGGATGCTCACTCGAAATGGCCTGAGGTGATAAAAATGTCCTCAACCACTACAGAGAAAACGATTGCAGTCCTACGGACCATATTTGCCAGGAACGGCTTGCCAGAGCAGATTTGCTCTGATAATGGACCACAGTTTGAGTCCGAAGAGTTTCGGAAATTTATGAGAAGGAATGGGGTCAGGCATTACACATCCGCCCCGTATCATCCAGCCACAAATGGATTGGCTGAGAGGTTCGTACAAACCTTTAAAAAGGCAATAAAGGCCATGTGCAGCGATGAAATTCCACTACAGCATAAGGTGGACAATTTCCTATTAGCCTACAGAAATGCGACACATGCAGTCACCAACCAGACCCCGGCCATGATGTTCTTTAACTGAAGGTTGAGATCTCATCTGGATTTGCTCAGACCAAATGTGCGAAGAAATGTTGAGGATAAACAATTCCAGCACATCAATGAGAAGCCGACAAGGAGCTTCAATGTAGGGCAACCAGTCTTGGCCCGTGACTACCGAACAGAGAAATGGCAACCCGGAACGATATGCACAAGGCAGGGGCCATTAATGTACACCGTGGATGTCGGGGAGAACATTGTGAGATGCCACGTCGATCAGATCTTAGCGTCACAGGAATGAGTCAACCCCATGTCTCGAGTACCTGGGGATGAACCCGACATACCTCAGAACCAGTAGCAGTGGAAACCGATGAACTAACCGACGAAAAGGGGCCAGAATCACCTCCGCACCAAGAACAAGAACCTCAGGAAAGGCGCTATCCCGAAAGGATCAGGAAGCCGCCCCAAAGGCTGAATCTATAAACGGACTATTGTTGTTCAATGTACATGTTAAAGTGTTAATTGTTATTTGAATATTATGGGTACTGCTAATCTAAAAGGGGAGGAATTGTAGTGTATGTACCTTTAAGAGAGAACTACGTTTACAGCTCCTGTATACTGTAGTACCGGCAGTGACCACACCTGTATATAAGCCTTGAGCATGCCTCTGTACCCCCAGTCTTGAGACTACCCTACTCCAGTAAATACCTGTTGATTGTTAAGTTACAGCATCCGTGTGGTTATTGAAAAACATCATACTCTCAGAATCACGGATCTAACACGCGGGAGGTGCATTTTATTTCATTGGTGAAGAAGAAAAAGCGCGGGAGGCGCAATTTTAAATCACCCAAGATGCCGAAAAGTGGCAGTATCACTGCTTTCGACAACGAGGTAGAAGACTGGACCACGTATGTGGAAAGAATTGAAGTGTACTGTGAGGCAAATGAGGTGGCCGATGGAAAGAAGGCGTCGGTATTATTAAATTTGATGGGCGCGAGAACTTACGGCCTATTGTGGAATTTAATTACCCCAGCTAAACCAATGGAGAAAAGTTTTGAGGAGATTGTTAATATCTTACAGGAACACTTAAACCCTACACCGCTGCTGATAGCAGAAAGATTCAAGTTCCATAAAAGAAACCAGCACAAAGATGAGAGCAATGCTGACTATCTTACGGAACTACGCAAGTTATCGAAGCACTGCCAGTTCAGAGCAGGACTGGCAGACACCTTGCAGGATAAGTTTGTCTGTGGGCTCCAGAGTGAAGGAACCCAGAAACGACTACTTTCGGAAAAGGACCTGACGCTAGAACAGGCTTTCAGCGTGGCAGTATCCTACGAAGCAGCAGCACGGGGAGCTGCGGAAATACAACAGAAACCACAGGAATACAGCGCTAACGAAATGGCGTATGGAGCAGAAAAGTGCTATCGCTGCGGCAGAACAACCCATGATCAGAAGGACTGCTGGGTTAAGGACAAAGTATGCAGGCAATGTGGGAAAATGGGACACATAGCAAGAGTCTGCAGGTCGGGAAAGAAAACCAACACTACAAGAACTACTAAGGAAAAGTACAAGAAAGTAAAGAAATTGACAGACAGTAGTTCGGAAGATCAGGAGAGTGATAAGGACTCCGGGAGCAGGAGACTAAGTTGTCTAAAGTTACACAACGTGATCGCAAAGGAGGATCACCGAACCATTTGGGTCACCCTCATGATAGCAGGGTCCCCAGTAAAGATGGAATTGGTCACAGGATCAGCCCTAACTGTCATGAATCATAAGAACATAAGAACATAAGAAATAGGAGCAGGAGTAGGCCAATCGGCCCCTCGAGCCTGCTCCGCCATTCAATAAGATCATGGCTGATCTGATCCTAACCGCCAATCTACTATCATAGAACCCTCTCCTGAATCTAACAGAATTAGACACACGAAATAGGAGCAGGATCAGGCTACATGGCCCCTGGGCCCGCTCCGCTACCCACAGGGCCATGACCAATCCGAACCTAGACTCATGTCCAAATTCCTGCCCGTTCCCCATAACCCTTTATTCCCTTTACTTCTAGGAAACTGTCTATTTCTGTTTTAAATTTATGTAATGATGTAGCTTCTACAGCTTTTTGGGGCAGCATGTTCCAATGACCTACCACCCTACGAGTGAAGTAGTTCCTCCTCATCTCAGTTTTAAAGAGCAGCCCCTTATTCTAAGACTATGCCCCCTAGTTCTAGTTTCACCCATCATCGGGAACATCCTCCCCGCATCCACCCGATCCAACCCCTTCACAATCTTACATGTTTCAATAAGATCGCCTCTCATTCTTCTGAACTCCAATGAGTAGAGTCCCAATCTACTCAACCTCTCCTCATATGTCCATCCCCTCATCCCCAGGATTAACCGAGTGAACCTTCTTTGTACTGACTCGAGAGCAAGTATGTCTTTTCTTAAGTATGGACACCAAAACTGTATGCAGTATTCCAGGTGCGGTCTCACCAATACCTTGTACAACTGAAGCAATACCTCCCTATTTTTTTATATTCTATCCCCCTAGCAATGAAAGCCAACATTCCATTGGCCTTCTTAATCACTTGCTGCACCTGCATACTAACCTTTTGAGTTTCGTGCACCAGGGCCCCCAGATCCCTTTGTACTTCAGTACTTTCCAGTTTCTTGCCATTAAGATAATAACTTGCTCTACGATTTTTCCTGCCAAAGTGCATAACCTCACATTTTCCAGTATTGTATTCCATCTGCCAAATCTCTGCCCACTTACTTAGCCTGTCTATGTCCCCTTGCAGGTTTTTTATGTCCTCCTCACTCACTACTTTCCCTCCCATCTTAGTATCATCTGCAAACTTTGATATGTTACACTCGGTCCCCTCCTCCAAATCATTAATATAGATTGTGAAGAGTTGGGGACCCAGCACTGACCCCCGTGGAACACCACTAGTTACTGATTGCCAGTCCGAGAATGAACCATTTATCCCAACTCTCTGCTTTCTGTTAGATAGACAATCCTCTATCCATGCCAGAATATTACCCCCAATCCCGTGATTTTTTATCTTAAGCAATAATCTTTTGTGTGGCACCTTGTCAAATGCCTTTTGGAAGTCTAAATACACTATGTCCACTGGTTCCCCTTTATCCACCCTATATGTTACTTCCTCAAAGAACTCCAGCAAATTTGTCAAACATGACTTCCCCTTCATAAAACCATGCTGACTTTGTCCTATTAAATTATGATAATCCAAATGTCCTGTTACTGTCTCCTTAATAATGGACTCCAAAATTTTACCTACCACAGATGTTAGGCTAACCGGTCTATAGTTTCCAGCCTTCTGTCTACTGCCCTTTTTAAATAAGGGTGTTACATTAGCAGTTTTCCAGTCTGCCGGGACCTTTGCTGAGTCCAGGGAGTTTTGGAAAATTAGTACTAATGCATCCACAATCCCTACTGCCACTTCCCTCAAGACCCTAGGATGTAAGCCATCAGGTCCAGGTGATTTATTCGCCTTGAGTCCCATTATTTTACCGAGTACCACTTCCTTAGTGATTTTGATCGTGTTTAGCTCCTCCCCCCCTAAGCCCCCTGTTTGTCCAGTGTTGGGATATTCTTGGTGTCTTCTACTGTAAAGACTGATGTAAAATATTCATTCAGTGTTTTTGCCATCTCCATATTTCCCACCATTAATTTCCCGGTCTCATCCTCTAAGGGACCAACATTTACTTTAGCCACCCTTTTTCTTTTTATAGAACTATAAAAACTCTTACTATCTGTTTTTATATTTTTTGCTAATTTACTTTCATAATCTATCTTCCCTTTCTTAATCAATCTTTTTGTTCCTTTTTGCTCTCTTTTAAAGTTTTCCCAATCCTCTATCCTCCCACTAGATTTGGCTACTTTATATGCCCTTGTTTTTAGTTGAATACTATCCTTAATTTCTTTACTTAGCCACAGATGGCTGTCTTTTCTTTTACACCCTTTTCTACTCAGTGGAATATATTTTTTTTGGAAGTTGTAAAATAACTCCTTAAATGTACACCACTGATCATGTATCGTCTTACCCTTTAATCTATTTTCCCAATCCACTCTACTCAATTCCGCTCTCACACCTTCATAGTCTCCTTTATTCAAGCTTAGCACGCTTGTTTGAGATCCAACCTTCTCACCCTCTAATTGAATATGGAATTCAACCATGTTATGGTCACTCATTCCAAGGGGATCCTTTACTAGGACATTTTTAATTAATCCTGTCTCGTTACACAGGACCAGATCTAAGGTTGCTTGCCCCCTGGTCGGTTCAGTTACATACTGCTCAAGAAACCCATCCCTAATACATTCAATGAACTCATCCTCAAGGCAGCCCTGCCCAATTTGATTTGTCCAAATAATATGATAGTTAAAATCCCCCATAATTATAGATGTTCCCTTATTACAAGCCTCAACTATTTCCTGATTGATACTCCGTCCAACAGAGTTGCAACTGTTCGGAGGCCTATAGACTACGCCCACTAGTGTTTTTTTCCCCTTATTATTCCTTACCTCCACCCAAACTGTTTCATTATCCTGATCTTTTGACCCAATATCATTTCTCTGTATTACAGTGATTCCTTCCTTTATTAACATAGCCACCCCACCTCCCCTTCCTTCCTGCCTGTCCTTCCTGATCGTTAAATAACCTGGTATGTTTAATTCCCAGGCATTGTCACCCTGCAGCCATGTTTCTGTAATGGCCACAAGATCATACCCATATGTAGTTATTTGTGCCATTAACTCGTCTATTTTGTTACGAATGCTACGTGCATTCAGATAGAGAACTTTCAAATATGTTTTGTGACACTTAGTTCCTGCTTTTGCCCTTTTTATTACTTTACCTTTTACTCCATACCTTCTGCCCCTTCCTGACACACTCTGGTTTTTAATTTCCCCACTGCTACCTAAGTCTATGACCTTCTCTGTTGTCATTTTTATTATTTGCTCTCTAGGAACCTCCCCCCAACTAGTTAGTTTAAAGCCCTCTCTACAGCCCTAGTTATATGATCCGCCAGGACTCTAGTCCCAGCACTGGCCAAGTGAAGCCCGTCCCAACGGAACAGCTCCCTCCTGCCCCAGTACTGGTGCCAGTGTCCCAGGAAGCAAAACCCATTTCTCCCACACCAGTCTTTGAGCCACGCATTTAACTCTCTAATTTTATTTGTCCTAGCTAAATTCGCTCATGGCTCAGGTTATTACCCTTGAGGTTCTGTTTTTTAATTTGACCCCTAGCTGCTCATACTCCTTTAACAGAACCGGCTTCCTAGTCCTATCTATGTCGTTTGTACCAACATGGACCATGACAACTGGATCCACCCCCTCCCACTGCAAGTTTCTTTCCAGCCCAGAGGAGATGTCCTTAACCCTGGCACCGGGTAGGCAACACAGCCTTCGGGACTCTCGCTCTCGGCTGCAGAGAACTCTATCTATCCCCCTAATAATACTATCCCCTACCACTACAACATTTCTATTTACTCCCCCCTCTTGAATGGCCCCCCATTCCACGGTGCTGTGGCCAGGTTGCTCATCCGCCCTGCAGTCCCTGCTCCTGTCCCCACAGGGAGTAAGAACCTCGAACCTGTTGGTCAAGAGCAAGGGCTGCGGCTCCTCCAGCTCTACCTCCTGGATCCCCATACCTGCCTCACTCGTAGTCACACCGTCCTGTCCCTGACCATGGGCTACATCTGAATTACTTAACTTCATAGTCACGAGACTATGAGCGGCTATTCTCACACATACCCTTGAAGGACACGTCCATTGTATTGACGACATACACGGGGCAAAAAGTCTACCCCAGAGGCAAAATAAGGGTGCCAGTTGAATACAATGGCAAGGAAACACAGAAACTGTATCTATATATACTACCAGATGGAGGACCACCATTATTCGGACGTGAATGGATCCGAAAAATACAATTGGATTGGCATTCCATTCAGGCGCTAACTGTGACTGATAAAAAGGATGATGACATCACACCTGGACGACTATCAAAAATTCTAACTGACGCAAAAGAGGTGTTCCAACAAGGACTTGGGACTCTAAAAGGAGTAACGGCAACGATAAAAATCGAAGATAATGCAAACCCAAAATGTTTTAAGGCCAGACCGGTACTTTACGCGATCCGCCCAGCCGTTGAAGCAGAGCTGGAGAGTCTGGAGCGTTCGGGTGTGCTGTCCAAGGTGGACTGGAGCGAGTGGGCCACACCCATCGTTCCTGTAATGAAGAAATCATTGAGCAGCATGCCTGGGGAACCGAAGAAGGTTCGCATCTGTGGGGACTTCAAGGTAACTGTGAACCCAGTCCTGCACACAGTACAATATCCACTTCCACGGATCGAAGATATTTTTGCCTCACTATCTGGAGGGAAACGCTTTACAAAGATTGATCTGGCCCAAGCGTATCTACAAATGGAGGTGGAAGTAGCGTCTAGGAAATACCTCACGATAAACACTCACAAAGGCCTTTACCAGTACAATCGACTGGTATTCGGGGTAGCATCAGCCCCGGCTATTTGGCAGAGGGCGATGGAACAAGTCCTGCATGGGATCCCGGGGACCCAGTGTTATTTGGACGACATCCTGGTTACGGGCGAAAATGACAGTGAACACCTTGCCAACCTGGAGCAGGTGCTCACGAGATTACAGGAATATGGGCTATGAGCCAACCGCCCCAAATGCGAGTTCTTCAGGAGACAAATCTCGTATTGTGGCCACATGATTGATGAGGAAGGGTTGCATAAGTCGCCGGACAACATTGAGGCTGTAGTCAAGTTTCCAGCACCGGAAAATGTGTCGCAACTGAGGTCGTTCCTCGGGTTGGTGAACTACTACCATAAGTTCTTGCCGAATTTATCTACAATTCTGCGCCCACTGAACGCCCTACTGCAAACTGGAGTAACATGGAAATGGAGTGATGAATGTAAGCGTGCCTTTCAGAAATGTAAATGCCTAATCACTTCAAAAGAAGTATTGGCCCACTACAATCCAACACTACTGATTCGGTTAGCATATGATGCGTCTCCCTACGGCATCGGAGCGGTGCTGTCACACAAATTCCCTGACGGTTCAGAGAGGCCAATAGCCTTTGCGTCGCGCTCGTTAACCTCAGCCGAGCGTAACTACGCCCAGATTGACAGGGAGGCCCTCAGCCTGGTGTGGGGGGTGAAGAAGTTCAATCACTATCTGCATGGGCAGAAATTCACCCTACTGACTGATCATCAGCCCCTGGTCTCCATTTTTAACCCAAAGAAGGGCGTTCCGGTGATGACGGCGCAACGGCTGCAAAGATGGTCACTTTTTCTAGGGGCACATCAGTACGACAGAGTACAAGGGTACGAAACAGCATGGAAACGCTGATGGGCTGTCGCGCCTACCGTTGCCTACGGTAGAGGAAGCACCTGCAGTGGACCCTGTTGAGATATTCCATGCGACCATAGTCAAATGTCTACCTGTTACAAACTCAAGTATAGAGAAGGAAACCCGAAATGACCCAACACTCTCTCGGGTCTATGATTTGACAGTGAAGGGATGGCCAGCACATGGCGACTCACTGTTGCCAGCATTCTCGCCAAGGAGGGAACAGCTGTCAGTGTGCCGGGGGACCTTGATGTGTGGATCCCGAGTGGTAATTCCACCCAAGTTGAGAGATAGAGTGCTCAATGAGCTTCATGAGGGTCATCTGGGAGGGGTAAAAATGAAGAGCCTAGCCAGGGCGTTTGTGTGGTGGCCGGGAATCGATAAAGAAATCGAGGATATGAACAAGAGATGCACAGGATGCCAGAAGGTCCAAAACGCTCCACCACAGGCCCCGCTACATCCATGGGAGTGGCCCTCATCTCCATGGCAATGGGTACACATTGATTTTGCTGGTCCATTTGTGGACTCAATGTTCCTAATCGCTGTGGACGCCCATTCGAAATGGCCAGAGGTCATCAAAATGTCCTCCACCACCACGAAGAAAACTATTGCAGTCCTACGGACCATCTTCGCCAGGAATGGCTTGCCAGAACAGATTTGCTCCGACAATGGGCCACAGTTTGTGTCAGAGGATTTCCGGATGTTTCTGAGGAATAATGTGGTGAACCATTACACATCTGCCCCACATCATCCAGCCACAAATGGATTGGCTGAGAGGTTTGTTCAGACCTTTAAAAAGGCCATAAAGGCAATGCATAATGACAACATCCCACTACAACACAAGGTGGATAATTTCTTGTTTGCTTACCGGAATGCAACACATGCAGTCACCAACCAAGCTCCAGCCATAATGTTCTTCAACCAAAGGCTAAGATGTCGCCTGGATTTGCTCAAACCAAACATAAGACGAGATGTTGAGGATAAGCAATTCCAGCACTTAAATGAGAAGCCAACCAGGAGCTTCAAGATAGGGCAACCAGTCTTGGCCCGCGACTACCGAACAGAAAAATGGCAGCCAGGAACGCTATGCACACAGCAGGGACCACTAATGTACACAGTGGATGTTGGAGAGAGCATCGTGAGACGCCATGCTGACCAGATTCTAGAGTCACAGGAACAAGCCAAACCCATACCACGAGCAGGTGCACCTGGTAATCAACCCGAAGTACAGATTGCGTCTACCTCAGAAGCAGTGGTATTGGAAGCTGACGAACCAACCAATGACAATGAGCCAGAATCAACTCCGCCGCAAGAACAGGATACTCGAGAAAGGTGCTATCCAGTCAGGATCAGGAAGCCTCCTCAAAGACTGAACTTATAAATGATTATTTCAGTTGATGTATATAGTACAGAGAAAATTGTAATTGTAATTAGTTATTATTTAGTTGTTAAATGAATGTTATGTACTGTTTATCGAAAAGGGGAGGAATTGTTGTGTATGTGCCTTTAAGAGAAGAACTGATTCTATACTGCAGTACCGGCACTGACCACCACTGTATATAAAGCCATAGCAGGCTTCTGTATTTCAGTCTTGAATTACTCCCTGTTCAGTAAATACCTGTTTTATTGTTCTCCTGCACTCTGAGTATTATTGATCCTCGGACACTGCAGGGGGGAGAGAGAGAGGAGAGAGAGAGAGAGACTGGGGTAAGAGAGAGAGAGAGAGACTGGGGGGGAGAGAGAGAGAAACTGGGGGGAGGGAGAGAGAGAGAGAGACTGGGGGGGAAGAGAGAGAGACGGGGGGAGAGAGAGAGAGAGAGACTGGGGGTGAGAGAGAGAGAGAGACTGGGGGGGAGAGAGAGAGAGAGACTAGGGGGAGAGAGAGAGAGAGAGAGACTGGGGGGAAGAGAGGCCTGGGATGGGAGAGAGAGACTTGGGGGGAGAGAGAGACTGGGGGGGCAGAGAGAGACTGGGGGGGAGAGAGAGAGACTGGGGGAGAGAGAGAGACCGGGGGGAGAGAGAGACTGGGGGGGGATAGAGAGACTTGGGGGGGAGAGAGAGACTGCGGGGGAGAGAGAGACTGGGGCGGGGAGAGAGAGACTGGGGGCAAGAGAGAGACTGGGGGGAGAGGGAGACTGCGGGGGGGAGAGAGAGGACTGGGGGAGAGAGAGAGACTGGGGGGAGAGAGACTGGGGGGAGAGAGAGACTGGGGGGGAGAGAGAGACTGGGGGGGGAGAGAGAGACTGGGGGGGAGAGACAGACTGGGGGAGAGAGAGACTGGGGGGAGAGAGATACTGGGGGGAGAGAGAGGCTGGGGGGAGAGAGAGACTGGGGGGAGAGAGAGACTGGGAGGGGGAGAGAGAGACTGGGAGGGGGAGAGAGAGACTGGGGGGGAGAGAGAGATGGGGGAGAGAGAGAGACGGGGGGGGAGGGAGAGACTGGGGGAGAGGGAGACTGGGGGGAGAGAGAGACTGGGGGGAGAGAGAGACTGGAGGGGAGAGAGAGACTTGGGGGCAGAGAGAGACTGGGGGGGGAGAGAGAGACTTGGGGGGAGAGAGAGACTGGGGGGGAGAGAGAGACTGGGGGGGGAGAGAGAGACTGCGGGGGGAGAGAGACTGTGGGGGAGAGACTGAGGAGGGTCTACAGCAGAACCTGGATCTGCTAGAGTCTTTCTGCCAGACCTGGGCCCTGACAATAAACCCCCAAAAAATCAAAGTTCTTGTGTTCCAGCAAAGATCCAGACATCAGGGAGAGAGAGACTGGGGGGGAGAGAGAGACTGGGGGGAGAGAGAGACTGGGGGGGAGACTGGGGGGGAGAGAGAGACTGCGGGGGGAGAGAGAGACTGGGGGGGAGAGAGAGACTGGGGGGAGAGTGAGAGACTGGGGGAGAGAGAGAGACTGGGGGGGAGAGAGAGACTGGGGGGGAGAGAGAGACCGGGGGGGAGAGAGAGACTGGGGGGGAGAGAGAGACTGGGGGGGATAGAGAGACTGGGGGGGAGAGAGAGTCTGGGGGGGGAGAGAGAGACTGGGGGGGGAGAGAGAGACTGGTGCGGGGAGAGAGAGACTGGGGGCAGGAGAGAGATTGGGGGAGAGGGAGACTGGGGGGGAGAGATAGACTGGGGGGAGAGAGAGGACTGGGGGAGCGAGAGACTGGGGGGAGAGAGAGGCTGGGGGTGAGAGAGAGACTGCGGGGGGAGAGAGAGACTGGGGGGGAGAGAGAGATTGGGGGGAGAGAGAGACTGGGGGGAGAGAGGCAGAGAGAGAGACTGGGGGGAGAGAGAGAGAGAGAGAGTGACGGGGGAAGAGAGAGAGACTTGGGGGGAGAGAGAGAGAGAGACTGGGGGAAGAGAGAGAGAGAGAGACTGGGGGAAGAGAGAGAGAGAGACTGGGGGGAAGAGAGAGAGAGAGAGAGACTGGGGGAAGAGAGAGAGCGAGAGAGACTGGGGAAGAGAGAGAGAGAGATGGGGGAAGAGAGAGAGAGAGAGACTGGGGGAAGAGAGTGAGAGAGCGAGACTGGGGGGAAGAGAGAGAGAGAGACTGGGGGGAAGAGAGAGAGAGACTGGGGGAAGAGAGAGAGAGAGAGAGACTGGGGGGAGAGAGAGCGACTGGGGGGAGAGAGAGACGGGGGAGAGAGAGACTGGGGGGAGAGAGAGACTGGGGGAGAGAGATACTGGGGGGAGAGTGAGACTGGGGGGAGAGAGAGACTGGGGGGGAGAGAGAGACTGGGAGGGGGAGAGAGGGACTGGGAGGGAGAGAGAGACTGGGGGGAGAGAGAGACTGGGGGGAGAGAGAGACTGGGGGGAGAGAGAGACTGGGGGGGAGAGAGAGACTTGGGGGGAGAGAGATACTGGGGGGGGAGAGAGAGACTGCGGGGGGAGAGAGAGACTGGGGGGGAGAGAGAGACTGGGGTGGAGAGACTGAGGAGGGTCTACAGCAGAACCTGGACCTGCTAGAGTCGTTCTGCCAGACCTGGGCCCTGACAATAAACCACCAAAAAACCAAAGTTCTTATGTTCCAGCAAAGATCCAGACATCAGGGAGAGAGAGACTGGGGGGGGGGGGGGCGGAGAGAGAGACTGGAGGGAGAGTGAGAGACTGGGGGGAGAGAGAGAGACTGGGGGGGAGAGAGAGACCGGGGGGGAGAGAGAGACCGGGGGGGGAGAGAGAGACTGGGGGGGAGAGAGAGACTGGGGGGGATAGAGAGACTGGGGGGGAGAGAGAGACTGGGGGGGAGAGAGAGACTGGGGGGGGAGAGAGAGACTGGGGCGGGAAGAGAGAGACTGGGGGCGAGAGAGAGACTGGGGGGAGAGGGAGACTGCGGGGGAGAGAGAGACTGGGGGGAGAGAGAGAGACTGGGGGAGCGAGAGACTGGGGGGAGAGAGAGACTGGGGGTGAGAGAGAGACTGCGGGGGGAGAGAGAGACTGCAGGGGGAGAGAGAGACTGGGGGGGAGAGAGAGATTGGGGGGAGAGAGGCAGAGAGAGACTGGGGTGAGAGAGAGAGAGAGAGAGTGACGGGGGAAGAGAGAGAGACTTGGGGGGAGAGAGAGAGAGAGACTGGGGGAAGAGAGAGACTGGGGGGGAGACTGGGGGTGGGAGAGAGAGACTGCAGGGGGAGAGAGAGACTGGGGGGTAGAGAGAGACTGGGGGGAGAGAGAGAGACTGGGGGGAGAGAGAGAGACTGGGGGGGAGAGAGAGACCGGGGGGGGAGAGAGAGACCGGGGGGGGGGCGAGAGAGACTGGGGTGGAGAGACTGAGGAGGGTCTACAGCAGAACCTGGACCTGCTAGAGTCGTTCTGCCAGACCTGGGCCCTGACAATAAACCACCAAAAAACCAAAGTTCTTGTGTTCCAGCAAAGATCCAGACATCAGGGAGAGAGAGACTGGGGGCGGGGGGCGGAGAGAGAGACTGGAGGGAGAGTGAGAGACTGGGGGGAGAGAGAGAGACTGGGGGGGAGAGAGAGACCGGGGGGGAGAGAGAGACCGGGGGGGAGAGAGAGACCGGGGGGGAGAGAGAGACTGGGGGGGAGAGAGTGACTGGGGGGGGAGAGAGAGACTGGGGTGGGGAGAGAGAGACTGGGGGCGAGAGAGAGACTGGGGGGAGAGGGAGACTGGGGGAGAGAGAGAGACTGGGGGAGCGAGAGACTGGGGGAGAGAGAGACTGGGGGTGAGAGAGAGACTGCGGGGGGAGAGAGAGACTGCGGGGGGAGAGAGAGACTGGGGGGGAGAGAGAGATTGGGGGGAGAGGGGCAGAGAGAGAGACTGGGGTGAGAGAGAGAGAGAGAGAGTGACGGGGGAAGAGAGAGAGACTTGGGGGGAGAGAGAGAGAGAGACTGGGGGAAGAGAGAGACTGGGGGTGAGACTGGGGGTGGGAGAGAGAGACTGCAGGGGGAGAGAGAGACTGGGGGGGAGAGAGAGACTGGGGGGAGAGAGAGAGACTGGGGGGAGAGAGAGAGACTGGGGGGGAGAGAGCGACTGGGGGGGAGAGAGAGACCGGGGGGGGAGAGAGAGACCGGGGGGGGGGCGAGAGAGACTGGGGGGGAGAGAGAGACTGGGGGGGATAGAGAGACTGGGGGGGAGAGAGAGACTGGGGGGGAGAGAGAGACTGGGGGGGGAGAGAGAGACTGGGGTGGGGAGAGAGAGACTGGGGGGGAGAGAGAGACTGGGGGAGAGGGAGACTGGGGGGGGAGAGAGAGACTGGGGGGAGAGAGAGAGACTGGGGGAGTGAGAGACTGGGGGAGAGAGAGACTGGGGGGAGAGAGAGACTGGGGGGGAGAGAGAGACTGGGGGGGAGAGAGAGATTGGGGGGAGAGAGAGACGGGGGGGAGAGAGGCAGAGAGAGAGACTGGGGGGGAGAGAGAGAGAGAGAGTGACTGGGGGAAGAGAGAGATACTTGGGGGGAGAGAGAGAGAGACTGGGGGGAAGAGAGAGAGAGACTGGGGGAAGAGAGAGAGAGAGAGACTGGGGGGAAGAGAGAGACAGAGAGACGGGGGAAGAGAGAGAGAGAGAGACTGGGGGAAGAGAGAGAGAGAGACTGGCGGGGAGAGAGAGAGAGAGAGAGAGACTGGGGGAAGAGAGAGAGAGAAAGAGACTGGGGGAAGAGAGAGAGACGGGGGGAAGAGAGAGAGAGAGAGACTGGGGGGGAAGAGAGTGAGAGAGAGAGACTGGGGGGAAGAGAGAGAGAGAGAGACTGGGGGAAGAGAGAGAGAGAGAGAGAGACTGGGGGGAAGAAAGGGAGAGAGAGACTGGGGGAGAGAGAGAGACTGGGGGGAGCGAGAGACTGGGGGGAGAGAGAGACTGGGGGGGAGAGAGAGACTGGGGGGAGAGAGAGATTGGGGGGAGAGAGAGACTGGGGGGAGAGAGGCAGAGAGAGAGACTCGGGGGAGAGAGAGAGAGAGAGAGTGACTGGGGGGAAGAGAGAGAGACTTGGGGGGAGAGAGAGAGAGAGACTGGGGGGAAGAGAGAGAGATATTTCGAAGAGGAGTTATTTGATACTCTCCACATGGAAATCAGCCATTTCCAGGCCCAAGGAAAGGTGATAATATGTGGGGACCTAAATGCAAGGACCGGTTGTGAACCTGACTTCATAGACCCACAGGGAAACAACCATGTGTTTGGCCAGACCCCTTTAGATGTCACACCAGCCATCGCAAATCGGAACAACCTTGATCGTGAAATAAATAAAAGCGGTAGGGAGGTAGTGCAACTCTGCCGAGCCTTAGGCCTGTACATAGTTAATGGTAGGTTCAGAGGGGACTCCCTAGGGAGACTCACATACTCCTCAACTCTTGGGTCTAGTGTGGTGGACTATACAATCACTGACCTGGACCCCTGCGATATCAACGCATTCACTGTCAGGCAGCAATCCCCCCTCTCAGACCATAACCAAATAAATGTGTACCTTAAACTTTCTGCCCAAACTACAGACACAAAAAAGGAACACAGTAAGCTACATAAAATAAACCAGACATACAGATGGGCCCCAGACAGTGGAGATAAATTCATCACAGCACTAAATTCACCTGATCTCACAAGTAAAATTTCAAAATTTAAAGAAAATCTATATGAGATCACCAGAGATGGTGTAAACACGGCCATAGAGGATATAAATATGATCTTCCATGAGGCAGCTGTAAAAGCCGACCTCGTGAAACAGAAGAGGAAGCATCACAAAAGACAAAATAAAAATATGAAATGGTTTGACCACGAATGCAAAAATGCCAGAAAAGACCTGAGAAAAATATCAAACCAAAAGCATCGGCAACCAAACAATCCGGACCTACGTACTAGATACAATGAAACCCTCAAAAGATATAAACACACCATTAGGAACAAAACACAAAACTATACCCACAAAATACTCGAAGAAATTGAAAACTCCACCAATCCAAAACAATTCTGGGAAATGTGGAATAACCTGAGTACAACACAATTGCAAGCATTACCAATCCAAGATGGCGACATCTGGAGAACACATTTTGAAAACCTCTACAAAGACATCCCAAAAAACAAAACAAACCCAAGTCAACATCAGGTCACAGAAAAACTCCACACATAAGAAGCAACAATTAAAGACAACCAAAACCCTCTAGACTCCCCAATCACATGGAAAGAACTGGCCACAAAAACAAAATCTCTCCACCTAAAGAAAGCCTGTGGCCCAGACAACATCAAAAATGAAATGCTAAAGTTCAGCAATATGGAGATGCAGGGTGCGATATTCAAACTATTCAACATCATATTACGCTCAGGCTGTTTTCCCGATATCTGGTGCCAAGGACTAATCTCCCCCATATACAAAAGTGGAAACAAATCAGACCCAAATAACTACCGCGGCATCTGTGTCAACAGTTGTCTAGGGAAGTTATTCTGCAGTATTCTAAATAGTAGATTACTTGATTTTCTTAACAAACATAATATCCTCAGAAAAAACCAAATAGGCTTTCTTCCAAAACACCGCACCGCCGACCATATCTATACCCTTCACACCCTCATTGAAAAACATAAACACCAAACAAAAAATGGGAAAATATTCGCCTGTTTCATCAACTTCAAGAAAGCCTTTGACTCTATATGGCACGAAGGGCTCTATTATAAACTTCTTCAGTGTGGAATAGGGGGCAAAGTCTATGACCTTATTAAATCAATGTATCTGAAAAACAAATGCGGGGTCAAAATTGGAGACAAACGCACCGATTTCTTCACCCAGAGAAGAGGCGTCCGGCAGGGCTGCAATTTGAGCCCGACCCTGTTCAACATATACATAAATGAATTAGCAGACATGCTGGAGCAAAGCGAGTCACCAGGTCTCCGTCTCCTGGATGGAGAAGTGAAGTCCCTGTTCTATGCGGACGACCTGGTTCTGCTGTCTCCCACAGAACAGGGATTACAGCAACAACTAGACCTACTCGACAAATACTGCCAAAATTGGGCTCTAACAGTAAATCTAAAGAAAACCAACATCATGATTTTTCAGAAAAGACCCAGATGTCAGGAAAACAAATACCAGTTTACCCTCAGTGATACCACTATAGGACACACTATGAGCTACACCTACCTTGGTCTAACTATTACAGCATCAGGGAGCTTCAGCATAGCAGTGAATGCACTAAAAGAAAAAGCCCGAAGAGCCCTATATGCAATAAAAAGAAAATTCTACAACATCCAAATCCCAATCAAAATCTGGCTCAAAATATTTGACAGCATAATCCTGCCCATTGCACTGTACGGTAGTGAAGTATGGGGCCCGCTAAATCACCAAAGCTACACTAAATGGGAAAAACACACAATAGAAGCCCAACATGCAGAATTCTGCCGAAGCATCCTTCGCACCCAAAGAAAAACGCCAACAAATGCATGCAGAGCCGAACTAGGCAGATACCCACTGATAATAAACATCCAAAAACGAGCACTAAACTTCCTAAATCACCTCAAATCTAGCTCCCCAGACACCCTTCATTTCAAAGCCTTTCAGACCCAAGAGCTAAACCCAGAAAAGAGTCCCCTGAGTCAGCTGCTACTGAAACTAAGTACTCAGCCGGACCCTGACCAGCCCCAGACCAACACAGCCGTCCAAACACCAATCCGAGTGAACCAAATCATTAAAAAATGCAAAGAAACCTACCTGGAACATTGGAACAAAATAACCGAAAGCCAAAGCAGATTAGAATGTTACCGGGCCCTAAAAAGAGAATATAAACTGGCAGACTACCTCACGACCATCAGAGACACAAAACAGAGACAGACCCTCACCAGGTACAGACTAAGCGACCACCAACTGGAAATTGAAAAAGGCAGATACAAGAAATCCTGGCAGCCTAGAGAGAATAGAATATGCGATCAATGTCTGGCTGGCGAGGTTGAAACAGAAATGCATTTCCTCCTAAAATGCGAAAAATTCAACACATCAAGAAACATATTATTCAACAAGCTAAGCCAAACAACCCCAGATTTCAAGGAATTGGATGATCTGTCAAAATTGAGATTAGTCCTAGGAGAAGGAGACAGACCATACCTTGGGGCTAAATATGTAACAACATGTCACAACCTGAGGACTGTTTAAAAGTAAGACTGTTTAAAATTAATATTGAACGTACCAAATGAAGTACAAAGACTGTTTAAAATTAATATTGTTTAAAAGTAATATTGTATATACCCAACAAATGTCAAATCGATTGACACCTACAGAATGTTGGAAAACTGTACCTTTTTGCAATGTAAGCTTTGGCAATATGGTTCTCTGTAAACTTTCATGCCAATAAAGCATTTGAACTGAACTGAACTGAACTGAGAGACTGGGGGAAGAGAGAGAGAGAGACTGGGGGGAAGAGAGAGACAGAGAGACGGGGGAAGAGAGAGAGAGAGACTGGGGGAAGAGAGAGAGAGAGACTGGGGGGAAGAGAGAGAGACTGGGGGAAGAGAGAGAGAGAGAGAGACTGGGGGAAGAGAGAGAGAGAGAGACGGGGGGAAGAGAGAGAGAGAGACTGGGGGGGAAGAGAGTGAGAGAGAGAGACTGGGGGGAAGAGAGAGAGAGAGAGAGACTGGGGGAAGAGAGAGAGAGAGAGAGAGACTGGGGGGAAGAGAGAGAGAGAGAGAGACTGGGGAAGAGAGAGAGAGAGCGACTGGGGGGAAGAGAGAGAGAGAGACGGGGGGAAGAGAGAGAGAGAGAGAGACTGGGGGGAAGAGAGAGAGAGAGAGACTGGGGGAAGAGAGAGAGAGAGAGACTGGGGGAAGAGAGAGAGAGAGAGACTGGGGGGAAGAGAGAGAGAGACTGGCGGGAAGAGAGAGAGAGAGAGACTGGGGGGAAGAGAGAGAGAGAGAGACTGGGGGGAAGAGAGAGAGAGAGAGAGACTGGGGAAGAGAGAGAGAGAGAGACTGGGGGGAAGAGAGAGAGAGAGACGGGGGAAGAGAGAGAGAGAGAGACTGGGGGGGAAGAGAGAGAGAGAGACGGGGGGGAAGAGAGAGAGAGAGACTGGGGGGAAGGGAGAGAGAGAGCGACTGGGGGGGAAGAGAGAGAGAGAGAGAGAGACTGGGGGGAAGAGAGAGAGAGAGAGACTGGGGGGAAGAGAGAGAGAGATGTGGTGTATGTAACCGTTCCACCTTTAAGAGAACTATTTTAAGAGTTGCACTACTTTATCTTGGCTGCTGTATACTGTAATACCGGTGGTGACAACACCGGTATATAAGTGCTGTGTAATGATTTATTGGGCAGTTCCGCCCTGACCTTCGACTAGTAAAGACCTGTTAAAATTTACTCTTGTGGTCTGTGTAGTAATTCTCATTATAACACACAGACTTAACAGTGGCAACGAGTACGATCTTACCCTGCGGCAGAGATACATCCAAGGCAGTTTAACGGGCGTCGAGAAGAGGCAGCCGCCCTCATCATTCTGCTGAGAAAAGACTCGGGTCTGAAGAGCAAAGGAAGAATCCTGACACGAAGCCTTCCATCAGCAACAGGCAGTGATCATCCCTTCTATCACGGTGGTGGGTAAGCCGATCAGCGACGGGCAGCAAGTCGGCCACGTTGGCTGTGAAGTAGGGGAGGGAAAAACGGAGGATATAAGGGCGGAGAACTCGACCACGGCCGGGGAAAAGAGCCAGACAGAAGTCGGGGCCAGAGGCGCTGAGACTGGGGCAGCGTAAGGCACGGGAGCCGCGGTGAATGCAAACGCAGCCGGTGTAAAAGACCGGGTTGCAAGCGGGCTGGGAGACGCAACAGCGTCGAGAGAGAGCTCGACCGCGACCGGTGAAAAAGGCCGGGCAGCTACCGAGGCCGCGAGGCGCGGCGACCGGGACAGCGTAAGGCGCAGGAGAAAATTTTTTAAAACCGCGGAGAACTCAGCCGCAGCCGGGGGAAAGGACTGGACTGCAAGAGGGGCTGGGAGGCACGATTTGAGAACCGCTGGGGAGGGCGAACGCAGCAATACGGCAATCGCCATTACAGCCAGCGGGGGAGAAAGGCAAACACGGGAAGCCGCCATTTTCATAGGCGGGGGAAGAAGACAAGCGCGGGAAACCACCATTTAAAAAAATAAATAAATAAAAGAAAAATTTCTTTTTGTTTCTCAAGAAGATTGCGAGGATGCCTAAGCGTGGTAACATCAACGATTTCGATCCCGATGTTGAAGATTGGGCCACGTATGTAGAACGCATTGAGATTTATTGTAAGGCAAATAAAATATCCGATGAAGATAAAGCACTAACCTTACTAAACTCAATGGGTGCGAAGACATACGGGCTATTGAAGCATCTTCTATCACCAGCTAAACCGGCGGATCAGGCTTTCGCTAAGATTGTTGCTGTCCTGAGAAATCATTTGAACCCCACACCGCTGATGTTAGCGGAACGATTTAATTTTATGCGAGAACGCAACTGAAAGAGGAAAGCAACGCGGAGTATTTAATTGAACTGCGTAAGCTAGCGAAATACTGTCAGTTTGGGGAAAGACTGACAGAGGCACTGAGAGACAAATTCGTGTGTGGATTGTCGAAAGAAGGAACACAAAAGCGGCTGCTTGAAGAGAATGATCTTACACTTGATAAGGCTGTCACTATTGCAGCATCGCACGAAGCCGCAGCGAGAGGCACTGCGGAAATGCAGCTGAAGGCAGTGGTACTCAGCGTAGATCAAATGGCTTTGGGTACAGCGAAATGTTATCGTTGTGGAAAGACAACACCCGATCAGAACCAATGCTGGTTTAAAAACCAGGAATGTAGAAAATATGGCAAGCTTGGTCACATAGCTAAAGTATGCCGGTCAGGAAAGAAGACCAGCAACAAAAAGTCACCGCAGGAAAAGTGCAGAAAGGTACATAAGGTGGCTGAGAAGAGTTCGGATGAACAGAATTCGGATTCAGACTCCAACAGCAAGGAACTGGGTAGTTTGAGAATTCACAATGTGAGTAAGGAAGCTGACCTACAAACTATCTGGGTCACACTGCAGATAGCAGGAGTCCAAGTGAAGATGGAATTGGACACCGGATCGGCGTTGACGGTCATGAATAAGCAAGATTACAAAAGGTTATTCACACATATTCCCCTACGGGATACGGAGATAGTATTGCAGACATACACGGGGCAAAGAGTATACCCCATCGGAAAGATAAAAGTCAAGGTGGTACACAAGGGCAAAGAACACCAAGCAATGGACATATATGTATTACCTGAGGGAGGTCCACCACTTCTGGGACGGGAGTGGATCAGGAAAATAAATATGGACTGGCACTCCCTAAAAGCAATAACGGTAGATTCCGGAAAAAAAGATGTCAAACCTGAACGATTGTCCAGAATATTGGATGAGGGCATATGCAGCAGTGACAGTGACAAAGCAGAGAGTGAGAACTCGGTGAAGACAATCAGCTCAGACTCTGGAACTGATGATGGTAAGACCAGCCCATGTGCAAAAGACAAGTCTAAAATGGACTTGCAGACTAATGATGGAAAAACGAAGGAGTGCATAAATGCTTCAGAAGAGAACAAAGTATCAGAACAGAATTCCACTGAACAACAACATAGTTTGACAGAGAATTCTGAGTCTGTCCAGTCTACAGACATGCACATTTCTGAGGAACACCGGGCTCGAACTCAACTCAATTTCAAACTACAACAGCAATTAGAACAAATGATTCGCCGTTTTGAGCAAGAGATGAATGCGAAGAAAAAGTTCTTTGACACAGAGTTGTAGAATCTGGGAAGACAGCAGAAGCAGCTGATTGAGAAAATGGATCAGGAACACACAAGCCGTCTGCGCGATGAGGCCAAACGAATCAAAGCTGAGCAAGAAAGGGAATATGTCAAATTCATCGATCAGTTGAAAGCTAAGAAGAAAGAGCACCCTTTTGTGAGCAGTGTCAGCAGTAATAAGCCACTCAGGGACTTGGTGGCAGAGGCAAAAGCTGAAGTGATGGAGGAAATAGAAGACAATAGAGAAGAAGCAGAAGATGATGACTCATCTGAACCATTATCACCCCTACCAGGTCACGCACGTGGTCCCTCCGAACTGAGCCAAATCAGTCTGGAAGTAGAAAAGCTTCCCAAGGTACTCGAGCCTTTAGAAGTCAGCAATGCTGGTTCTGAAGTTACGAAAGTTCAAGCTGTTAAGTCCAGTGAAGGACTATTAGATGAGTCACCCCAGCAACGAGAACCTACTACACCACCGAAAACTACTACACCACCGAGGCGTTATCCGGACCGAGTCAGGAGGCCTCCTCAGAGACTGAATCTGTGAACTGTTTTTACATGAAGTTGTGTATATATGTTAGTATGTTATGTTTAATGGGGAATATATACTGTTAAGCTAAAAAGGGAGGATTGTGGTGTATGTAACCGTTCCACCTTTAAGAGAACTATTTTAAGAGTTGCACTACTTTATCTTGGCTGCTGTATACTGTAATACCGGTGGTGACCACACCGGTATATAAGTGCTGTGTAATGATTTATTGGGCAGTTCCGCCCTGACCTTCGACTAGTAAAGACCTGTTAAAATTTACTCTTGTGGTCTGTGTAGTAATTCTCGTTATAACACACAGACTTAACAAGAGAGAGAGACTGGGGTTGAGAGAGAGACAGAGACTGGGGGGGAGAGAGAGAGAGAGATCACCAGAGATGGTGTAAACATGGCCATAGAGGATATAAATATGATCTTCCATGAGGCAGCTGTAAAAGCCGACCTTGTGAAACAGAAGAGGAAGCGTCACAAAAGACAAAATAAAAATAAGAAATGGTTTGACCACGAATGCAAAAATGCCAGAAAAGACCTGAGAAAAATATCAAACCAAAAGCATCGCCAACCAAACAATCCGGACCTACGTACTAGATACAATGAAACCCTCAAAAGATATAAACACACCATTAGGAACAAAACACAAAACTATACCCACAAAATACTCGAAGAAATTGAAAACTCCACCAATCCAAAACAATTCTGGGAAATGTGGAATAACCTGAGTACAACACAATTGCAAGCATTACCAATCCAAGATGGCGACATCTGGAGAACACATTTTGAAAACCTCTACAAAGACATCCCAATAAACGAAACAAACCCAAGTCAACATCAGGTCACAGAAAAACTCCACACATTAGAAGCAACAATTAAAGACAACCAAAACCCTCTAGACTCCCCAATCACATGGAAAGAACTGGCCACAAAAACAAAATCTCTCCACCTAAAGAAAGCCTGTGGCCCAGACAACATCAAAAATGAAATGCTCAAGTTCAGCAATATGGAGATGCAGGGTGCGGTACTCAAATTATTCAACATCATATTACGTTCAGGCTGTTTTCCCGATATCTGGTGCCAAGGACTAATCTCCCCCATATATAAAAGTGGAAACAAATCAGACCCAAATAACTACCGCGGCATCTGTGTCAACAGTTGTCTAGGGAAGTTATTCTGCAGTATTCTAAATAGTAGATTACTTGATTTTCTTAACAAACATAATATCCTCAGAAAAAACCAAATAGGCTTTCTTCCAAAACACCGCACCGCCGACCATATCTATACCCTTTACACCCTCATTGAAAAACATATACACCAAACAAAAAATGGGAAAATATTCGCCTGTTTCATCGACTTCAAGAAAGCCTTTGACTCTATATGGCACGAAGGGCTCTATTATAAACTTCTTCAGTGTGGAATAGGGGGCAAAGTCTATGACCTTATTAAATCAATGTATCTGAAAAACAAATGCGGGGTCAAAATTGGAGACAAACGCACCGATTTCTTCACCCAGAGAAGAGGCGTCCGGCAGGGCTGCAATTTGAGCCCGACCCTGTTCAACATATACATAAATGAATTAGCAGACATGCTGGAGCAAAGCGAGTCACCAGGTCTCCGTCTCCTGGATGGAGAAGTGAAATCCCTGTTCTATGCGGACGACCTGGTTCTGCTGTCTCCCACAGAACAGGGATTACAGCAACAACTAGACCTACTCGACAAATACTGCCAAAATTGGGCTCTAACAGTAAATCTAAAGAAAACCAACATCATGATTTTTCAAAAAAGGCCCAGATGTCAGGAAAACAAATATCAGTTTACCCTCAGTGATACCACTATAGGACACACTATGAGCTACACCTACCTTGGTCTAACTATTACAGCATCAGGGAGCTTCAGCATAGCAGTGAATGCACTAAAAGAAAAAGCACGAAGAGCCCTATATGCAATAAAAAGAAAATTCTACAACATCCAAATCCCAATCAAAATCTGGCTCAAAATATTTGACAGCATAATCCTGCCCATTGCACTGTACGGTAGTGAAGTATGGGGCCCGCTAAATCACCAAAGCTACACTAAATGGGAAAAACACACAATAGAAGCCCTACATGCAGAATTCTGCCGAAGCATCCTTCGCACCCAAAGAAAAACGCCAACAAATGCATGCAGAGCTGAACTAGGCAGATACCCACTGATAATAAACATCCAAAAACGAGCACTAAACTTCCTAAATCACCTCAAATCTAGCTCCCCAGACACCCTTCATTTCAAAGCCTTTCAGACCCAAGAGCTAAACCCAGAAAAGAGTCCCCTGAGTCAGCTGCTACTGAAACTAAGTACTCAGCCGGACCCTGACCAGCCCCAGACCAACACAGCCGTCCAAACACCAATCCGAGTGAACCAAATCATTAAAAAATGCAAAGAAACCTACCTGGAACATTGGAACAAAATAACCGAAAGCCAAAGCAGATTAGAATGTTACCGGGCCCTAAAAAGAGAATATAAACTGGCAGACTACCTCACGACCATCAGAGACACAAAACAGAGACAGACCCTCACCAGGTACAGACTAAGCGACCACCAACTGGAAATTGAAAAAGGCAGATACAAGAAATCCTGGCAGCCTAGAGAGAATAGAATATGCGATCAATGTCTGGCCGGCGAGGTTGAAACAGAGATGCATTTCCTCCTAAAATGCGAAAAATTCAACACATCAAGAAACATATTATTCAACAAGCTAAGCCAAACAACCCCAGATTTCAAGGAATTGGATGACCTGTCAAAATTGAGATTAGTCCTAGGAGAAGGAGACAGACCATACATACCTTGGGGCCAAATATGTAACAACATGTCACAACCTGAGGACTGTTTAAAATTAAGACTGTTTAAAATTAATATTGAACGTACCAAATGAAGTACAAAGACTGTTTAAAATTAATATTGTTTAAAAGTAATATTGTATGTACCCAACAAATGTCAAATCGATTGACACCTACAGAATGTTGGAAAACTGTACCTTTTTGCTATGTAAGCTTTGGCAATATGGTTCTCTGTAAACTTTCATGCCAATAAAGCATTTGAATTGAATTGAATTGAATTGAATTGACTGGGGGGGAGAGAGAGAGAGAGACTGGGGGAGAGAGAGAGAGACTGGGGGGGAGAGAGAGAGAGAGACTGGGGGGGAGAGAGAGAGAGAGAGAGACTGGGGGGAGAGAGAGAGAGAGACTGGGGGGAGAGAGAGAGCGAGACTGGGGGGAAGAGAGAGAGAGAGACTGGGGGGAAGAGAGAGAGAGAGAGACTGGGGGGGAATAGAGAGAGAGAGAGACTGGGGGAAGAGAGAGAGAGAGAGAGAGACTGGGGGGAAGAGAGAGAGAGAGAGACTGGGGGGAAGAGAGAGAGAGAGAGACTGGGGGGAAGAGAGAGAGAGAGAGACTGGGGGGGAGAGAGAGAGAGAGAGAGACTGAGGGGGAGAGAGAGAGAGAGAGAGAGACTGGGGGGAGAAGAGAGAGATGGGGAAGAGAGAGAGAGAGAGAGAGGGAAGGAGAGAGAGAGAGAGGGCCGGAATGCCCGTGCGCGGGGTAGTGCCTGAGGCCCGGCCCGAGTCACCCCAGCTGAGCTGGCGCTGCGGCACGCCGACCGAGTCACCCGACAACAAATACCGTCCTCACCTGTCATGAAGAGACTGGGGGGAAGAGAGAGAGAGAGACGGGGGAGCGAGAGAGAGAGAGACTGAGAGAGACTGGGGGGAAGGGAGAGAGAGAGATGGGG
Organism: Somniosus microcephalus; assembly: GCF_052327205.1. Classification (NCBI taxonomy): domain Eukaryota; kingdom Metazoa; phylum Chordata; class Chondrichthyes; order Squaliformes; family Somniosidae; genus Somniosus; species Somniosus microcephalus. The sequence goes on from NC_140991.1 coordinate 249,959,868, forward strand.
GTGAGAGAGAGACTGGGGGGGAGAGAGAGAGACGGGGAGAGAGAGAGAGAGAGAGAGAGAGAGAGCGGCGCGGAGTCCCCGTGCGCGGGGTAGCGCACGAGGGCCGGCCCGAGTCACCCCAGCTGAGTGCGCGTTGCGGCACGCCGACCGAGTCACCCGACAACAAAGACCGTCCTCACCTGTCCCCTGATTGGTCAAATACGCCTATGACACTCATTAGCTGTTGTACATTTTTTGAACGTTTTTTAAAAGTAAAGACGCTTGTGACACTCCCATGATTGGTCAAATACGCCTATGAGACTCCCCTGATTGGTCAACCGCTAATTAGTGGATTTAGTTCGTTTTTTGAATGTTTTTTTAAAAGTAAATACACCTAGGACACCCTACTAATCATAACCTTTCTTTTGATATAACATATGTGTAGGTACGCTCTATAACTTTTGAGTGATGCCCGGACAGACAGACAGATAGACACCAGTATATTATATATATCCTTACTAGCTGGAGTGCCCGGCGGTGCCGAGGGTTTTTTGAGGGCATGTTGTTATGAAAAAAGTACAAATAATTTTTATATATATATGTAAATGAGTTTGTCTGTCTGTGTGGGAAGGAGAGAGAGAGAGAGAGATGGAAAGACAGAGAGAGAGGGAAAGAGAGGGAGAGAGGGAAAGAGAGCGGGGGAAGGAGAGAGAGAGAAAGGGGGAAGGAGAGAGAGAGAGAGGGGGAAGGAGAGAGAGAGAGAGGGGTGAAGGAGAGAGAGAGAGAGAGAGAGAGGGAAGGGGAGAGAGAGAGAGAGGGAAGGAGAGAGAGACAGAGAGAGAAAGAGAGAGTGACAGAGGGAAGGAGAGGGAGACAGAGAGAGAGAGGGAAGTAGAGAGAGAGGGAAGGAGAGAGAGAGAGAGGGGTGGGGGAAAGGGGTGGAGGAAAGGGTTGGGGGAAAGGGGTGGGGGAAAGGGGTGGGGGGAAAGGGGTGGGGGGGAAAGGGGTGGGAAAGGGGGTGGGGAGGAAAGGGGGTGGGGGAGGAAAGGGGAGGAAAGGGGGGTGGGGGAAGGGGGGTGGGGGTAAAGGGGTGGGGGAAGGGGGTGTGGGGGGAAGGGGTAGTGGGGAAGGGGGTGGGGTGGAAAGGGGTGGGGGAAGGGGGTGTGGGGGTAAGGGGGTGGGGGGAAAGGTGGGGGGAAGGGGGGCGGGGGAAGGGGGGTGGGGGTAAAGGGGTGGGGGAAGGGGGTGTGTGGGGAAGGGGGTGGGAAGGGGGTGGGGGGAAAGGTGGGGGGGAAGGGGGTGCGGGGAAGGGGGTGGGGGGCAAGGGGGTGGGGGGAAGTTAGAAGTTGAAGGCGCTAGATAAATGCAAGCTGGGTTAATGGCGTTTATTAGAATCCCTCTGACATCCACTGCAATAACGAGAGATATTTTGAAAGCATTGGGAGTGCATCCTCTTGCAGAGCCCGGCCACAGAAGCTCAGGAAGCGAGCGCCGGGGTGGTTGCAGAGGAGGAAGCAGCAGCCGAGCGAGAGCAGGGCAGCGGCGGCCAGCGCCATGGTGCGGCAGCCCGAGCGACAGCGAGCCTGAGCGAGTCGGTGCAGCCCCACAGCGGAGCAGAGGCTCCAGCACCCAGCGCCACTCGGGCTCGGAGGCGGGCAGCCAGCGCCGGCACAACCGCTTGAAATGGCCGTCAAAGTAGGCAAGCCTCCGGGTGAAGGGCAGCGACCATGGCCCGAAGCAGCAGCTCCTTCCCGCCGGCCCATCATCGCTGCTCCTACTTCCGCGAGGCCGGGGTGACAGGAGAGAGGGGAGAAAGTGGAGAGAAGGAGGAGGGTGAGGGTGGGACTGGGGCCCATGGTCGGACAGAGGCAGAGTTGCTCCATCACAAACAACAATGGCCGCCGCTTGCTTTTCAGTTTGAAGGATTAGGCCCCGCCCACACACGCCATGAAATGCCCCCCGTGACGCAGCGCGCTCCCCCCGTAGGATTGGTCAACCTTCACGTCACTCAATGCAAATGAGCGGATTTCCCTTGTATGATTGGCCAACCGCTAATGAGAAGTATTTTGAACGTTTTTTGTCCACAGTCCGAACAATTTTTGTCTGACCAAAATGTAAATACGCCTAGGACACCCTCCTAATCATAACCTTTCTTTTGATATAACATATGTGTAGGTACGCTCTATAAATTTTGAGTGATGCCCAGACAGACAGACAGACAGACACCACTATCCTTTTATTATATACTAGCTTGAGTGCCCGGCGGTGCCGAGGCATTTTCGAGGGCATGTTGTTGTTGGAAGAGACAGAGAGAACGACTAGGGGGGGTGAAGAGAGCGAGCGACTGGGGGGGGGAAGAGAGAGAGCGACTGGGGGGAAGAGAGAGAGCGACTGGGGGGAAGAGAGAGAGCGACTGGGGGGAAGAGAGAGAGCGACTGGGGGAAGAGAGAGAGCGACTGGGGGGAAGAGAGAAAGTGACTGGGGGGAAGAGACAGAGCGGCTGGGGGGAAGAGAGAGAGTGACGGGGGGAAGAGAGAGAGCGACTGGGGGGAAGAGAGAGAGCGACTGGGGAGAAAAGAGAGAGCGACTGGGGGGAAGAGAGAGAGCGACTGGGGGGAAGGGGGGAAAGGGGGGGAAAGGGGAGGGGGGGTGGGGGGGAAAGGGGAGGCGGGGTGGGGGGGAAAGGGGAGGGGGTAAGGGGGGGAAAGGGGGGGAATGGGAAGGGGAAGGGGAAGGGGGAAAGGGGAAGGGGGAAGGGGAAGGGGGGAAGGGGAGGGGGGAAGGGGAGGGGGGAAAGGGGAGGGGGGAAAGGGGAGGGGAAGGGGAAGTGGGGAAAGGGGAGGGGGGGAGGGGGGAAAGGGGAGGGGGGAAGAGGGGGAAGGGGGGAGGAGGGGGAAAGGGGGGAGGAGGGGGAGGGGGAGGAGGGAGGGGGGGAGGAAGGGGGGGGGGAAGGGGAGAGGGAGGGTGAGGGGGGAGGGGGAGGGGGAGAGGGGAGGGGGAGGGGAGGGAGAGGGGGGAGGGGGGAGGGGAGGGGGAGAGGGGGGGAAAGGGGGGGAGGAGGAGGAGGGGGTAGAGGAGGGGAGGGGTGGGGGAGGTGGGGGAAGGAGTGGGGGAGAAAGGGAGGGGGGAGCCAGCAGACCCTCTCCCCTCTGCCGGCGATGGCTCCGCTGAGCTCCGTGCCGCCCCACGCACTGACATGCCGAGCGCAGCGCCCCGGTCAGCCCGAGCCCCGCCCTCCCGAGGCTGGGACTGAGGTGGCTTGAGACGACCGATTGCGGCTGGCCGGGCCCGGTTGCCTTGGTAACCCTCCTCCTCTCTCCGCCTCCCGATCTCTGGGACCGGGCCAGAGCGGCTTGAGACGGCCGATTGCGGCTGGCGAGCCCGGTTGCCGGGGTAACCCTCTCCGCTCCTCCTCCCCTCCCGAGCCCCGCCCCCCCCCGAATGAAGCGCCAGGAGCTTGCAGTGAGCCCAGCCAGCCTTTACCACGATGGCTGGCCGCTGGTTCGGAATCGGGCTCAGCAGTGGGGGGCGGGAGGAGCTTGCCACAAAACAATTGCCTAGGGTCCAGCATGGCTGGCAACAGACGCCCAGGCTTCGAGGCCTACCTGGAAAAACGGGGAAAGGTTGGAAAATTAATGAGATTAGATAAAAGATTTAGAAAGTAATTAACTTTTTTTATAAACAATATGGCCTAGAAATTCAGTATAGCCACTTTTGGGGCGGTAAAGTCGGGCAGCCGCTAAAGTTTGCGCCCGGCGCAAAGTCACGCCCCCTTCGGCGATATTCAGTTGCATCGCCCCAAGAGGTTGCTGCTGCGCTAAAACAGGCGATGCACGACTATCTTTAGGCGCTAAGCCGGCGGTGCTGAGCGATACCCCCGACGCCGGGCGCAGCGCAGGTGCGGCGAGTTGTTGATTGACGGCAGACACTCTGGCGCCGGTCAGCTCTTAAAGGGGGAGGGTGGATTTATTTGCCTGCCACGTCCTGCACACTGCAGCCCTCAGTCTAGGCCTGACCACTTCAGCTTCACCTGCACAACGCCCAGGGCTATGGCGAAGGCCAGGGAGAGAGCGCAGCGCTTCAGCGACGGTGACCTGAGGCTGCTGGTTGGCGGAGTGGAGCGCAGGCGCCATGTTCTGTTCCCAGAAGGTGGCAAGAGGCCGCTGCCCAGCGCCTACCGGAAAGCCTGGAGGGAGGTCTCAAACAGGGTGTCTTCCAACAGCGTGGTTGCCAGGACTCCTGTGCAATGCCGGAAGAAGTTCAACGACCTCACTCGGGTTGTCAGGGTGAGTACCCTTTCCAGTGTCCTCCTCATCCCTGCATGTGCACCTCACTTTATGGGCAAAGGGATCTGAAAGCCCTAATGGCCAGCCCTCATCCAGCAGCTATGGGACTATCATGAAAATCACTTGCACATTCAGCACTTTACACACTGTACAAGCTATTCGACCATGGGAGGCATTGCAGACAAGATCAGGGCTTCACACCGTACAAGCTATTCGACCATGGGAGGCATTGCAGACAAGATCAGGGCTTCACACCGTACAAGCTATTCGACCATGGGAGGCAGTGCAGACAAGATCAGGGCTTCACACCGTACAAGCTATTCGACCATGGGAGGCAGTGCAGACAAGATCAGGGCTTCACACGGTACAAGCTATTCGACCATGGGAGGCAGTGCAGACAAGATCAGGGCTTCACACTGTACTTAGAGGCCGTCCTTTCTCTTGCAGGCCAAGGTGGCGCACAACCGGCGGAAACGAATTGACATCGGGGGAGGCCGTCCTGACGTAAAAGAGCTCTCCGACCTCGACCAGCGTGTGGAGTGCATTATGGCAGGCCGGCTGATTGGACCCGTCGCCAGTGGAGATGCCGACCCTGTTCTGGGCACCAATGGTAAGGGCATCACCTTTTTGACTTCGCTCGTTCCACTTGCGCCTCAGATCAGCATCCTTTGCCACTGTCCGACCAATGCAGTGAATGGCACCACTCATGCCTCCCTCACTGCCGCCCTGTCCTCACTCTAAAGCTACTCTTGTGCCTTCCTGCTTTCAGATGGTGAATCGCCAGGTGAGGAGGCGGGCCCTCAAGCTGCCACTGTCAGCGCTTCGGAATACGAGGAGGAGGAAGAGGAAGCCGGCCCATCAGTGCCACCCTCAGCCGCGCCAGCCCATGGCGATGTAGGGGACACGTCTTCCCTGGAGGGGAGCCGGGGGGAAGGGTCGGAGGAGAGTGAAGCTATGGGGCCCAGCGGCCTGCAGCAACGCGGGAGGGGTGGGGAAGCTCGGCGGACTTCTCCCCAGAGGGTGAGTGCGGCCTCCAGTCCTGCGACGGTCAGCGCAGAGGAGGTGTGGCTCCTGGAGGAAATGGCCGTCCAGGCTGAGCGCAGGCACAATGAGCTGATGGCTGCAGTGGCAAGGATGCCTGACTCCATTGAGTCTTTGTCAAGGAGTGTGCAGCAATTTGGAGCAGCACAGGCCAGGAGTCTACAGGACTTCGCGGCAGCACAGGCGGCGTCGAGCCAAGTGCTCAGTCGTGCCGTCCATTCACTGGCTGTTGTCATGCGGACACAGACCAGGGCCACACGGGCACTAACTGCTGCCACCCTCGCTGGATCAGCCAGGCATCGCCAGGGCACTCGCCGTGCAGCAGCAGCCCAGCAGTCTGTTCTTCAGCTGTTTGCTGCGCATGCTGCAGTGCTGGCCCGTGCGAGTGCCACTGTCTCAGGCGACCAGCGAGCACCTGCAATCTGCCAGGTTGGCACCATTCCTGCAGCCAACACTGCCACTCCGCCATTGCAGCTGCCACGAGCCGCTGGACAGACTGCTGCCGCCCAGCCAGAGTTGGAGCAGTCAGCAGCCGGCCACTCCAACGCCAGAGCTGGTGCAGGCCGACCCCCAAGGGCATCTGCCATCTCGCCATCTGCCCCTCAGCAGCCTTCCCCCAGCCTTGCTGCAGCCACTGGGCTCCCATTGAGGAGGAGCTGCAGGGCGGGCAGGGGCCAGGCAAGGATGCGAAAGGCATCGCCCTCGCAGGGCAAAAAGTAAAAGGTATGCACAAATGCCTGGTGCTTTTTGTAAGGCCGAGACTGGTGTCTTTCTTTCTTTTTGTAAGGCCGAGACTGGTGCAGTTGTGTTTTTGTAAGGCCGAGACTGGTGTCTTTCTTTCTTTTTGTAAGGCCGAGATTGGTAGTTTTGTGTTTTTGGAGGGGGCTTCTCCACATGAGAATGTAATGTGGGAAGGGCAGAGGTTTGCAATAAATTATTGTTGTTAAATTGCAGTGTGCATGGTTTTTTTGTTAAGTCCTGGTTGCCCTGCTCGGCTGAGGGCTTGTGGAGCGGCTACATTCATCTGCTGACATTGGCACAAGCCATTCCCTGAGAGGGGGCCTAGAACCGACGTTCAATAAGCCGGCGACGGGCGGCCCTTGCACTTTCTGCCTCCCTCCTGTGCTGGTCCTCCTCCTCCTCCTCCTCCTCCTGAGGTGGTCCTCCAATCTCTGGTGGCAGTGCCTGAGTCCTGCGGATAGCCAGGTTGTGCAGCATGCAGCAAACGACCACGAAATGGGAGACTCGCTCCGGCGAATACTGTAGGGCTCCACCGGAACGATCCAGACAGCGGAACCATTGCTTCAGGACGCCGATTGTTTGTTCGATGATGTTCCTGGTTGCTTGATGGCTCTCATTGTATCCCTCTTCAGCAGGGGTGCTGGGCGCACGGAGCGGGGTCATCAGCCAGGTACACAAAGGATAGCCTTTGTCCCCGATAAGCCATCCTCGTGGGTGAGGCTGTGCCTGGAACATGTCTGCCACAGAAGTCTGTCGCAGGATGAAGGCATCGTGGCTGCTGCCTGGAAAGCGGGCATTGACAGCTAGGATGAGCTGCCTGTGGTCACACACCAGCTGGACGTTCAGCGAATGGTAGCCCTTCCGGTTGCGGTAATCCTCGGCATTCTCCAGAGGTGCCCGCAAAGCCACATGCGTGCAGTCAATGGCGCCCTTCACCATGGGGAAGCCCGCGAATGCTGCAAAGCCCATTGCACGCTGTTGCTGCTTGTCAAGGGCCATGGAGAAGGAGATGAACTGATGTCTCCTTTTGAAAAGGGCATTGGTCACCTGGCGGATGCAGCAATGCACGGCGAACTGGGAGATGCTGGCCATGTCCCCAGTAGCGGATTGGAAGGAGCCGGTGGCATAGAAGTTGAGAGCCACCGTCACCTTCACTGCCACCGACAGAGACGTCCTGCTCCTCAGCTGTGGCATCAGATCACCGCCAAGCAGGTGGCAGATCTCTGTGACCACCTCCCTTCTGAATCGCAGCCTCCGAACACACTGCTCATCAGACATGTTGAGATAGGAGAACTGCTGGCGGTATACCCTGGGTGGGTAAGGCCTCCTTTCCCGACGCCTGTTGCTCCCTCTCCATCTAGCCAGGGCTGCCACTCTCTCACGGCGTCTGTGAGCCCTTTGGATGTAATTGAGAAAGCCAGCATTTACACCCATTGCAGCCCCCATAATATGCTGGCAAACAATGAGATGTCAATGAAGGCAAAGACAAGTGGAAAGCTGTGGCCTGAAGCCACAAGTACCTGTCCGAGTTTTGGGCCAAAGCAGAAAGCTCTCTACCTTGGTCTCTCTCCAAAGATCCGTTTCTCAAGAAGGAGTGCTGCGAAATGGCAGCCTTTTATAGTGCAGGAGGAGTGCCCTTTAATTTGTGCCCCCCGCGCCCCACATCGACTGAGCACCGTTCCACTCTAACAGTCGCTAGGGGCGCCAGGCACACAATGGGGCGTCGCGACTGAATTTCCGGTTGGGGGCGCACAAAGGGCGTTGCACGAGGAAATGACGTCATGATCTGCGTGTGCAGCTGAGCGCGCGCAAAGAATTTGCGCCGCCGCTAAATCTCTAGTGAAGTTGGGGCGAGGCGCAAATCGCACTGCGCCCGGCCGCTAGCCGCCTAGCGCCCGACATCTACTCCTCCTAAGGCGCTAACGGCTAGCGCAACCAACTGAATTTCTAGGCCAATGTGTTTTAAAAGCAACTTTTTTTTTAAGACGCAGAAAGCGGGAAAAAGAAATGAAAAGTTTGGAATCAAGATGGCGGTGACTCACCTCGGTTCAGAACGATAAGGCCCGCCCACATACGTCGTCAGGTCACCGAAGCGTAGGATTGGTCAATCGTCCCATCAGTCGACTCTAGGAGGGCCCACCTGCACGCACCAGGAACCCGCCCCCGCCATGCAGCGATTGGTCGACCGTCGGGTCGCTCGACCGTACGATTGGTCGACCTCGAAGTCACTCGATGCTAATGAGCGGATAATGAGCGGAATGTTGAACGTTTTTTGGATACCGCGGGTGCAATTTTTGTCTCGCCGAAACGTAAATACGCTTATGACGGTTTTGGAATCGTAAGCTTTCTTTCGATGTAACACACGTGTAGGTACGCTCTATAACTTTCGAGTTTATACAATACAGGCAGACAGGCGGAATGACAGACAGATGTATCCTTTTATATATATAGATATATAGATGTATATAAGTAGGCCTGTTTCTATTTTGACCTATGAATGTTAATGGAGTAAGAACATCAAATCAGGAAAGCAACAATATGATTTCTTTATGGTTCTGCTGTAGGTTTTGCAAATTCGTGCTCCCAGCAGATCCCACTAATTGCCACATCTAATTTGGAAGTGAAAATCCATAAAATCTATCCTATATTTCACTAACTCAAAAAAATATTAATCAGCGTGATTAATTTAGCACAGTTATTGCAGATTCTATATAGAAAGGTCCATACCATCCTTTTACAATGGTCTGTTAGTCATCTTCAGCTTAGTCTTAACTCTATTCTTTGTTGTTTAGATTCAAGCAGAAAAAAACATGGGCCTGGATTTTGTGGTAAGAATAACAATGAGGCTATCAATGCTCACCGTTATTATGGAATAAATCTGACAGCAACTTCCAGCATCCGTACATGCGCAGTTAAACGCGGAAATCAGGAAGTTGCTGTCCAATTTGACAGGCTCCTCCACAAGTTTCACTGCACTGGTACCTCACCAAGCAACTTAAACATAGAACATAGAAGATAGGAGCAGGAGTAGGCCATTCTGCCCCTCAAGCCTGTTCTGCCATTTAATGAGATCATGGCTGATCATCCAAATTCAGTGCCCTGTCCCTGCTTTCTCCCCATAATCCTTGATCCCTTTAGCCTTAAGAAATATATCTAACTCCTTCTTGAATATATTTAATAAGTTGGCTTCAACTGCCTTCTGTGGTAGAGAATTCCACAGGTTCACCACTCTCTGGGTGAAGAAATTCCTCCTCAGTTCAGTCCTAAATGGCTTACCCCTTATCCTTAGACTGTGACCCTTGGTTCTGGACTCTCCCGCCATCAGGAACATCCTTCCTGCATCTTAGTCTGTCTAGTCCTGTTAGAATTTTATAATTTTCAATCAGATCTCCTCTCATTCTTCTAAACTCTAGCGAATATAAGCCTAATCAACCCAATCTCTCTTCATACGTCATTCCTGCCATCCCAAGTATCAGTCTGGTGAATCTTCGCTGCACTCCCTCCATGGCAAGAACATGCTTCCTCAGATAAGGCAACCAAAACTGCACACAATACTCAAGGTGTGGTCTCACCAAGGCTCTGTACAACTGCAGCAAGACATCCTTGCTCCTGTACTCGAATCCTCTCACTATGAAGGCCAGCATACCATTTGCCTTCTTAACCGCCTGCTGCACCTGCATGCTTACCTTCAGCGACTGGTGCACAAGGACACGTAGGTCTCGTTGCACTTTCCCTTTTCCCAATCTATTGCCGTTCAGATAATAATCTGTCTTCCTGTTTTTGCCACCAAAGTGGATAACCTCGCATTTATCCACATTATACTGCATCTGCCATGCATCTGCCCAATCACCCAACCTGTCCAAATCATACTGGAGTTTCTCTGCATCCTCCTCACAGCACACACACCCACCCAGCATTGTGTCGTCTGCAAATTTGGAGATATTACATCTAGTTCCCTCATCTAGATCATTAATATATATTGTGAATAGCTGGAGTCCTAGCACCGATCCCTGCGGTACCCCACTAGTCACTGCCTGCCACTTGGAAAAAGACCCGTTTATTCCAACTCTTTGCTTCCTGTCTGCCAACTAGTTCTCTATCCAAGTCAGTACCTTACCCACAATCCCATGTACTATAACTTTGTACGCCAATCTCTTATGTGGGACCTTATCGAAAGCCTTCTGAAAGTCCAAATACACCACATCCACTGGTTCTCCCTTATCTATTCTACCAGTTACATCCTCAAAAATTCCAGTAGATTAGTCAAGCACGATTTACCTTTTGTAAATCCATGTTGACTTTGTCCGATCCTGTCACTGTTTTCCAGTGCTCTGCTATTACATCTTTTATAATGGACTCTAGCATTTTCCCCACTACCGATGTCAGGCTTACCGGTCTATAATTCCCCATTTTCTCTCTACCACATTTTTTAAATAGTGGGGTTACATTAGCTACCCTCTAATCCATGGGAACTGTGCCAGAGTCTATAGAATTTTGGAAGATGACCAGCAATGCATCTATTATTTCTAGGGCCACTTCCTTAAGTACCCTAGGATGTAGATTATCAGGCCCTGGGGATTTATCGGCCTTCAATGCCGTCGATTTCCCTAACACCATTTCCCTACGAAAAGTGATTTCATTCAGTTCCACCCTCTCATTAGACCCTATGTTCCCCGACATCTCTGGAAGGTTATTTGTGTCCTCCTTTGTGAAGACAGAACCAAAGTATGTATTTAATTGGTCTGCCATTTCTTTGTTCCCCATTATAAATTCCCCTGATTCTGACTGCAAGGGACCTACGCTTGACTTCACCAATCTATTACTCTTCACATATCTATAGAAGCTTTTACAGTCAGTTTTTATGCTCCCTGCAAGCTTACTCTCATATTCTATTTCCCCCCTCTTAAATAATCCCTTTGTCCTCCTTTGCTGAATCCTAAACTGCTCCTAGTCCTCAGGTTTGCTGCTTTTTCTGGCCAATTTATATGCCCTCTCCTTGGATCTTATGATAGCCTTAATTTCCCTTGTTAGCCACAGTTGAGTCACCTTTTTTGTTTTATTTTTATGCCAAACAGGGATGAACAAATTCTGTAGTACATCCATGTGATCTATAAATGTTTGCCATTGCCTATCCACCATCAACCCTTTAAGTAACGCTCCCCAATCCACCCTCGCTAACTCACACCATTGTAGTTTCTTTTATTTAAATTCAGGACCCTAGTCTCTGAGTCAACTACTTCACTCTCCATCTTAATGAAGAATTCTATCATATTATGATCGCTCCTCCCCAAGGGGCTTCACACAAGATTGCTAATTAATCCTTTCTCATTATATAATACCCAATCTAAGATGGCCTTATCTCTAGTTGGTTCCTCGACATATTGGTCCAGGAAACCATCCCGTATGCACTCTAGGAATTCCTCCTCCACAGTATTGTTACTAATTTGGTTAGCCCAATCTATATGTAGATTAAAGTCACCCATGATAACTGCTGTGCCCTTATTGCACACGTCTCTAATTTCCCGTTTAATGCCATCCCCAACCTCAGCATTACTGTTTGGGGGTCAGTATATAACTCCCGCTAACGTTTTCTGTCCCTTGGTATTTCTCAGCTCTACCCAGACTAATTCCACATGATCCGAGCTAATATCCTTCCTTACTATTCTGTTAATCTCCTCTTTAACCAGCAATGCTACCCCACCTCCTTTTCCTTTTTGCCTGTCCTTCCTGAATATTGAATACCCCTGGATGTTAAATTCCCAGCCTTGGTCATCCTGAAGCCATGTCTCCGTAATTCCAATTACATCATATCTGTTTACATCTATTTGCGCAGCTAATTCATCCACCTTATTACGAAAGCTCCTCGCATTAGACACAAAGCCTTCAGGCTTGTTTTTTTAACACTCTTAGTCCTTTTAGAATTATTATTTACTGAAGCCCTGTTTGATTTACACCCTTGATTTCTCTGCCTTCCACTTTTGCTTTTCTCCTTCCTGTCTTTTGTTTCTATCCTTGCTTCCCTTTCCTCTGTCTCCCTGCACAGGTTCCCAACCCCCTGCCATTTTAATTTAAACCATCCCCAACAGCACTAGCAAACACTCCCCCTAGGATATCAGTCCTGGTCCCGCCCAGGTGCAAAGCATTCAGTTTGTACTGGTCCCACCTCCCCCAGAACCGGTTCCAACGTCCCAGGAATTTGAATCCCTCCCCCTTGCACCATTCCTCTAGCCACGTATTCATCTGAAATATCCTTCTAGTTCTACTCTGACTAGCACGTGGCACTGGTAGCAATCCTGAGATTACTACCTTTGAGGTCCTATTTTTTAATTTACCTCCTAACTCCCTATATTCAGCTTTTAGGACCTCATCCCATTTTTTACCGAAATTGTTGGTACTTTTATGCACCACGACAACTGGTTGTTCACCCTCCCCCTCCAGAATGCCCTGCAGCCGCCCCAAAAGAGGCATTAAAACACATGAAGGGAATGAAGTTGCTGTACTTACTTATTAGCTATGCACTAAACATGCCAGAAAAAGTTAAGGCTTGTCCATTCAAGTGTAAGTGAATTTATAACAGCATGATAAGTCTTAATTACTGCCAAACAACCTCTCTGGCACTGAAAACGAACTTTCACAAGTGTGGAGTCTCATTCCTTCAGATTTTATGGGAATGTAAGTTGTGAGGACGATGCAATGAGGCTTCAAGGGATATAGATAGGCTAAGTGAGTGGGCAAGAACATGGCAAATGGAATGTAATGTGGAGAAATGTAAAGTTATCCACTTTGGTAGGAAAAATAGAAAAGCAGAGTATTTTTTAAATGGTGAGAGATTGGGAAATATTGGTGGTCAGAGGGACCTGGGTGTCACTGAAAGTTAACATGCAGATGCAGCAAGCAATTAGGAAAGCAAATGGTATGTTGGCTTTTATTACAAGAGGATTTGAGTATGAGAGTAAACACGTCTTACTGCAATTATAGAGGACCCTGGTGAGACCACACCTGGAGTATTGTGTACAGTTTTGGTCTCCTTACCTAAGGAAGGCATTACTTGCCATAGACGGAGTGCAACGAAGGTTCACCAGACTGGTTCCTGGGATGGGGGGTTTGTCCTATGAGGAGCGATTGAGTAGACTAGGCCTATATTCTCTAGAGTTTAGAAGAATGAGAGGTGATCTCATTGAAACATACAACATTCTTACAGGGTTTGACAGGATAGATGCAGGGAGGATGTTTCCCCTGGCTGGGGAGTCTAGAACCAGGGGTCACAGTCTCAGAATAAGGGGTCGGCCATTTAGGACTGAGATGAGGAGAAATTTCTTGACTCAGAGGGTGGTGAATCTTTGGAATTCTCTACCCCAGAGGGCTGTGGAGGCTCAGTTGTTGAGTATATTCAAGACAGAGATCAATAGATTTTTGAATATTAAGGGAATCAAGGGATATGGGAATAGTTCAGGAAAGTGGAGATGAGATAGAAGATCAGCCATGATCTTATTGAATGGAGGAGCAGGCTCAAAGGGCCAAATGGCCTACTCCTGCGCCTATTTCTTATGTTCTTATGCTCTTTAATTATTGTGGGAGATTTTTAAAAAATTAAAAATTATTTTTTTACTTTTTCTTTCTGTCTCTTTTATCTCTCTCTTTTAATCCTATCTTTCTTTACCTCTCTTTATTTTGCTTTCTGTACATGATTTAACATTGAATTAAATATTCTAACTTACACTTCCTGGTTTAGTCTCTGCATGGCTCATTAAGGATTCTTCAATCTGATTGGTTGAAGAGACACACTGTTGCTTGCTCTGTTCACACAGGTCTCAGATCCCCTGTAGAGGGTGCCGCGCTGAAATGGCGCTCTAATTACCGTAAGTTGCTGTGCAAAAGCCCACTAAAAGTTTCTGGGCAGCTGTAAGCATAATGAATGATGAACGCCATTCATTCGCTGCTGACCGCAAAATTCGGACCACTTTTCTTCCACCACCTCCAACAAGAGGAAGCAAATTATATATTTGTTTATTAATATGAGGACATTGCCTCAGACTGAATCAGCTTGGCGTTCTGTTTGACCTTGAGCTGAGATTCAGATACCATACCTTCTCCACCATAAAGACTGCTTGCTTCCACCTTGCTTCCACCTCCACTCCTGCCTCAGCCCCTCCACTTCAGAAACTCTTATACATAGATACATAGAAGATAGGAGCAGGAGTAGGCCATTCGGCCCTTCGTGCCTGCTCCGCCATTCGATGAGATCATGGCTGATCCTTTAATTCAGTATCCCGTCCCCGCCTTCTCTCCGTAACCCTTAACCCCTTTTGCCCGTAGAAATATATCTAATTCCCTCTTAAATATATTTAATGAGCTGGCGTACACTGCCCTCTGTGGCAATGAGTTCCACAGGTTCACCACTCTCTGAGTGAAGAAATTCCCCCTCATCTCTGTCCTAAATGGTTTAGCCCTTATCCTTAAATTATGTCCTCTAGTTCTGTTCTCACCCGCCAAGGGAAACATTCCTTCTGCATCCAGTCTGTCTAGACCTGTCAGAATTTTATACACTTCTATGAGGTCCCCTCTCAATCTTCTAAACTCCAGTGTGTACATCCCTAAACTACATAGTCTCTCCTCATAGGTCATTCCCGCCATTCCTGGTATCAGCCTGGTGAATCGCCGCTGCACCCCCTCCATGGCAAGAACATCCTTCCTCAGATGAGGCGACCAAAACTGTACACAGTACTCGAGGTGTGGTCTCACCAGTGCCCTGTACAGCTGCAGCAAGGTATCCCTGTTCCTGTATTCTAACCCTTTTGCTATGAAGGCCAGCATACCGTTTGCCTTCTTGACCGCCTGTTGCACCTGCATGCTCGCCTTCAGTGACTGGTGTACAAGAACACCCAGGTCTCTCTGTACTTCCCCCTCTCCCAATCTATTGCCATTTAAATAATAATTTGCCCTCCCGTTCCTGCACCCAAGGTGGATAACTTCGCACTTGTCCACATTATAGTGCATCTGCCATTTATCCGCCCAATCGCCCAGTCTGTCCAAATCGCTCTGGAGCTTCCTGGTCTCTTCCTCTGAGCCCACCCCCCCTCCTAGTTTAGTGTCGTCTGCAAATTTGGAAATGCTGCATCCGACTCCCTGATCCAGGTCATTAATGTAAATTGTGAACAGCTGGGGGCCCAGGACAGATCCCTGTGGTACCCCACTTGTTACTGCCTGCCATTCAGAAAATGAGCCGTTTATTCCAACTCTCTGTTTTCTATCTGACAGCCAGTTCCCTATCCACGCCAAAACTTTCCCCTTTATCCCATGAGCCTCAATTTTCCATGCTAATCTTTTATGTGGGACCTTATCGAAGGCCTTTTGGAAGTCCAGGTACACCACATCTACTGGCTCTCCCCCATCTATTCTACCAGTTACTCCCTCAAAAAATTCCAATAGATTAGTCAAGCACGATTTACCCTTTGTAAATCCATGTTGACTCTGTCCTATCCTGTCCCCATTTGCTAAGTGCTCCGCTATTTCATCCTTAATGATGGACTCCAGCATTTTGCCCACAACTGATGTAAGGCTTACAGGTCTGTAATTACCTGCTTTTTCCCTACCCCCCTTTTTGAATAGTGGGGTAACGTTAGCTACCCTCCAATCCATCGGCACTGTTCCCGAGTCTAATGAATTCTGAAAAATCATCCTTAGTGCATCCGCTATCTCTAGGGCCACCTCCTTCAGTACCCTAGGATGCATGTTATCAGGCCCTGGGGATTTGTCCACCTTCAATCCCTTTAGCTTCCTTAACACCATATCCTTAGAGATATTGATTTGCGTCAGTTCCTCCTTTGCCAATGTCCCTATTTTTCCCGATATCCCAGGGAGGTTTTTTGTGTCTTCCTTCGTAAAGACTGACCCAAAGTATGCATTTAGTTGATCTGCCATTTCCTTATTTCCCATTATATATTCCCCCGTATCTGACTGCAATGGACCAACTTTGGTTTTCACCAGTCTTTTCCTTTTGATATACTTATAAAAGCTTTTGGAGTTAGTTTTTATATTTTCCGCCAGCTTGTTTTCGTAAGCTATTTTGCCCCTCTTGATTATGCCCTTTGCCCTCCTTTGCTCTATCTTAAACTGTTCCCAATCTTCCGCTCTGGCGCTTTTTTTGGCTATTTTATACGCCCTATCTTTGGATTTTATGCTGTCTCTAATTTCCCCTGTTATCCACGGTTGAGTCACCTTTTTAGATTTCCTTTTATGCCAGATTGGTATAAACAATTTTTGCAATTTTGTCATTCTATCTTTAAATGTTTGCCATTGTTTATCTACCTCCAGTCCTCCCAGGAACGTTGTCCAATCAGACCTACTCAGTTCCCGTCTCATGGCATCATAATTCCCCTTGTTTAAATTCAGGACCTTAGTGCCTGCCTTTGTGTCAGCATGGTTCAGGGGTAGCATTCTCACCTCTGAACTGAAGTTTGAGGATTTTAGCCCCACTCCAAGACTTGAGTACATAATTTAGACAGACACTTCAGTGCAGTACTGAGGGAGTGCTGCATTGCCTTTGGTGCCACCTTTCAGTTAAATATTTAACTGAGGCCCCATCTGCCTCTTCAGGTGGATGTAAAAGATTCAAAGAAGAGCAGAGTAGTCCTCCCAATGTCCTGACCTCTATTTTTCTGAACTTAGTCCTCTGTTCAGTGATTACTACATCATCATGCTGGTCTTAATTTTCTCAAGACACCTTGACCTAGGAATTGGTTTGCCGGCCTGCCTCTGTACCTCTCATTACCCATCCCTCTGCCCCACCACCGGTGGCAAAGATTTCAAGCCCCTGGACTTTACACTCTGGTATTCCTCTCTACTTCTGTGCCTCTCTCTCCTCCTTTAAAAGCCTTCTCAAAATCCATCTCTTCAACCAAGCTTTCAGTCAACTTTCCTAATCTTTCCTTTCCTGGCTCAGCACCGGTTTTCCATATCTCTATTTGTGAAGCACCTTGAGCCTTTTTTTTTTACGTTAAATGCGCTACATGCAAGGTGTTGTTCATGTTAATCAAAAGTATATGGGTAAAGACTTGAAACAAGTTCCACAACCAAGGAAGGATGTAGAATTAATCATATTCATTCTTCCTGGCAAGGGAGTGGATTCCATGTGTCCAGATCCTTTGTAATGGATTTCAGGATGATTGATAACTGGCTTTGTACCAACTTATCTAAGGCCCAAAAGAGCCCATCTAAATGAGTAACTTATTCAGGGAGGCAGGGTGACCTGAAACATTCTAGGTTTACCTTATATTCTGACATGGTACAGTGATCCATGAGTTGTAGGAGCCAAGGGATTGACATAGTTTGTTATGCCTAGTAATAAGTTGTTTTCAATTTTTATTATTCAATTACTTATTATTTATTCATATGAAGCAATGCTTCATCACAGTGAATAACTAAGGCATCTTTTAGGGGAAAATGGAATAAATAGTTGAAGCAGAGAAAGGTGCAGGACTATGGGGAGAGACTGGGGCAGTGGAATTAGTTCAAGCAGTGTCGTCACAGACACAATGGGCAGAATAGCCTCCCTGTGAGCTGTAAGCTAGCACGGATCTATCATTGTCTTCAGTGTTAGTCTTGTACCTGATGCATCTGCTGTTCACCTCTGTATTAGTCTCATTTCTGATAGTCTAGTAATCAAAATGCTGTATGAGGGACTGAGTGTTGTTGCGACTTCTCATATTGTTCCTTAACATCTGGAAGCTGAGTTAAACCTAGTGGACTGTGAATCAGGCAGACTGACCTTTGCACCCAAATTCCCAATACACACGCCTGTCACATGGAGCTCTGTGTAAGGAGAGCTCAATCTTAAAATTGACCCCATAATTCCACTGCAGCATCACACCTGTTTAAACAGTGCTGGAGAATCCCATTGGATCTCATGCCCACTTGTTAAAGTGATCCTAGGTTAATTTAAACATTTAGAGAGTGCAGATATGTTAAACTGAATATTCCTGATCTTACTCTTATAAACTTCCAGAAAAATCTTCTTAGATCATTAACCTCTATATGTTACATAGTTACTACCTCCTTTCCTCCTGCTTTTACAATAGCAGACCTCTTTTCAGCAATAGCACCTTTTGGATTTGGCAAACCCAACCCTTTCTGCTTCACCTGCTCATTTCACATTCCATTATCCATAGATCTTATAAATGGCTCCCCACCTGGCTTTTGAACCTGTGTCTCGTTTCCTAATTCTGTTCTCTCGTGACTAGCTCCACATGATCACTTCCCATTTTGCTATTATCATTCCTTTTCATGACTCCTAATAACCTAAACCTGTTTCAATAATATCTCACTTCTCATTTCTTCCTCGAGATTCAATATGGTAAATCTTCAGAGACTCTTACTCCCGACATGGAGTCTCATTTGATGGGAGTGGCGATCTGGAATCAGGTACAGAGGTCACAGCACCTGACTTGAGGCACTTCTGATTTTCTAGGCAATCTAGAGCACCACGGATTGGGTGAGCTGACCTCCATGCTTAATTCTCTAATCAGTTGCTTCTGTCGAGCGAGACTGGGCTGGCAGCCGAGTCTTTGAAAATCTACCCTAATAACAAGAATGTTTGTTGATCCTTGCATGATCCATCCCCCGCCACCCACCCACCCCTCTTCTCGCTTATATCCCTATGTATCCCTCTGTATCTCCCTTTCTATCTGATCAATAGTTTCCACCTCAATGTTTTACACTACATTTATATTATAGTGCTGCCCCCTCTCCCGATTTTTATTTCCATTGACTTAAATTGGGAGAAATGTAAAATGAGCTGCCGACTCGCTATCACCCATTGTACACTATCGCACAAAGTCAAGATCTACCCCAATATCTCCATAGGCTGCCAAGATATGATTGGCACTTATGTGAATCAAGGTCTATGCCTAAAAACATCTGGCAATTTGAATTTAACCAGCTGTTCCTTAAGGCTGTCATTGAGTTTCTGAGTTCCATTGACAAGTCTGATAGGTCTGCTGCTCTAACTTGGGAGACCCTCGAGACTTTCCAGGTGGGAAAAGGACCTCCTGTGCCTCTTATTAGAAGAGCCATAATGGACTGATAAAGAAAGAAACAATTTACATTTATATAGTTCCTTTCATATTCTTAGGACATCCCCAAATGCTTTACAGCTAAAGAATTACTTTTGAAGTGTAGTCACTGTGGTTTATTGGCAAATGAGGCAGCCAATTAATGCACAGCCAGATCCCACAAACAGCAATGAGATAAATGACCTGTTAATCTATCTTTGGTGGTGTGGTTGAAGCAAAAATGTTGGCCAGGACACCGGGAGAACTGTCTGTTCCATGAATAGTGCCATAGTGTATGTCCGCTTGAACAGGTAAATGGGGCCTCAGTTTAACATCTCACCTACAGGTTTCTAAAATGGAGAAAGAAATAGAGCAGCTGAAGTTTGAATACTCCAGATCTGTTTCTCTAGTTGTTCAGGCAAGCACAAAGTAAGCTGACTATTAAAAATCTAAGGCTTGTCAAAGTTGAATGAGCAAAGCATGAAGAAGTGGATGGAGGCTGTAAATATCAATATTGAGGGTGGAGAAAACTGGAGCAAGACAAAGTGATGCCAATCTTCAGTAACTTTATTCTAGATTTACACCTCAGACTTAATCCCCGCCCAGGACCATGAGCAGGTTTTACCTCAGATATATATCCCTCATGTCTTTCCTCCCCCTCACTCCACAAAAGTCAAACTTAATGATACAAGGGGACCTTTTCCTGGGTCTTCGCCCAAGTGCACTGGATCACCTATCAGAAAACTGGGTGGGGTGGGAGCACACACCTGTATAGGAACCCACTCAATTTTCAGATATTCAATGAGCCCGAGCGATCCACTGCAGATAGAGAAATGTCTGCCCTACAGTCTCCATCAGAAAATCCACGGAGGCAACAGATTGTTACCCTGGCACTGACTTACAATACTTTCAAACCACTACCGGCACCATGACTCCCAAGGGAGTTTGTGGTGACTGGTCAAAAGGGACTACTACCCAACCCCCAAAAGTAGGCCTCACAGCAGCGAACCACAAGAGACAACAGGGCCGGCATGAGTAGTCCTTCTTATTTCATAGACTTTGCAAATGTAGGTTTGGGCTGACGCCTTTGGTCTAAGCTCTTTGCCGGTGGTCTCTAAAAGTTCAGGCCTCTCTCCACTCTTCCTGCTGTGCCTGACAGATGTGTTTGTACTTGCTGTCACCCATTCACTGCCCACACTGAGAATAAATCAGTATCATTTCACAGAGGAAGGTAGGATAGCCCGAACTCACAATAGTTGTTATTGCATACTACAAACTGAGAAATCAGTAGACATTTATGGACACATTAGGTGGGCAGAAGAGACAGAAGGAGCATGGCAAAGACATGAGCGACATTGGATCTAAAAATTGGAGGGGTGGGTTGATAGAAACAAACAGCAGAAGAGAGAAACAGGTGTGATCTGAATGATAAAAAGAGTCCAAGAAGCATCAACAGATGGAATACAAACAGCAGAAAAGGCAAAGAAAAACAAAAGCACAAAACTAGGCAAGGGTGAGTGGTTACCTGAGAGTAATAATTAAATTATAAATATTACAACACAGCCTGAGTGAAGATGAGGCAAACAAAAATATGGAAACAGCTTCATTATTCTATACGTTTTATTCTTGGTGTGGTGAGTTGACATTATGTGCAGTAAAAATCAGTGGGACTACAGGAAAAATAACAGAAACACAAGTGAAAGTACAGGAAAAACAAGTGGGCTAAGTGCAAAGTAAAACTACTGGGGAAATATGGGAAAACAGGTAACATTGCTGGGAAAATACAAGAAAAACAAGCAGAACCACAGGGCAAATATGGTAAATATGGCATAGATTTAAAGTAATTGGTAGAAGGATTAGAGGACAGTTGAGGAGAAATGTTTTCACCCAGAGGGTGGTGGGGGTCTGGAACTCACTGTTTGAAATGATGGTAGAGGCAGAAACTCTCATTGCTTTTATAAAGTATTTGGATATGCATTTGAAATGCCATAACCTACAAGGCTATGAACCAAGAGCTGGAAAGTGGGATCAGGCTGGATAGATTTTTTTCTGCCGGCACAGACCCGATGGGCCGAATGGCCTTCTTCTGTGCAGTAACTTCTATGATTCTTTGAAAACATGTGGAACTACAGGGTAAATAAGGAATACGCTGATCATGATATGGAGACACTGCAAGGGTTTTGTGTTGTATAGAAACAAAACCGTACCAAAGGTACTGGAGAACAGATACTGTAGTTAGTCTGAACTAATGGAATTATTCCTCTAATGAAACTTTGATTAGAGAAGTTATACCGGGGAGGAAGGAAGTTGAGAAGTACTGTTTGGAAGCTGAGCTTCAATGGTGCTGGGAGAGGTCTGCAAATCACCTGTAATTGATTGAGATAACTTCAAAGGTGACCTGTTCGCACAGTCAGTGCTAACATTTGGAAGCTGAATCACAATTTATAGCTTAAAGATAGTCCTGGCCTGGAGAATTCTCATGTGAGTTAATTTAGAGGATCAGTTAGGCAGTAGGTAATCCTTCAGAATTACAAGAGATTATCTTTCACTGGAAACCCTTGGATCTGAAAACTGTCTCCGTTTCTGCTAAAAGAGTTGCCTCAATGCATGGACATGGCCTAAGGGTATCATCAGACATGTACTTCTTTTTTCAGTCTTATACAACACTTCATTGCATGCCAAGCCGTTCCAGAGGCATTAGCAATTAGAAAATGGCTGCTACTTGCATGCAGAAGAAAAAAAAGCCAGCTGAATTTATCTTTGCACAGCAACGAGCAGACTACCACTCCACAGCTCGTAGGGGGAGAAATTCGGTATTGCCCCATTTGAGACGCAATTATCGGCCGGGCTAACGCCGAGGAGCGAGGCGCTACCTTAGAGCGCTGCTGAAGCTCATGTGATGTCAAGAGGTGCATGCTTACACCATGTGCACCTTGTAAATCAGAGGAGATTGTGGGATAAGGGGGAAGTAGGGTGTGAGAAGGAGGATTACGTATGAGGATACCGGCATCTTGCATTCTTTAAGCCCCATCACTGGCCACAGGCTCAGCAATGACCCTCCCAATAATGGCCAGCAGCGTCTCCTCCATGGGGATCAGTTTATGCAGGTTATGCCTGTCCCCCGCTGGTTAGGTCCTGCTGGTGGTGGTTCTGAGCCACCTTTTCCTGCAGGAGAAAGGGAAGTGTGCAGTGAGTGCAGTACAATGTGTTTGGGTGATATGCCTCTTGGCCCCCTGTGGAAATAGGACCTCTCTCTTCGTGTTGAGCTCCTGCATCAAGGCTTCCAGTGCAGACCATGACAAATCTTGAGATGTGCTCTGGTGAGTACTGCAGGGCTCCTCCAGAGCGGTCCAGTCAGTGGAAGCATTGCTTAAGGATGCCAATGGACTGCTCTTTCAGATTCCATGTGGCAACATGGCTCTAGTTGTATGCCTGCTGCCCACGTGTGTGTGGGTTGCGCAACAGATCATGAGCCAGGGGTCAGCGGATAGCCCTCGTCACCCAGTAGCCAGCCTTTGGTTTTTCATGGTGGCTCAAGGGCTGAGGGAACAGCGGACTAGCGCATCATGACTGCTGCCAGGATACTGGGCATTCACCATCATAATGTGCTGAGCATGGTCACACACCAACTGTACATTCAGCAAGTGGGAACCTTTGCAGTTGTGGTACATCTCAGCATTTAGATGCTGCGCTCACAAAGCCACGAGCGTGCAGTCGATGGTGCCCTGCACCATGAGGAAGCCCATTATCCTGGAAAAGCCATGTGCAGGCTCCGCCTGCTTCTCTCTGGTCAGAGAAAAGACAATAGAGTCCTCTCTCCTGGCATAAAAAGTATCTGTCACCTCTCATATGCAGCAGTGGACTGCAAACTGGGAGATGTTACAGATGTCACCTGCTCCAGCCTGGACGGATCCTGACACGAGGAAATTCAGGGCCACGGTCACCTTCACAGCCACTGGCAGCATTGTCCTTGACCTGGTGTGAGGCAGCAGGTCTGGTTGCAAGAGATGGCAGAGTTCTGTGAGCATCTCGTAAAGCGCAGATGCCTCACACACTGCTCCTGGCTCAGGTTGAGGTTAGAGAATTGCTCTCGGAAGACCCGAGGTGGGTAAGGACTCCTGTTGAAAGCCCTTCTCTCCCTCCTCCTCTCTGTGAGCAGCTTGTCCTCTTCTTTGCTGCCTCTGTTCCACCTCCCTGTCATGCTGCAGGCCTAGGGGGATGACAACTAGAGCACCCATGACTGGGAGCAAGTGGTCTGATCAGAACCCTTGAAGTCAGAACCAAGGCCTTCTCCACTTGCAGCACCAGTCTCTGTCACCTAACCAACTTTAAACAACTCTAGAAAGCTGCAAATAGTTCCACAAACTTACACAGAGCCAGTAGAAATTAATCAGCAACTGACCGAGAGTGGTTGCTGATCCCATTAAATTGCGCTGGTGGGGGGTCCTTGCTGATGCTGATCGCATGTTCAGCTGTGCAAGGTTAAAACAGGGCGTTAGCTCCAGCATTGAGGATGAAAATCGCAGCGCTGGTGTCACATCAGCTCTCACCAAGATGGCGTCCACTGCGGCGCACACCAGAAGTGTTCGCACACGGCATGGACGCCATTTTTGTCACAAAATGGCGGCCCAAGTGTCAATTAATTTTTTCCCATATTATTGGCCCTGAATTTGCAGTCGGAGGTTTCTCTCGGGGAAATGCCTCTGATCCGCAAATAAAATGCCCGCGTACCTGGGGCCTCGGGATCCACGGAGACTCGCGGTCCTGGGGCTCCCCGGGTACCCATGGGTAGAGGCCCACGTAGCCCAAGGACGGTTCGCGAGTGCCCCTGGGATCACGTGGGCTGGACCAATGAATAACCTGGCGATCGAAAAAGGTAGACACAGGCAGTCCCAGCTACCAAGAGAGGACAGGATATGCTCTCACTGCAGTTAGGGAGTGGTGGAGACAGAGATGCACTTCCTCACAGCTTGTAGAAAATATCAGGGCATAAGGGAGAATTTCTACCCAAAATTCACAAAAATATGCCCGGAATTCAGAAATTTGAATGACGACCAAAAACTCCCATACCTACTAGGGGAAGAGAGAAATTGTGTAACACTAGCGGCACACTATGTTACAGCTTGCCATAAACAGAGGGACAACCACTAAATATAAGAAAAGAGTATATATAAATTATATGAAAGTATATTTATACACTCAGGGATATATCTGTTTATACACTGTATGGATAGATCTGTATTTTTGTGAACAAACATGAATGTTTTTCGATGCTTTGGCAACATAAGATGTAACTTGTCATGCCAATAAAGCGATTTGAATTGAATTGAATTGAATTGACTAGAAGGGAATCCCCATTCATACTTATGGGGATTCTGTATGTACGGAAACCCTATAAGCATGAATGGGAATACCCCAAAAAATACACCCAGACATCAAATAAATAAATTTTAAAAACCACATATTTAAAATTAATTAAAACGGCATTTAATTAAATATTTAAAACAAAAATCTAATTTTTTGTAAAATAAATTTACATGTTTTAGAGGGGCTAAAAATAAACTTAAGTTTTTAAATGTATAAATTATTGATAAAATTTGATTTTTCTGTTTTGTAAAACTCTTATGCTGGTAAAAGCAGGCCTTACACCTGCTTTTACCAGGCATAAGAATTTCACAGGCATTCGCTGGGCAGAAGTTGGGCAAATAGCGCAACTCCGCCCGCAATGCTGTTTTCACGGGGATGCATGCGATCTGTCAAGAAAGTTCATGACAGATCGCAAGTTCCGGGTTTTAGTGCATGCGCAGTGCAGGCCTAAACCCGGAACTTGCGCGGCCCCTATGGGCACGTGCGCACCTCGTACGGGTCGCAACTTATGGCCCATTGTCTCTGAAAGTTTCCCCACCACCGATATTAGGCTGGCTGACCTATAGTTGACGGGTTTATCCCTCTGCCCTCAATAAAAAGGTCAATAGAGGGGAAGAGGCCAGAGAGAGGGGTCCAGAACAGGAATTGCGAAGATGGGAGAATGGAGAAGCCTTTTGTCTAAAAAAGTAGGCAGGGGATGAGTGCAGCAGAAGATCTCAGCATTACGTTGAGCTGGACATTCGTTGATGTGGGGGCATAATGAGATTAAGCTGAGGTCTTTGCTGAGGACAGATTGTTTGGGATCAGAGAGGGGAAGGTCAGAGGGGATCGTGAAAGCAAGGGTAAGATTGGAAGGAGCAATGGGGGTCAGAAGAAAGTGAAGAGGAAGAAAAATCAGGAGAGGCATTAGCATCCAAGAGTTGTTGAAGCTGTGGTCCTTGCTACCTGAAAAGAAGAAAATAAAGGTTTTTTGTTAAAGCACTAGATGAGGTGAAGGATAAATTGAATCTTGGGACCAGGACAGCTTGGAAATAAAGTGTGCATCAGGCGGTGCATAGTGGTGAGAGTGGATCTCATGAAGCGGTGGCAGCAGCGGTTAGAGTAAAGCTGAATATCACGGAGATATCTGTGATCATTGGTGAATCCAAACAGGAAGGGTGGAATTTAAGCTAGAACCCTATGGGTTGATTTGGAGCTGGGGACAGCGGCTGCAAAAGTGAGTTTTAGCGAACACATGATCAAACACAAGAAGGGAAACAGATATTAATGAAGGTGAGCAGGGTAAAAGAGACAAATGAAAATCATGATGAAGAGAAGAGTAGAATTTCTTTCAGGTCAGCATTCCTGGAAGAGATGGGCAACAAATTAAACAATAAAAACAAAAGGCAACTTTTGTATTTATTTTGAAAAAAAAGTTATTTTTTATGTTATGGAGCTAGTCACTCACCCGGTGGATGCAACTGGTTCCATGATGGGATTTTTAAATGGTGTCAAGCACACAAAGAAACATTTTTTTTAAAGGGCAGGTAACCTGTACCAAAGTACTTCACTTAGACCAGTTTTGGGTTATTGCTGAATTAACTTGAACTCCCTTGAACCATGGCACTGGGAGTTTAGAATTCTTCTTGGCACTCTCAAGAAGTCCTAATCCATTAATCATGATTCAGTTGTACTTTCTGGTTATACATGAACATCTCTTTGCTCCTAAGCCCTAAATTGCCCGAGAAGGAATTGATTATTTCACAATGAAATGTTGGAGTGACGGGCATCGTCTAGGTCTTGTACTTATTTCTTCCTTTCAGTGCTCCTCCTAAACACCTTGCTAGAACGTAGTGCTTAATCTTCACTGGAAGGAACAGGTAGTAATTTGGTATAGAAGCTAATTTATAAGGACTTGGAGCAGTATAACATGAACCTGAGGTATTATTCAACTCAGTCATTCTGCTTACAGCAAAGATCAAAGTTTGTAACAAAATATCCTATTGTCAAGAATATATAGTGGCCTTGTTAAATTATGTAAAATAAATGCCAGTGAACAAAAAGCTATCGATTGAAGAATTATCTGAACCTTATTCAATGTTTATTACATTTATAAAATGTTCAACCATTTGAAAATAAATTTGATGTCATGGTGGTAACAAGCAAAATTGGCATCACTCCCATTTAAGACAATAGGATGCTATATTAGCACAAAATCTTAAGAGTAAATGGGATATAAAGAAAAAAACTGAGTCAGCTCCTCCCACCTCGAATTTGTTGCCAGGCAGCCGACAGTGTGGGCCTTCCCCTGAATTACTGTTAAGTTTAAGTCATGGCACCGATGAGGTCATCGAGCCACTATTTTTGAATGTTAATAAGGTCCCTGCCTGTCTTTTGCGGTAGCCTTGTTGATACCCTGATTTGTGTTCATAAAAATTTAAACGGGCAGGAATGGGGTCGGGTTGGGTTTGGGTTGCTTGATCCCGATATTTTAAATTGCCCCCCCCACCCCCCATCCCTCCGCCAACCCTCTCCCCCCCTTCAGTTCTGCACCTCACTTACACTGCCCCTGAACTTCTGCTGTGGGTTTGCTTATGGCTGGGCCTGAATATAGCTGTAGAGGGTGCAGTTAATTAAATAATATGCTAATGATAACCAATGAAATCAATTGGGCCTATGACCAAATTTCCTCTACGTCCACCGGTTGGGGGTTGGTGCAGACTGTCCCATGAAAACCTGCTGCTACTGCTTCCTGTTCTGACATCTAGGTGCTGGTTCTCTTAAAGGAACAGACTGCTGTTGTAAACAAATGTTGTATCTTTGGCTTTGTCAATGGTTTTGCTGCTTAAGTAGTTGTTGCTGAATGCTCTTACAATTTGAGATGGAAACCATTGTCGGTACTGTTCCATACCCCAGTACTAAAATGGATGTACCTTCGGAATAACTATTGTATATGGCTTATTTGAAGGCAGATGAGGAGAAATAACCACAAGTCTCCTTGACAGTCACTGAAGATGTTTGCTTGGTTCTGATATGGGGCACCTTCTCTTGGGCTACAATCACTCTTTCCCGACCACAGATCAAGAATCCACCCTCCCCCTGACTTACTCCCTCCTATCTTCCAAAAAAAGTAAAAAGCCAATCAGTTGATCCATCATCCTGCTCCCATTCCCACATCATTCTGGCCAGCATGTGTTTTCTTAGCTCCTCTACAATCAAAATGCTCAGCTATCACAATCATTGATTCCAAACAGCACTTCATTTTGGAAATATTATGGGTGTCTGTGTGCCCAGTCGGTGTCACCGCAGTTCTTTCGTTCTCCCCTTCCTCCAAAGTAGTGTTTGATGTTCACAACTCCATATTCGAATGCTCCTACAGAGTGCACTTTTATTGACAAGAGAGTGGAAAGGGGACTGAGCTATGTCTCCAGGATTGTGGCTTGGGAGTGGGATGAAAGTCGATCTTTTTGAGCATTGATCCCTCACAGTCTCGTTACAGGCTGTGAACCATGTTCTGCTGCGGAGATGGCCCAGCCCAGTCTGTCTTCTGGCTCCTAGACAGCCTTGCGGTGTGGGTGGAGGAGGATTGTGGAAGTGCTGCTATTTGGAAGAGAGCATCATTTGTCCTGGCTACTCCTCCTTTTTGGGATCTTTTATTCCAAAAGATTCAACATTGACCCAAATTAGTGGCAGAGATTAAAACTTTATTTCTTGATTTTATTCGGTACAATCAAGGATCAACATCCTTTACGGTGTCTTAAGCAGCGGTAAGAAAGCATAAAACATAGTCATACTACCCTGTTATGCCTTAGGTAAAAGTCACGGTAGAAGTTGTCTGGCCCCTCCAGCATGGGGTCCTCTGAGTCTGCTATTCTCGCCTCCAGGTGTCCCACAACTTCCGGCATGATTCCCCGAGTCCGCTATCCTTACCTCCGGGTGTCAGGCTCCAGTCATTTACAATTAACCCTTACTGGGATCTCCTTTTTATACCTTTTCTTTCCATTCAAACCAATGGAGTCTTACTGAACCAATTACTGACATACACTTAACCGTCTCTTTATTTCCATAGGGTCTCCTGTGTCACCTGACCTCACCCAGGTTCATTCTTGTATGTTTTCCCACTAAGTTATTTTTAAACAAACAAAGCATAAAACATTCATTTTTGTAAGTCTTATGCAGACCCCTTCCTTATCTGTCTGTTTTGCTACCTTATCAGTCTAGTTTCTATGGTTGTATAGATTCCAGCCCCAGCTGCTGTCTTGTTTTTCTCGAGTTATTATAACTCCCATCTTTTCAAGGTCTGTGACTTCATCTCTTTTAGTTTGAATGCTCTGTTGTCTATGCTGCTTTATTAAAGTCAGTCAAATTAGCTTATTTTCCCATCTACCCTTGCTGCAAGCTGGTTATGATTGGTTACTTTGCTTTGTGAGTTCATTATAATTGTATAAATACATATATATATATGTGTGTGTCTTTATATAAAGTAAAGTATTAATAAGCAAATCAATGAGTTAATTAATAAGGATTATAGCTATAATCTCACACACTTGCACCTAGTTCCTGCTAGGAGCCTCCCTGCTACTGTGGTCTCTGATTGGCAATCATAGTAATCACATTACAGAAACCGGTCTCAGTTTTGTGCCTCACTTGGGCAAGCTCACCTGAAATTCTGCCCAATGAGGTGGCAAGAATAGAGCCCAAAGCCTGAGTGGCAGCTGTTTGAGCTGTTATCACAGCCTCTGTCATGAGGGACTGTTCTGAAGGAAGCCCTGGATTTTCTACTTCTTCCAAGGCTGACTGCAGGTTCTGCATGCCATCTCTCAACATATTTGGCTGATGGAATCCTCCAGACTTCTGACCATGTGTCAGTCACTTCTGGAAAGATTCATCCATGAACCAAACAATCGCTTATGCTCAGAATTTTCTTAAAAGCTGGGCCATGCAGATCTAGCTCCTTGCTATCACCAGTTCGGGAGGGAGATGACCTCACCCAACAGCAAGAAGCTTTCCACTCCTCTTCTTCCACTTGCTCCTGTCCACCCATGCTCTCTGCCTCATCCTCCATGCTGCCCTCCTGCTGAATACCTGAATCTCCCTAGATGGATGTCTTTGTACTGATGAATGGATATGTTCGATGCAGTGATGGGTGCTGGGTGCAGTGCTTCTGTTTGCTGAGGAGCTGATTGCTGGTGAGTCCCAGGCAGGGCTGGCTCCAGAAGTCTGAAAAGCCTAGTAATTTGAACTCTTATACTGGATTGTGGTACATCTGTTACATCTACAAGCTTGAAAAGATGCAAAGAGGAAAGTGTTAAAAGAAGAATGTTTGTCAATGGTAGTCCTGATCTGGCATTGGCAAGCATATAGGATGGGGAAGTTAGTTTTGGAAAGCTTGTGTTATAGTATTTCTGATAGGATGTTAGATTGCTGTGTGTAGGAAGGAGCCATGGGCTGGGACGCACAATCCTGCTTCTCCATCTTTGGCCAGCTCCTGGCCACAATCTCCCTGGATTTCTATGGCCTGCTTCTAGAAGGTGGTGAAGTCCCTGATCAAGGTTTCACCACCTCCCATGGCAGAGAGCGCCCTGCAATTCTGAGCTTTTTTCTCCCTCTGTTCATCTTGCTCATTTTTTTCCCTGTCACAGGGATCAGCAAAGCCCTACTTTGCTGCACAGCCTGTAGGTGCAGGTTTATGCCATCCTCGTCAAAACATCTTGCATAAGGTACTGTAGCCATCCCAGCCTTGTAGAGTAGTAGGAACACATTCACAGGTGAAGGTACACAAAGACCAAGAAAAGAATAGCAAAGTCATGTACAGTAAAGCCTCATGCAGGCAGCACTGGCATTCAACAGCTTTAAACAGACAGAGCAAAAAAAAAAAACCTACTTCCAGAAACCAACAAGTCCACTGAAAGCTGTTTCTCCTCGATTAGAACACCTGCTTCTGTCATGAGGCATCTAATGCACCTGCCCCTTTAACTTACCTACTGCCTTTAAGATCCCAGAGGTGCCTAGATTTCCTACCTTTCTGGCTGTGTATCCTCTGCCATGTGCACCCGGCACATGCCCACAGTATGTTAATGGACCCCAAGAGGAAATTGGGGTGTGACGTAAGAAAACTACTAGGCACTTGGTCTAAGTATTAAACAAAGCTTTAATCAACTGTTTTTCAACATGGAGATCTAGTTGTGTCCTTCACTAGTCCCTGTTAAAGAATGTCTTGAGCAAGCTGGGCCCATGCCCGAGTATTTATACTCTCCCTGGACAGCGCCACCAGCAGGCCGCCCAGTATCATTTCATAAGTCATTTCCACATGAATGACAAGATTCATGTTAGGGTGCAAGGATCATACTTCCAAAGAAAGTGCACGTCCACCCACATTGCACATGGGGAGTGCCGAGAGAAAAATCTAGCTTCAGGTATTTTAATATGTACTCCAGGAATCTTTAAAAAAATTGGATCTTACACAATTGTAAATACATTCTCCAGAAAGTTTAATTTTGTGTGCAAGAAACCTGCAGTACAGTGACTATTAGCAAAATTGATTTTTTCTCTGAAATCTTAAAAAGATGCATTAATATATGAACATGTTTGTTCACCTGTATATTTTGCGAAATTATTGTATATTTTGATTTCAAGGTGCTTCCAGGTTAAGTGCATTGATACATCCAAGCAAAAGGGATTCTTTCTCAAGTTGTCTCCAAACAACCTCTATTATAGACTATGCTCCCTCTTCATAGACTCATGGAAGGATACAGCACAGAAGAAGGCCCTTCAGCCCATTGTGCCTGTGCTGGCTCTTTGAAAGAGCTATCCAATTAGTCCACTCCCCTGCTCTTTCTTCATACCCCTGCAATTTTTTCCACTTCAAGGATTTATCAAATTCTTCTTTGAAAGTTATTATTGAATTGGTTTCCACCGCCCTTTCAGACAGTGCATTCCAGATCATAGCATCTCGCTGCGTAATTTTTTTCCCCCTCATGTTTAGTTATTTTGCCAATTACCTTAAATCTGTGTCCTTTGGTTACTGACCCTTCTGCCACTGGAAACAGATTTACTCTATCAAAACTGTTCATGATTTTGAACACCTCTATCAAATCTTTTTTTAACCTTCTCTGCTCTGAGGAGAAAAACCCCAGTTTCTCTAGTCTGTCCACGTAACTGAAATCTTTCATCCCTGGTACCATTCTAATAAATCTCCTCTGCCCCTCTCTAAGATCGTGATGTCCTTTCTAAAATGTGGTACCTAGGATTGGATACAATTCTCCAGCTGTTTTATAAAGGTATTTTACAAAGGTTTAGCATAACTTCCTTGCTTTTGTACTCTACACCTCTATTTATAAAGCCAAGGACAGTATGCTTTTTTAACAGCCTTCTCAACTGGTCCTGCCTCCTTCAAAGACTTTTGTATGTAAACATCCAAGGTCTCTCTTTTCCTGCACCCCGTTTGAAATTGTACCATTTAGTTTATATCACCTCGCCTCATTCGTCCTACCAAAATGTATCACTTCACACTTCTCTGCATTAAATTTCACCTGCCATGTGTCTGCTCATTTCACCAGTCTGTCTATGTCCTTCTAAAGTCTGTTACTATTCTCCTCACTGTTTACTACATTTTTGGGTTCCATATCATCTGCAAACTTTGAAATTATGCCCTGTATACTCAAATCCAAGTAATTAATGGCCCAGTAATTCCTGTCACAACGCGTGAGTACGGACGGGGTACTCACGCGTGTGCCCGGAGGAATTGCCGGTTTTCAGTATGCACAGCGCATGCGCTGAAAACCGGCATTTCCTGTCCTCTGACCCAAGGGGTTAAGAGGCAGAACGCGTGCGACTTGTGATGCAGCGCGTGCGCAGTGAAATTCCTTTTTTTTTTCCAGAGTTGCCCGAGTGTAAAGGCCTCCGGTTTTTACACGTGGAAAAACCAGAAGTAAGTACTTAGTTTTACAGGTAAGTGGTCTTTTAGTACAATTTAGAATTTTTTTTTCCACAGCTTTATTATTTTTAAAGAATTTACAGTAAGGTAAGTTTAGTTTTAGACCCTATTTTTTTTAAATTTATTTTTTTCAAAAATTTGATTAATTGTTTAAAATATTTTTTTTAACTTATTTATAGTTAATATAATCAGTGGGATGTTTTTTAAAATGTTATTTAAAATTTAAGTAGTGTTTTGGCAGCCCATACTTTTCATGAGTTTGACAGTTCTTACTCTCAAACACATGAATGAAGTTTTCCCTCCCCTGATTGGCTGCAGAGTGCTCACCTGATCCCAGCCGGCACATCGCACTAACTACGCCGCTGGATCAGGTAAGCACATCGCGCCGACATCTGAACCGGGCCTGTGACAGGAAATGCAAGCAGGCCCGGGCTTCAGATGTCGGCGCGCCGAGTGAGTGCACATCGGGGGCTTGCACGCGTGGCAAGCTCCCGATCCTAATTTCAGGGCCAATATATATCAAAAAGAGCAGTGGTAGTAATATCAATTCCTGAGGGACACTACTGCACACTTCCCTCCAGCCTGGAAAAACAACCATTCACCGCTAATCTCTGTTTTCTATCCCATAGCTAATTTTGTATCCATGCTGCCACTGCCCTTTTAACCCCATGGGCTTCAATTTTGATTAAAAAACTATTATGTGGTACTTTGTCAAAAGCCTTTTGAAAATCCATATAGAAAACATCAACCCTCTCCTTTGCTTCATCAAAGAACTCAATCAAGTTAGTCAAACTCGATTTGGCTTTAACAAATCCATGCTAGCTTTCATTTATTAACCCATATTTTTCCAAGTGCCAATTAATTTTGTTCTGGATTTATGTCTCTTAAAGTTTCCCCACCACCGCCATTAGGTTGACTGGCCTGTAGTTGCCGGGTTTATCCCTCTCCACTTTTTTGAACAGGGGTGTAACACTTGCAATCCTCCCGTCCTCTGGCACCGCTCCCATAACTAAGGAGGATTGGAAAATTGTGGCCAGAGCCTTTGCAGTTTCCACCCTTACTGCCCTCAGCAACCTAGGATGCATCCTATCCGGACCAGGTGACTTTCTTACTTTGAGCACTGCCAATGTTATAAGTATGTCCTCTTTATTCATTTTTATCCTATCCAGTTTCTCTACTGCCACCTCCTTTACTGTGACATTGGCAGCATCCTCTTCTTTAGTAAAGACAGATGCAAAGTGCTAATTTTGTGCCTCAGCCGGGCCCTCTGCCTCCACAAGAAGATCTCCTTTTTGGTCCCTAATTGACTCCACCCTTCATTTGACTACCGTTGTACTATTTATATGTTTATAAAAGACTTTTGGGCTCCTTTTTATGTTACCCGTGAATTTATTCTCATACACTCTTTTTGCCCCTCGTTTCCTTTTTCAGTTCTCCCCTTTATTTGTTGTATTCATCTTAGTTCTCTACTGTATTATGAACGCAACATTTATCATAAGCCTCCTCTTTCTGTTTCATTTTAAAATCTGTGGGCTAAAAATTTGTTTGCTCCGAAAATTGGGCGCAGGGATCATGATGCACAATCACCCCACACCCGTTCAAAGGAATGCAGGCAGCATGCTAACTTTGTGCTGCCTGCTGATTAGCATGATTGTGGCATTCAGCCCAGCGCTGAACGTGCTGCTGAGTGGCTGAATGCTCAGCAGGGGCCCAAGTTCATGCAAGGCTAGCACCAATTAAAGCTCACCTGCACTTCTTAAAGGCAGTCTACACCTCTTAAAGGGTGAGGTGCATTCTGCCTGCAGCAGCTCATTCAACTGGCTGGGGAAGAGTGTGAGAGGAGGAAAAAATAGTAATGATGCCATAACACGGGAGTGAGCGTGCCCCAAGGTTCTCGGATGCAGCACTGGAGGTCTTGGTGCAAGAGGTGAACTCGAGGAAAGAGGTGCTGTTTCCATAGGGGGCCAGGAGGCCCCCCAGGCAAATGCATAAAATCCAATAGAAGCAGATAGCTGCTGTGGTGAATGCCAGCAGTATAGCTCCGAGGACTGTATGCAGTGCAGGAAGAAGTTTAATGACCTTACACGAGTGATCAAGGTCAGGAATTCACCGTCAAATGCCATATCCCACCATCTACACCACGAGCCTCTCACACTGCTCAATGCACCACACCTCCATCACTCACCTACTAACAATATCTACCAAACATGACTCAAATCTCACATTCATAGCTTCATCTGCTGCAAGCCTCACACCTACATCTCAAAGCTTGTATAGACTGTCAGCTATTCAACCATGACAGGCATATCACCCAAACACATTGCACCACACTCACTGACACACTTCACTTTCTCTTGCAGGAAAATGTGGCTCACAACCGGCACCAGCAAGACCTAACCGGCGGGGGACAGGTGCACCTGCATAACCTGACCCCCATGGAGGAGACGGTGCTGGCCATTATTGGGTAGGGTATTGCTGAGTCCGTGGCCAGAGGCGGCGCTGAAAGAATACCAGATGCCAGTAACCTCATACATAATCCTCCCTCTCACATCCCACTTCCCCCTCATTCCACAATCTCTTCTGATTTACAAGCTGCACATGGTGTAAGCATGCACTTCTTGCTTCTCCCACCTCCCCTCCCCTTACCACAACCTTACCCTTGTGCCTTGCTCCTTTCAGATAACGAAGAGCTGACACCTGGCCAGGTACTGGTGGAGGTGCACGAAATAGAAGAACACCAAGGCACTGTTCATGAAGACACAGCACCGTCAGTCATTTTCACGCTTACAGCCCAGATACTGGCACTCCGCATACTTTAGAGGGTGGGTTAGAGGTGGGATCTGCACTTGGTGCAACACCGGGCATGAGTGGCCTGCAGCCAGGGCAGGGGAAAGGGTAGTGCAGGTGCCAGCTCCCCAGAGGGTGAGGTCACACACGTGTTCTGCTGCAGAGGAGTCAGATGAGGACTTGGATGGGGCAGCCTACCGAAGAATGCTGTTGGATATGCACAATGAAATGCTTGATGCATTGGCAGGCCTGCCAGAAAGCCTGAGTGCAATGTCAAGGAGCATGGATGAGTCCGGCACCAACCTTGCACAGGGCTTTGCGCAGAGCTTGGAGCCCATGAATTCCAACACTTGTAGAGCCAATCATGCTGCAGCGTCTGATGGCTGATGTGTCAGCTTCCATTGTAGCACAAGCAGAAGCCACCCAACATCTCAGTGGACCAGTGGAAGCTCAGAGCTCTGTCATGCAAGCTCAGCTTGTTGCCACACAAGCTCAGACTGCTGCCACCATGGCTGCGTTTACCAGTGTGGAAAGGGTTTTGCAGGGTGTCACAGCAGTCCAGCAGTCTGTCCTCCAACAGATTACTAGGATTGCTGAGGCGCCGCCCCAGGTGAGTGGCAGTGGCTCCGTGGAGCACAAACCTGCTGTCCTCTCTCAGGATGACAGCGTTCGTCTTCCCACCCCTGCCACTCTGCCAGTGCCCTTGTTGTTTCCTGTCAGCCAGCCAGCCCAGACTGCTGCCGCCCATGCCGAGGTGGTACAGTCTGCAGTTGGGCCATCTAGGTCCAGAGCTGCTCAAGGTCGTCCTCCAAGGCCATCTGCAGTCTCCCCCACAGAAAGTCAGCAGCCTTCCACCAGCCATGCTGCAGTCGCTGGGGTAGCACTTCGTAGGAGCACTAGGAAAGTGAAAGGCACACTGTAGACAGGCTTTAAGGAAATGCACAAGGGTGATTAGTTGACTTATTATGTAATATTGGATGGATTGATGTATAAAGTTGGATTGAAATGTTTCTTTTGTGGTGGCTTTTATTTCTGCACTGTGGCCAAGAGAAAGCTGTGATGGTCAGTAACTGAGGGAAGGTAAGGGTTGGGACTATTGTTGAATGGGGAATTGGGGTTGTGTTCACTCGTACCAGTCAGATGACTCGATCACGGACAGCCCGCCCAGAAAGGGGCTGTCTGGATTGCCTCCTCCCTTCCGCTTCCTCCTCTTCCACTTCCTCCTCCTCAACTGGTCGCCGTATGCTCGGTGGCAAGGGCTGTGCCCTCATGATGCCAAGGCTGTGGAGCATACAGCAGACCACGATGAATCGTAAGATGTGCTCTGGTGAGTACTGCAGGGATCCTTCATTCCCAGAACTAGATCCAGCACTGCTTCCTTCCTTGTTGGGCTGGAAACATACTGATCAAGAAAGTTCTCTTGTACATATTCAGAAATTCCTTCCCCTCTA
This sequence comes from Somniosus microcephalus, assembly GCF_052327205.1. Classification (NCBI taxonomy): domain Eukaryota; kingdom Metazoa; phylum Chordata; class Chondrichthyes; order Squaliformes; family Somniosidae; genus Somniosus; species Somniosus microcephalus. Next base: position 249,996,484 of record NC_140991.1, read on the forward strand.
TGCCCTGTTTACTGTTATTTTCCCAGTCTATATTAGGATAATTGAAGTCCTCCATTATCACTGCTCTAAAGTTCTTGCACTTCCTGTAAATTTGCTCCACTATCTCCTTCCCACTATTTGGTGGCCTATAGTATATACCCAGCAGCGTAATAACTCTACTGTTCCTTACTTCTAAACAAATTGATTCTGTGGTTGAACCTTCAGGTACATCATCCCTTTTCTAGTGCTGTAACAGTATTTTTGATCAATACCTCCAGCCCCCCTTTTTTTCCTACCTTATCTTTCCTGAATACATTGTAGCCAGGAATATTAAATGTCCATTCCTCATCTTAATTGAACCACGTCTCCGATATTGCCACTAAAGCATAATCCCATGTGGTTACTTGTACCTGCAGCTCACCAATCTTATTTTCCATGCTTGAGGTCCTGCCTGAAACTCTGTCTGTAGGACCTCAACTCTTTTCCTACCTATGTCATTGGTTCCAACATGGACCATGACTTCTGGCTGTTCCCCTTCCCCTGCAAAATGTCCCGCACCCGTTCAGTGATGTCCTTTACCCTGGCAACAGGGAGGCAACACACCATGGGAGACTCACAGCAGTGGTTGCAGAAACTCATGTTGTTGGATGCAGAACTCATTAAATAGAGCAAGTGATTATGAAATTGGTTTATGTGGGCAGAATGAAAGCGTATGCATTTTCCGGGTCTGTTGCGGCCTAATCAGTGGCCTAGAAATTGGAACTTTAAGCGCCGGCTGTTAAGGCTGTTTAAAAAAAAAATGGCAGCTGCATTGCTTCCGCCCACTTCCAGCGCGGAACGCGGTGGCTGCCATATTGGGCAGGTTGGCAGTGTTACCGTTGCCTGCACTCGCTGTAAATATTTTAATGACCAGGAGCATGATGTCAATTGGCATGCAACACTGAATTAACGCACACTCAACGATTTTGGACATCGTCATTCATCTTACCGCCCTCTCCAAAGTACGTTCGTGCGTGCAGCCGTTGGCAGTGCATAGAGCTGGGAGAAAGCAGCAGAGATCTATAGATCTCTGCCAAAGTCTTCAATAACTCTGCAGAGTATGTCCAGTCCAGTGAGATGGCTCATGGTGATTGCTGCAGAAACACATCAGCCTATTGAATGCCTGTTCTATACACTTTAGATGCCAGCACTCAACCGGAGCAGGTCAGTGAGTTCTGGCACGTAATGTGTTCAGAACAGCATATAGTTACAAACAGTCTGAGGGACTTGTACTGCATCTAAAGGCCCGATCCATTACTGTCGCTTGCAGTTGTGTCAGTAAACTGGAAATGAAATGATATTTGGGCTTTGTAAATGTTTACTGTTATTGTTCCAAACATCCGTATTGAATATGCATCCTGCTCTTCTGAAGTAACAGATTGTTACTTTTTCAATGAAAGGAGACCTAACGACTTTTTCCTGTTTCTGAAGGAATTTGTACATCTGCTTTTACTCGTATCGATATTCAGGTGTTCAGTGTATCCAGTAAACCTTTAACATCTCTTGGTGGGGAAAATTCGGTTGGTTAGCACCGCCTCCGGGGGTGCTAACAGGGTGCTAATGACTTACTGCCCAATCATGGCGATTTTAGCGCTGCCTGCGAAATTGACCTGGCATTTTGCGGTGGCGCTAAGCACTACCGCAACGATCTCCTACGCCCGGAGATCATGACGTCATTGAAGTGCGCAACGTCCCAGTAGTGCCCCGATCTGGAAATGGATTCTAGAATCATAGAAAGTTACAACACAGAAGGAGGCCATTTTGGCCCATCGTGTCCACGCTGGCCAACAAAGAGCTATCCAGCCTAATCCCACTTCCCAGCTCTTGGTCCATAGCCCTGCAGGTTAGAGCATCCCTAGTGCACATCCAAGTACTTTTTAAATGTGGTTAGGGTTCCTGCCTCTACCACCCTTTCAGGCAGTGAGTTCCAGACCCCCACAACCCTCTGGGTGAAGAAATTTCCCCTCAAATCCCCCCTAAACCTTCCACCAATTACCTTAAATCTGTGCCCCCTGGTTTTTGACCCCTCTGCTAAGGGAAATAGGTCCTTTCTATCCACTTTATCTATGCCCCTCATAATTTTATACACCTCAATAAGGTCTCCCCTCAGCCTCCTCTGTTCCAAGGAAAACAGACCCAGCTTACCAGTCTTTCCTCATAGCTAAGATTCTCTACTGCCAGCAACATCCTTGTAAATCTCCTCTGTATCCTCTCTAGTGCAATCACATCATTCCTATAATGTGGTGACCAGAACTGCACGCAGTACTCTAGCTGAGGCCTAACTAGTGTTTTATACAGTTGAAGCATAACCCCCGCTGCTCTTGTATTCTATGCCATGGCTGATAAAGGCAAGCATTCCGTATGCCTTCTTAACCACCTTATCTTCCTGGCCTGCTACCTTCAGGGGTCTGTGGACATGCACTCCAAGGTCCCTTTGTTCCTCTACACTACTCAGTGTCCTACCATCTAATGTGTATTCCCATTCTTTGTTAGCCCTCCCCAAATGCATTACCTCACACTTCTCCGGATTGAATTCCATTTGCCATTGTTCTGCCCACCTGACCAATTTATTGAAATCTTCCTGCAGTCTATAGCTTCCTTCTTCAGTATCAACCACACAGCCGATTTTAGTATCATCTGCAAACTTCTTAATCATACCCCCTATATTCAAGTCCAGATCATTGATATATACCAGAAAAAGCAAGGGACCTAGTACTGAGCCCTGCGGAACCCCACTAGAAACAGCCTTCCAGTCACAAAAACACCCATCAAACACCCTCTGCTTCCTGTCTCCGAGCCAGTTTTGAATCCAAATTGACACTTCGCTCTGGATCCCATGGGCTTTTAACTTTGTGACCAGTCTGCCATGTGGAACCTTATCAAAAGCTTTGCTAATGTCCATATGTACTACATCAAACGTACTACCCTCATCTACCCTCCTTGCTACCTCCTCAAAAAATTCAATCAAGTTTGTCAGACACGACCTTCCCTTAACAAATCCATGCTGACTACCCCCTGCCTCAGCACCTGCCGCTAGGAACGACAGATAGAGGATTATGTTTTGCAGTTGGCTGGGAGCTGGGGGTGCGCTATTTAAAGGCGTGCGCTTCCTGCTTTTTCCTCTCGGCAAAATATTCTGCATATGCAGGTTGAGAGAGGGAGAGAGGAGTCTGGAGACATTTAACGCTGTCCTACAAGGAGTTTTGTTCCTCAACAAGAGTTTTCAGGTTCCCATTTCTGTCAGCTTTATTACCACATTTAGAAGATTAAATGGGGTCTGTACTAGCACGAAGCCTCGTCCTCCAGCTTCACCATCAGAGGCAGTGGAGGCGGAGAGAGTGGCAAACGTGGCCAAAGGGAGGAGGGCCAACAGGGCTCTGCACAGAGACCTTACCCTCCCAGAGTATTACAGGAGCAATTCTCATACATTCATCTGTCCAAGGAGCATTGTTTTAGAAGGCTCCACTTCAGCAAGCAGGTGGTCACAGAGCTCTGCCACTTCCTGCAACCAGAGCTCCAGCCTCAGCTCAGGACCAGGACATCTCTGTCAGTGGCAGTGAAGGTGACAGTGGCTCTCAATTTCTACACCAGCGGCTCCTTCCAGGCTTCAACTGGGGATATTGCGAACATTGCCTAGTTCGCCGTCCATTGTTGTATCTGGGAGGTGACAAATACTCCATACCAAAGGAGAAAGGAGTTCATCTCATTCCCCATGACCCGAGACAAACAGGGTGAATGCGCATGTGGCTTCGCTAGGATAGCTGGCTTCCCCATGGTTCAGGGCGTCTTTGACTGCACGCACGTGGCATTGCGGGCACCTCATGAAAATGCAGAGGTTTTCAACAACTGCAAAGGCTTCCACTCTCTGAACGTCCAGTTGGTTTGCGACCACAGACAGTGCATCCTCACCGTCAATGCCCGCTATCCTGGCAGCAGCCACGATGCATTCATCTTGCACCAGACTGGTGTCCCAGACCTGTTCCAACCACCGCATCAACCTCGTGGCTGGCTCCTCGGTGACAAGGGTTATCCACTCTGCACCTGGCTGATGACACCGCTCCGTAACCCCAACACTCCTGCTGAGCTCGCATACAATGAGAGCCATAGTGCTACTAGGAACTTAAATGGAGACTACAAAATGCTGCGGTACAGAGGGATTTAGGGGTCTTTGTACATGAAACACAAAATGTTAGCATGCAGGTACAGCAAGTAATTAGGAAGGCAAATGGAATGTTAGCCTTTATTGCAAGGGGGCTGGAGTATAAAAGTAGGGAAGTCTTACTACAACTGTACAGGGCGTTGGTGAGGCCACACCTGGAGTACTGCGTGCAGTTTTGGTCTCCTTATTTAAGGAGGGATATTCTTGCATTGGAGGCAGTTCAGAGAAGGTTCACTAGGTTAATTCCTGAGATGAAGGGGTTGTCTTATTAAGAAAGGTTGAGCAGCTTGGGCCTATACTCATTGGAGTTTAGAAGAATGAGAGGTGATCTTACTGAAACATATAAGATTCTGAGGGGGCTTGACAGGGTAGATGCAGAGAGGATGTTTCCCCTCGTGGGGGAATCTGGAACTAGGGGACATAGTTTCAGAATAAGGGGTCGCCCATTTAAAATGGAGATGAGGAGGAATTTCTTCTCTGAGGGTCGTGAATCTTTGGAATTCTCTACCCCAGAGAGCTGTGGAGGCTGAGTCATTGAATATATTTAAGGTGGAGATAGACAGATTTTTGAACGATAAGGGAGTCAAGGGTTATGGGGAGCGGGCAGGAAAGTGGAGTTGAGGCCAAGACCAGATCAGCCATGATCTTATCGAATGGTGGCCAAATGGCCTACTCCTGCTCCTATTTCTCATGTTCTTATGAACCTCATTGAGCAGACGATCGGTGTGCTGAAGCAACGGTTCCAGTGTCTTGACCACTCTGGAGGAGCCCTGCAGTACTCCCCTGATCGAGTATCGGTTTTCATTGTTGTGTGCTGCATGCTTCACAACATTGCAATGATGAGGACCCAGCCATTGCCACCAGGGATTGATGGACCACCTCAGGAGGAGGATGAGGGAGAGGAAGTGGAGGAGGCAGAGGAGGAGGATGAAGAGGAGGATGAAGAGGAGGATGAGCAGCAACAACGTGGGAGGGAGGCACTCAATGTTGTTTCTGCACGGGCCGTTCGTGAACGCTTCATAAGACACCGCTTCTGATGAATAACAGAGAAGCTGGTTTTTGGGATGAACAAGCACATCATTACAGCACAACCCCTATTATCAGGCAAAGCTCCAATGAGTAACATGGGTAAATTTGCAAGGTTTCAATAAAAAAAAAATTCTGACCAACTGTGTCTTATTAAGCACAACCAATACCAAACAAACCCAACAATTCATTAACAAACAAAACTGGCTCTTACCACACTGAGGTAAGTCTTACCAGAGTGAACAATATATTAACATACACATCCAACTTTGGGACAAACATTCCCCCCATTTGTTAGAGAATTTTTACTTTTCGCCCTTCGAGAATGATCTCCCTCCCCTTTGCACTTGCCCCCCTTCCCACCCTACTGCTCCTCCGTAATGGGGCCCCAGTGGCTGCAGCAAGGCTGGCGGAAGGCTACTGAATGTTGGATCCAGATACTGCAGATGGCCTTGAAGGTTGCCCTTGACCAGCTCTGGGCCTGGAGGGCCCGGCTGCAGACAACAGTCTGGGCTGGCTAGGTTACAGGCTGTGGCAAGGGCAATGGCAAAGTGGCAGTGGTGACAGCAGGAATGCTGGCATCCTGAGAGAGGACAGCACCTTCCTGCTCGACCGACACACTGCCACTCCCACGGGGCAGTATCTCAGCATCCGGAGCAATCTGCTCAAGCGCAGATTGCTGGCCTGCTGCGGCACTGTGAGATCCCCGGTGGACAGTGGTCAGATGATGGCTCACTATCTGCAAGCAGGAAGGTACAAGAGTGGCTTTAACGTGAGGGCAGGGCGGCAGTAAGGGAAAAAGGAATGGAGACAGTATAGTTAGATTGGAAGTGGGAAAGGCTGGTGTTGTGAGGGGGAAGTGGTATGAGAGATGAGATAAAGATGATGAACATTCCGTTGCTGTCCCGAAGGGGTTCAACCTCTTCAACTGCCACAGCGCCCACAACATGACTGGCGATGAGTCTGTGGACTTGCTCCTCCAGCTGTGTGAGGGGTTGCAGCTCTGCCTGATCTCCTCCTGTGCATTGTTGCTCCCTCCGGTTAAGTGAAAGTTTGGCCTGCAAGAAACAGGACAGCATGAGAGTGAGTTTGCAGCCATGTGTTTGGCAGATGTGCCTACCATAGTCAAATAGCCATTAATGTCTGCAAGGTCTGAGATGTGGATGTGACTTTTAGTAGATGGGCATAGTTGGTGGGTGAGTGTTGGGGATTTGGCACTTTATACCGTCTATGCACAGAGTGAGGTTGAGATGGTGGGATGTAGAGGTTTTTCAAGCATGTACTCACCCTGACCATCCGAGTGAGGTCATTGAATTTCTTGCCGCACTGCGTGAGAGTCCTTTGGACCAGACTCCTGGATGAAACATACTGGGCAACCTCCCTCCACATCTTTGTAAACGCCCGGAGCAATGGCCTCCTGCCAGACTCTGGAAGCAGCAATGCCCATCGGCGTTCCACAGCGCCAACCAGAGCCACCAATGCCTGGTCGGTAAACTGGCGAGCTCTCTCCCTAGGCCTCTGAGTAGACATGATAATCTTTGGTGAAGATTAGCACCTCTTTGCAGGCCCAGGTCAAATGCAGCGATGATCAGGGTGTGGCTGTGCAGCATGATGGACCCTCCTCTTTAAGAACTGGACGGCGCCAGTCTGTCTGAGTACAAGGGTGATTGACATCGCCTGAGCTTCAGTAGCGCTCTGAGGTAGCGGCCCGTTGCCCAACATTAGCGCTCTAAGAGAGGTGTGTGGTGTAGTGTATGTGCTTTAAGTCAGAACTACTTTTTACAGCTCCTGTATACTGTAGTACCGGCAGTGATCACACCGGTATATAAGCTGTGCGCATGCCTCTGTACCCCAGTCTAGAAATTACCCTCCTCCAGTAAAGACCTGTTATTTGTTTATGTACAGCATCCGTGTAATTATTTATCCACTGAACCACGGATCCAACAGTGGCGACGAGTGTTGATGCGAATCTACCTGCAACATAAACAAAAAGAAAATAGTCGAGTCAAGGAACACGGGCGTCGACCGCGAGCAACCGCCCAGCAGTCAGGCAGAGATCCAACTTCGCTGGGGAGGCTGTGGAGAGCCGGGCTTGGTTCCCCAGCCACAACGAGCAGTAAGAGACCGACGACAGGTCCAGAGCGGACCCTTCCCGAGCAGCGGCGGCTGGAGCCAACCGACGGCAGAGAGAGCCGGGCAGCGTCGACGGGGTAAGAAAGAGGGCGAAGAGAGCAGGGCGCAGCCGGGGGTTGATCACCGAGCAGCGCCGAGGAAAAATACTGCAAACCGGAGAGAGAGAGGGTAAGAAACAGCCGGGTTCTAGACGGAGCGGCGTCGACAAATATCAAGAGAAGAACGCGCAGAGCACAGCCAGGGATCACGGGCTGATCAGGGTCCGCGGGGCGAAGCAAGAGGAGGTGCCATTGAGCCGCGGAGAAGAAGGAAGAGCGCGGGAGATGCCATTTTGCGAAGCCGCAGCGGAGAAGACGGGCGAGCGCGGGAAGGAAGGAAAGCGTGGGAGACGCCATTTTGTGCCAGCGGAGAAGATGGGGAAGCGCGGGAGGTGCCATTGGTGATAGTTAACGCACAACCAAGGATGCCGAAGAGTGGCAGTATCTCTATGTTCGACAATGAAGTCGAAGATTGGGTGACATATGTGGAACGTATTGAGGTGTACTGCAGGGCAAATGAATCACAGAATCACAGAAACCCCACAGTGCAGATAGAGGTCATTTCGGCCCATCGAGCCTGCACCGACACATATCCCACCCGATCCCCGTAACCCCACGTATTTAATCCCCCTAACACTAAGGGTCAATTTTATCATAGCCAATCAACCTAACCTGCACATCTTTGGACTGTGGGAGGAAACTGGAGCACCCGGAGGAAACCCACGCAAACACGGGGAGAATGTGCAAACTCCACACAGACAGTCGCCCGAGGCCGGATTCGAACCCGGGTCCCTGGCGCTGTGAGGCAACAGTGCTAACCACTATGCCACCGTGCTGCCCGATGCTAATAAAGCACTGGTTCTGTTAAATTCCATGGGTGCAAAAACTTATGGGTTACTGCGAAATCTAATAACCCCAGAGAAGCCGGTAAACAAGAATTTTGAAAGCACAGTAGAAATCCTACAGGACCACTTAAACCCCACACCGCTGCTGATAGCAGAACGATTTAAGTTCCATAAAAGGAACCAACACAAAGACGAAAGCAATGCTGAGTACCTAACGGAACTGCACAAGCTATCGAAATACTGCCAGTTTGGAGCGGGACTAGCAGACACGTTAAGGGACAAGTTTGTGTGTGGGCTACAAAGTGAAGGAACCCAGAAACGGCTTCTATCAGAAAAGAAGCTTACGCTGGACAAAGCTTTCAGTATGGCAGTATCACACGAAGCAGCCGCAAGGGGCGCTGCAGAGATACAACGGAGACCGCAAGATATGGCACCAACGAAATGACCTATGCAACAGGGAAGTGCTATCGCTGCGGCAGAACAACACATGACCAGAAAGATTGTTGGTTCAAGGACCAAGTGTGCAGACAGTGTGGGAAAGCAGGACACATAGCAAGAGTCTGCAGGTCTGGGAAGAAAACCAACAGTAAGAAATCGCCACAGGAGAAGTACAAAAAGGTACACCAGGTGATGGACAGTGGTTCAGACGAACAGAAAAGTGACACAGACTCCGGAAGCAAGGAGCTGGGTTGTCTGAAACTACATAATGTAACCGAAATGGAGGATCACCAGACTATCTGGGTTACACTCAAGATAGACGGAGTCCAAGTGGAAATGGAATTGGACACTGGGTCAGCTCTAACAGTCATAAATGAAAGAGACTACAAGCGGCTATTTTCACATGTAACCCCTTCACGGTTCTCTAGAATATATGTGAGATGTGGTCTCTGTTGTAGACAGTATTCTACAGTCCAGTAAGGAGATCACTACTACAATGGCTTAATTCTAATTATCTTACTTTATAGTTTTAGCGTCAGACAGTATAAGAAGATTACGGGTCAATGACCTAAATTAGACATTTGCATACATTAGAATGAATCTAGACATAATAAACATACATTCTCCATTTATATGGATTCAAAGGAGAATCTGTCCCTGTGTCCAAATTCGAGTGCACTCTTTCGTTGGCGCGCTTAAGTTGGAGCTCATGGTATGTATAATGTCTGCAAGACTTACGACTCCGAACCCCTTCGTTGAATTCTCTTCACGATCACTGAATCCCACTTTGAGTTCTGGATGCAGAGCTACTATTACGAAGGGCGGCGGCCGAGTTTGGAAGCCCGGGACGGGATGCGGCAGCCATTTGCCTCCTGAGCCCTCTTTTCAGAGCTCCTGCCCTCTTTTCTTCCAGTCGCTCCCGTTTCCCGCTCAAAAAAAAACCCCGACTCCACCCCTTCCTCCTGGGGTTTCTGCCTGGAGACTGCGCAGCCTCACTGTCTGCAACAGTTGATACTGGTGCAGAATTATGGAAAGTCTGCTCTTAGTGACATTGTGTCCTTAAAAGTTCTTGCCGTACCTTCACATGGGCAACTTTAACCCAGGGATTTATAACAATGATAATACAGTGTCTAAGTTAAAGATTGATAACCATACTTAGCGTACATAACATTTCCAGTGGGTATTACACACATATACCCTTGAAAGCTACAGAGATTGTCTTGAAGACGTATACGGGGCAAAAAGTCTACCCCAAAGGAAAGATAAGGGTGAAAGTGACATATAAAGGTCAGGAAATACCTAAAATGGATATATATGTATTGCCAAATGGAGGACCACCACTGCTAGGACGTGAATGGATCCGGAAGATACATTTAGATTGGCATTCCATACAGGCACTGAAGGTAGAGGCCAAAAAGGATGACGACGTCACACCTGGACGACTGTCAAAAATGCTAACTGATGCAAAAGAAGTGTTCCAGGAGGGACTAGGAACACTAAAAGGAATAACAGCAACAATTAAAATAGAGGATAATGCAAGCCCAAAGTTTCTGAAGGCCAGACCAGTGCCTTATGTGATCAGACCAACGGTTGAAGCAGAGCTGGAAGGGTTGGAACATTCAGGAGTACTGTCCAAAGTGGACTGGAGCGAGTGGGCTACACCCATCGTTCCTGTAATGAAGAGGTCGTTGAGTAATACGCCTGGGGAACCAAAGAAGGTCCGCATCTGTGGGGATTTTAAGGTGACAGTGAACCCAGTCCTTCACACGGTGCAATATCCGCTTCCACGAATTGAGGATATTTTCGCCTCGCTATCTGGTGGTAAACGCTTCACCAAAATTGATCTAGCCCAGGCGTACTTGCAAATGGAGGTAGAAGAAGCTTCGAAACATTACCTTATGATCAACACCCATAAAGGTCTCTATCAATACAACCGGCTGGTGTTTGGAGTAGCCTCGGCTCCGGCTATCTGGCAAAGGGCGATGGATCATGTCCTGCAAGGGATTCCAGGGACCCAGTGTTATTTGGACATCTTGGTCACGGGCGAAAATGACGGTGATCACCTCGCTAACTTGGAGAAGGTGCTCGCCAGATTAAAGGAATATGGGCTATGAGCTAATCGCCACAAGTGCGAGTTTTTCCAGAAACAGATCTCGTATTGCGGCCACGTCATCGATGAAGAGGGGTTACATAAGTCCCCTGACAAGATTGAGGCAGTAGTCAAGGCTCCAGCACCAGAAAATGTGTCACAACTGAGGTCGTTCCTCGGGCTGGTAAACTATTACCACAAGTTCTTACCAAATTTGTCTACGGTATTACACCCGCTGAACACCCTACTGCAAACAGGGGTACCATGGAAGTGGGATGACGAACGTAGACGAGCTTTCCAGAAGTGTAAAGAATTGATCACATCAAAAGAGGTGTTGGCCCTTTTCAACCCAGCACTACCGATTCGATTGGCATGTGATGCATCACCCTACGGCATTGGAGCGGTGCTGTCGCACAAATTCCCAGACGGGTTGGAGAGGCCAGTAGCCTTTGCGTCTCGGTCACTAACCTCAGCCGAGCGCAACTACACCCAGATTGACAGGGAGGCCCTCAGCCTAGTATGGGGAGTAAAAAAATGCAACCACTATCTGCATGGACAGAAGTTCACTTTGCTGACTGACCACCAACCACTTGTCTCCATCTTTAATCCTAAGAAGGGCGTGCCAGTAATGACTGCACAGCGGTTACAAAGATGGTCCCTGTTTCTAGGGACGAATCAATATGAAATAGAATATAAAGGCACGAGACAGCATGGGAACGCTGATGGGCTATCGCGCCTGCCACTGCCTACTGTGGAGGAAGCACCAGCAGTGGACCCTATCGAGATATTCTATTCATCGATAATTGAATGATTGCCAATAACAAACGCGGATATAGAGAAGGAGACCCGCAATGATCCGACGCTGTCACGGGTATATGAATTGACGGTGAGGGGATGGCCAACACATGGCGACTCACTGTTGCCAGCATTCTCATCCAGAAGAAAACAGCTGTCAGTATGCCAGGGGACAGTGATGTGTGGATCCAGAGTGGTGATTCCACCCAAGTTAAGGGAGAGAGTGCTAAATGAGCTACATGAAGGTCATCTGGGGGGAGTGAAAATGAAAAGCCTAGCTAGGGCTTATGTGTGGTGGCCAGGAATCGATCAACAAATCGAAGACCTAACTAAGAGCTGCTTAGGATGCCAGAAGGTCCAAAATGCACCACCACATGCCCCTCTACACCCATGGGAGTGGCCCTCCTCTCCATGGCAACGGGTGCACATTGATTTCGCTGGTTCATTCATGGACTCAATGTTCTTAATAGCAGCGGATGCTCATTCAAAGTGGCCTGAGGTGATAAAGATGTCTTCAACCACTACAGAGAAAACGATTGCAGATCTGCTCTGATAATGGACCACAGTTTGTGTCCAACAAGTTCCAAAAATTCATGAAAAGGAATGGGGTAAGGCATTACACATCTGCCCCGTATCATCCAGCCACCAATGGATTGGCTGAGAGGTTCGTACAAACCTTTAAGAAGGCGATAAAGGCCATGTGCGACGAGGAAATTCCACTACAGCATAAGATGGACAATTTCTTATTAGCCTACCGAAACGCGACACATGCAGTTACCAACCAGACCCCGGCCATGATGTTCTTTAACCGAAGGTTGAGATCTCGTCTGGACTTGCTCAGACCAAATGTGCGAAGAAATGTTGAGGACAAGCAATTCCAGCACATCAACGAGAAGCCGACAAGAAGCTTCAATGTAGGGCAACCAGTCTTGGCCCGGGACTATCGAACAGGAAAGTGGCAACCCGGAACGATATGTACAAGGCAGGGGCCATTAATGTACACAGTGGATGTCGGGGAGGACATTGTGAGACGCCACGTCGATCAGATCTTAGCATCACAGGAATGCGTCAACCCCATGTCTCGAGTACCTGGGGATGAACACGACATACTGGTAGCATCTACTTCAGACCCAGTAGCAGTGGAACCCGATGAACTACCCGATGAAGGGGGGTCAGAATCGTCTCTGCACCAAGAACAAGAACCTCCGGAAAGGCGCTATCCCGAAAGGGTCAGGAAGCCGCCCCAAAGACTGAATCTATAAATGGACTTTTGTTATTGAATGTACATGTAAAAATGTAATTGTTATTTGAATAGTAAGGGGGTATTATTAATCTAAAAAGGGAGGAATTGTAGTGTATGTGCTTTAAGTCAGAACTACTTTTTACAGCTCCTGTATACTGTAGTACCGGCAGTGACCACACCGGTATATAAGCTGTGCGCATGCCTCTGTACCCCAGTCTAGAGATTACCCTCCTCCAGTAAAGACCTGTTATTTGTTTATGTACAGCATCCGTGTAATTATTTATCCACTGAACCACAGATCCAACATGTAGCATTTGATTTAGTGCTGGAAATGAATTTCCCGGTCGCTGGTGATGATTTGCGCCAGGCGCTAAAATTTCCACCCAGCCGATATTAGTGTCCCAAAATGGGCGATACCGAATTTTTCCCACTTGGTATATTCAGGGAAGAATCATGGATCACCTGCGTCAGCTCTGACATCCAGTATCGCAAATTAATCTCCCAATTCCAGCACATCATTGCCCTTTCAAAATGCTTATCCGGGTACTTTCGAGAGAGATAGGGGGAGAAATTCATTATAGCCCAGGAATGGGCGCTAACTTTGGAAAAGTTTGAGATTTAGCGCCAGGCGCTAATGCACACAAAATTCATTGTCATTGCTCAAAGAAAGGATGGGAGCGCTAAATCAAGCGCTAACGGACTAGCTCAGTGGCGTTACACTCAAACAATAACCAATATCAGGTGCAGTCTAATCACAAGTCATCATAGCCACAGGTTCTTTCCAATTCTTAAAGGGGAGGTTCATTCATGCTGCAGAACCTCATTCTCTGCATTGCTGGCTGTGAACCTGTGTCAGCAAGCAGGACCAGGCCAAGTCCAAGGAGCTGGACAACTCAACCAGCTGTACTCATGGCAGATCCACACCCCAGGGAGAGAACCTGCAGATTTTCAGACTAAGCATTGGAGGAGTTGGTGTCCGCTGTGGAGAGACGGAGGGCGGTGCTCTACCTGGCAAGTGGCAGGAGGTCCTCGCTGCAAGTCTTCCATGCCATGTGGAGGGAGGTTGTCCATCAGGTCTCGGGCAGCACTGTGGTCCCCAGGACCCATACACAGTGCAGGAAGAAATTTAACAACCTCACTCAGGTGGTCAGGGTGAGCTAATGCCTCAACAAATGCTACATACCACCATCTGAACCACAGTCTGCACACACTGGTCAAAGCACAATACCCCCAGATCTCAACCACCAACAATCTCTACCTACCAACACTCACACCCACATCTCACACCTTACACACAACGACAGTTATTCAACTATGGCAGACACATCACCCAAATACATTGCTCCACACTCACTCACACACTTTCCTTTCTCTTGCAGGCCAAGATGGTTCACAACAGGAGGGAGCAGGAGTGCACAGGCGGGGGACAAGCCGACACCCAACCACTGACTGCGCTGGAAAATAGAGTGCTGCAGATCATTGGGACCAGGTGGTGGGCACTGTGGCTACCAGCGACGTTGACCCCCTTGGGGACAACAACGGTATGGTCATCCCTACTCTTTCTTCTCACATCCCACTTCCCCCTCACCCCACAAGCCTTTCACACTTTCCAGCTAATCATGCTGTATGCATGCATTTCTCCCTTCCTGCCCCCCTCCCCTCACCTTAACCCAATTCTTGTGCCTTTATGCTTTCAGATAATCAGCAAGCACCTGAGCAGCCTGTCCCCGAGGGCACCGTAGAGAGCGAGGCGGGAGAAGAATCTGATTGAATTTTTCGAGGGGGTGACTAGGTGTGTGGATGAGGGAAATGCTGTGGATGTGGTTTACATGGACTTCAGTAAAGCTTTTGACAAGGTCCCGCATAGGAGACTGGTCAAGAAGGTAAGAGCCCATGGGATCCAGGGGGCCTTGGCACGTTGGATCCTAAACTGGCTGAGTGGCAGGAGGCAGAGGGTGATGGTCGAAGGTTGCTTTTGTGACTGGAAGCCTGTGTCCAGTGGGGTACCTCAGGGATCGGTGCTGGGTCCCTTGCTGTTTGTGATCTACATTAATGATTTGGATGAGAATGTAAAGGGTATGATCAGTAAGTTCGCGGATGACACGAAAATTGGTGGGGTGGTAAATTGCGAGGAGGAAAGCCTCAGGCTGCAGGACAATATTAACGGGTTGGTCAGATGGGTGGAAAAGTGGCAAATGGAATTTAACCCGGAAAAGTGCGAGGTGATGCACTTTGGACGGACAAATAAGGCAAGGGAATACACAATGAGTGGTAGGACCCTAGGAAGTACAGAGGGTCAGAGGGACCTTGGTGTACATGTACATAATTCCCTGAAGGCAGCGGAACAGGTAGATAAGGTGGTTAAAAAGGCTTATGGGATACTTGCCTTCATTAGCAGAGGCATAGAATATAAGAGCAGGGAGGTTATGATGGAGCTGTACAAAACGCTGGTGAGGCCACAGCTGGAGTGCTGTGTGCAGTTCTGGTCGCCTCACTATAGGAAGGATGTGATTGCTTTGGAGAGGGTGCAGAGAAGATTCACCAGGATGTTACCTGGGATGGAGCGCCTCAGCTATGAAGAGAGACTGGACAGGCTGGGGTTGTTTTCCTTGGAGCAAAGAAGGCTGAGGGGGGACCTGATTGAGGTGTACAAAATGATGAGGGGCATAGATAGGGTAGATAAAGAGGAACTTTTCCCCTTAGTAGGGGGGTCAATAACAAGGGGGCACAGATTCAGGGTAAGGGGCAGGAGATTTAGGGGGGATTTGAGAAGGAACTTTTTCACCCAGAGGGTGGTTGGAAGCTGGAACTCACTGCCTGAAAGGGTGGTAGAGGCAGGAACCCTCACAACATTCAAGAAGCATTTGGATGAGCACTTGAAATGCCATTGCATACAAGGCTATGGACCAAATGCTGGAAAATGGGATTAGACTGGACAGGGAGGGATGGGCGGCGCAGACACGATGGGCCGAAGGGCCTCTTTCTGTGCTGAAAAACTCTATGACTCTAAGAGGAGGAAGAAGAACACACCGTGTCACTGCATGTCTCACCCGCAGGCATCAGCTCAGATACTGGCACTACGCATTCTTCAGGGCTAGTATAGTAGTGCGATCTGCATAGGGTGATGCACCAGGAACGAGCGGGCTGCAGCAAGGCCAGTGGAAAGGGTATCTCGGGGGCGAGCACCCTGGAGGGTGAGTTCATGTGCGAGCTCTGCTGCACAAGATTCAGATGAGGACATCAATGGGGAGGCCTTTAGAAGAAAGGTGATGGGAATGCACACAGAGATCATAGGAGCAATGGCACGGGTGCCCAAGAGCCTGTCGGCCATGGTAAGGAGCATGGAGGAGTCTGCCTCCAACATTGCACAAAGCTCTGCGCACACCATGGAGTCCATCATTTCCAGTCTGGAAAGAATGGTAGACTCCCAGAGACCGTGGAGACCCAGACCTGATGCTGCATGTGATGGGCCATCTGGCAGCTTCCATTGCAGCACAGGCGGAAGCGACGCAATGTCTTAGTGCTGTAATGCAGTCTATGGTTGCTGCCATTTAATCTCAGACGGCCCTCATGCAGTCTCAGCTTGATGCCACACAAGCTCTGACTGCTGCCATCGTGGCTGGGTCTACCACCGTCGACCGGGGCTCTCATGGTGTCACGGCAGGCCAGCAATCTGTGCTCCAACAGATTGGTAGTGATGCGGAGGTGCTGCCCCGGGGGAGTGGCAGTGGGTCAGTGAAGCAGGAACCTGCTGTCCTCTCTCACGATGATAGCATTCCTGCCACTCCGTCATTGCCCTTGTCACTGCCTGTCATCCAGCCAGCCCAGACTGCTGCCGCCCATGCTGAGGTGGTGCAGTCTACAGCCGGGCCTTCCAGGCCCAGTGCTGGTCGAGAGCTTCCTGCAAGTCCAACTGAAGCCTCCTGCACACTTCGTAGGAGCACTAGAGTAGGCAAAGGCACAGTAACGCGAGGCACTAAGGGATTGCACAAGGCTGAATAGTAAATATTGTTGTTGTAAAGATGTGTTCACTGCGGATAATGTTGTATTGTCTCTTATTTCAGCTGTGCGCTGTGATATGGCCTGCGACAGGGATAGAATGATGGGGATGTGGTGAGCAACGGGGGTCTGGGGTTGAATTTACTGGAACCGCAGTCTGATGAGGCGGTCACAGACCGCCCTTCCAGAAGGCTGATTGACTGTCTGCCTCCTCCCTCGCTCCTGTTCATCCTCCTCGTCTTCCTCCTCCTCCTCTCCCTCTTCCTCTTCCTGAGGTGGTCCCGCAAATCCTGCTGGCAAGGGCTGGGCCCTCATGATGGCCAGATTGTGGAGTATGCAGCACACCATGACAAAATGGGACACCTGCTCTGGCAAGTACGGGAGGGTTCCTCCCGAATGGTCAAGGCAGCAGAACTGTTGCTCGAGCACCCCAATGGTCTGCTCAATGATGTTCCTAGTGGCAGCATGGCTCTCATTATAGGAGTGCTGTGTAGGAGTGTTGGGGTTGCGGAGGGGAGTCATGAGCCAGGTGGAGAACAGATAGCCCTTGTCTCCGACCAACCAGCCGTGAGCTTGATGTGGTGGCTGGAAGAGTGCTGGAACAGGTCTGGCGCAGGATGAAGGCATCGTGGCTGCTGCCAGGATAGCAGGCATTGACATTGAGGATTAGCTGTCTGTGGTCGCACGCCAACTGCACATTAAGTGAGTGGCAGCCTTTGCGGTTACGGAAGATCTCAGGATTGTTATGCGGTGCCCGCAAAGCCACATGGGTGCAGTCAATGGTACCCTACACCATGGAGAATCCTGCTATCCTGGCAAAGCCACATACACGCTCGTCCTGCTTCTCTCTGGTGATGGGGAAGGAAATATAGTCCCTTCTCCTACTATAGAGAGCCTCTGTGACCTCCCGGATGCAGCGATGGATGGTGAACTGGGAGATGTTAACTATGTCTCCTGTTGCAGACTGGAAGTATCTGCTGGCGAAGAAATTGAGGGCGACGGTGACCTTGACTGCCACTGATCTGAGGCTTGAGGTCTGGTTGCAGGAGGTGACAGAGTTCTGTGACACTGCTTCTGGCTTAATTGGAGGTAGGAGAATTGCTGTCGGAATACCCTGGGAGGGTAAGGCCTCCTATTGAGAGCCCTGATGGCCCTCCTCCTCCCTCTGGGCACATTTTCCAATCTTTCTCGCTGCCAGCGCTTCCTCCGCAGTAGATGCTGGAGGGTGAGGTCGACTGCCAGTACAGCCCCCATTAATGTAAGGAAGTGCAGCACTTTGATATTTTATGAGAATAAATGTAACTAACTTTTAGAAGCCACAACACTCTGGAGACTAAACAACCTTTAAATGACTGAATTCAACTCTTGAACTATCTCAAACTGACAAGGAAGCAGTGAAACAGCACTAACCTGACAGCTGCGACTCATTACTCATGATCCCTTTAAATAGCGCCCCGGGACCTTTCCGTCTCTGTCGGGGCGAGGCGCGAAGGCAGGGGACATTACTCAATTTGGCAGATCGGGCACCCAGTGAGCGTTGCACACTTGCTGACGTCACGATCTACCTGGCGCTGAAGTCCCCGGCGTTAACTCGTAGCGGCACTACAGGGGGGCCGAATTTGGCCTGTGGTGCTGGATTCGCCTCGCCGCGGCGCTACTGCCTCAGCGCCCCATTGGTGCCCCCACCAGGCGCTAACTGGAGGCGCTAAGGTACCGAATTTCTCCCCCATATACTCCTAAATAGGCTTACAGTGAAAAGGCTCCGTAATATCAAAGCTTATTCACAATGTATGTGTATTAAAAGAATAGGTCGCTTTTATTTGTAGTCTAGGGAGTAGAATCAGAAATATTGGTTGCATTCTTTAAAATTTGACAGATTAGTCTAGTTTTACATTTTGATTTATCTTTCATACCCTCTCTGTCAAGCAAGAAACATAACCGGAAACATTGCAGTTCCCTTTAAGAAATTGCGATTTCCTGAGAACGCCGCACAGATCCTTTGGATTCAGCCTTCTTCCTCCTGCTGATTTTACTGCCGGAAAGTGTGCGCTGCACGGGAGCTTCTGCGCTGCACTCATTTAAATCAGCAGGCAGCACCAAAATCTGCAGTCTTTTTGCGGGTGGCCGTTAACCTTGGTTCAATGAGGAGTGCAGAAGAGCATGCCAGGAGCAGCACCAGGCATACCTAAAAATGAGGTGCCAACCTGGGGAAGATGCAACACAGAACTACATACATGCAAAACAGCAGAGGTAGCATGCTGTAGACAGAGCTAAGCGATCCCACAATCAACGGACCAGTTCAAAGCTCTGCAGTCCTGCCACATCCAGTCATGAATGGTGGTGGACAATTAAACAACTGATAGGAGGAGGAGGCTCCATGAATATCCCGGTGGCATAGTGGTTAGCACTGTTGCCTCACAGCGCCAGAGACCCGGGTTCGAATCGGGCCTCGGGCGACTGTCTGTGTGGAGTTTGCACATTCTCCCCGTGTTTGCGTGGGTTTTCTCCGGGTGCTCCGGTTTCCTCCCACAGTCCAAAGATGTGCGGGTTAGGTTGATTGGCTATGATAAATTGACCCTTAGTGTTAGGGGGATTAAATACATGGGGTTACAGGGATAGGGTGGGATATGTGTTGGTGTAGGGGTTACGGGAATCGGGTGGGATATGTGTCGGTGCAGGCTCGATGGGCCGAAATGGCCTCTATCTGCACTGTGGGGTTTCTGTGATTCTGTGATCCTCAATGATGGTGGAGCCCAGCACACAAGTGCAAAAGACAAGGCTGAAGCGTTTGCAACCATCTTCAGCCAGAAGTGCCGAGTGGATGATCCATGTCAGTCTCCTCCTGAGGTTCCTACCATCACAGAAGCCAGTCTTCAGCCAATTCGATTCACTCCATGTGATATCAAGAAATGGATACAGCAAAGCTACGGGCCGAACCAACATCCCGGCTGCCGTGCTGAAGACTTGTGCTCCAGAACTAGCCGCGCCTCTAGCCAAGTTGTTCCAGTACAGCTACAAGACTGGCATCTATCCGACAATGTGGAAAACTGCCTAGGTACGGCCTATCCACAAAAAGCAAGCAGGATGAATCCAACCCAGCCAATTACCACCCCATCAGTCTACTCTCAATCATCAGCAAAGTGATGGAAGGTGTCATTGACAGTGCTATCAAGCGGCACTTAATCACCAATAACCTGCTCACTGATGCCCAGTTTGGGTTCCACCAGACCTCATTACAGCCTTGGTCCAAACATGGACAAAAGAGCTGAATTCCAGAGGTGAGATGAGAGTGACTGCCCTTGACATCAAGGCAGCATTTGACCGAGTGTGGCATCAAGGAGCCCTAGTAAAATTGATGTCAATGGGAATCAGGGGTAAATCTCTCCACTGGCTGGAGTCATACCTAGCATAAAGGAAGATGGTTGTGATTGTTGGAGGTCAATCATCTCAGCCCCAGGACATCACTGCAGGAGTTCCTCAGGGCAGTGTCTTAGGCCCAACCATATTCAGCTGCTTCGTCAATGACCTTCCCTCCATCATAAGGTCAGAAGTGAGGATGTTCACTGATTCCATTCCATTCGCAACTCCTCAGAAAATGAAGCATTCCATGCCGACATGCAGCAAAACCTGGATGACATTCAGGCTTAGGCGGATAAGTGGCAAGTAACATTCGCACCACACAAGTGTCAGGCAATGACTATCCCCAACAAGCGAGAGTCTAACCTCCTCCCCTTGACTTACAAGGGCATTACCACTGCCGAATCCCCCACCATCAATATCCTGGGGTCACTATTGACCAGAAACTTAACTGGACCAGCCTCATAAATACTGTGGCAACAAGAGCGGGTCAGAGGCTAGGTATTCTGCAACGAGTGTCTCACCTCCTGACTTCCCAAAGCCTTTCCACCATCTACAAGGCACAAGTCAGAAATGTGATGGAATACTCTCCACTTGCCTGGATGAGTGCAGCTCCAACAACACTCAAGAACACATCCAGGACAAAGCAACCCGCTTGATTGGCATCTCATCCACCACCTCAAACATTCACTCCCTCCACCAGTGGCGTACCGTGGCTGCAGTGTGTACCATCTACAAGATGCACTGCAGCAACTCGCCAAAGCTTCTTCGGCAGCACTTCCCAAACCCACGACCTCTACCATCTAGAAGGACAAGGGCAACAGGCACTTGGGAACACCATCACCTCCAAGTTCCCCTCCAAGTTATACAACATCCTGACTTGGAAATATATTGCCGTTCCTTCATCGTCGCTGGGTCAAAATCCTGGAACTCCCTACCTAACAGCACTGCGGGAGTACCTTCTCCACACGGACTGCAGCGGTTCAAGAAGGCGGCTCACCACCACCTTCTCAAGGGCAACTAGGGATGGGCAATGACGCCCACATCCCGGAACAAATTTTTAAAAAGTCCAGCACATTGCTCCCCTTCTCAAAACAGCTGTGACTTTCCTCTGAAAGTAATGAAACCTTTGCATGCAGATGGATGAACTCAAAGTGCGGATTCAGAAAAGCAACCGCTGTGCAACAGGCCCAAAGCTTCAAAAGCTCTGGCTGCAATAAAATTTAATCCTTTGTCTATCCCACTGTAAAGGTTTGCATTGATGAATATCTGGCGGTGATATTAGGGCCAGAAAGTCCTTTGGGTGATATATTAGACTGCAGCTGCAGATAATTCCACCTCCCCCTGTGAGCATTGTTTCCACAGCATGAGCATTGATTCTAGACAGATTTATAAATGCAATAAAAACAGAAAGAGGTAGGTATTTCACTTGGTGATTTCGGATCAGGAAACCACTCCACTCTACTGGCCCAATGCCAATCTAATGAATCACCACATTATGGAAAAATGAAATAATTCACAGCATTTTAAATTACATTTTTCTAATAAATCATGTTTCATTATACATTGGCACATTAGCTTTGATTTTCCATATCCAAGGGGTTCACAGAATGGCTTGAGGTGTGAAGAGGAGGAAGCGCTGGCCTGGCCAAAATTTCTGCCTTAGGCTCCGACTTCTCTTTAAAATAGGCTCCCTGCGTAAGGAGAGCATATGCAGAGAGCAAGACCTCATTGCTGGTTGACTGCCATCAAGAAAATTGGGCCAACCAGTTGATCTTAAAGAGCTGCAGCTACTGCCTTATTAGAGAGCCTCTTTCTACAGGAGTTTGGAGCTGCAGTACACTGGTTGGAGTTGTTGAGAAGATGACCGTGGCAAAGATGCCACCTTTTAGTCCTGGTCCTTTGGAAGTGCTGGTGAAAGAGTTGAGCGAACGAGGGTTTCCCCTTTTGAGACAAAAGGCTTCCCCCTCAAAAAAAAAAACAGCCAATGTTATGTTACAGGTCAGACTGATCTGGAAGAAAATTAGTAACAAATTTGATGGCAAACTTACACTTGCATGCATACTCAGCCTTCATTTCAAGGTGAGGCCCCAGTGTAACTGTCCATTTGTGTGACCCTCTGGGAGACTATATGCAAAGATTGCTATGCTACTTTGTTTTCTAGAAGCAGCATGGTACATAGACACAGAGGTACATGATTTCCTTACACAGAGCTCTTCACAGGCCACCCAGGAAAAGCATCACGCAAATTACTGGGATAGTCTGGCCCATGAGCTGTTTCCATCATTTAGTCACAAACTGATGTATTCAGCAATGTGCTACAAGCCAAGGCTGCCCACAGCAATTAACAAGGACAGGCATCCTGAAGCAGCTGGCCACCTATGAGAAGATGGCAGTCACCCAATGTGGCCAGACAACTGTGGAGGGCATTGGGCAGTGACGAGGTTTCAGTCGATGATAGCACCACATAAACAAATATCCTTTGTTTGTTATGACGCTTTATATTGTCACTGCCTTAACCTAACACCAGCACAGATACTAGCATCCCAGAAAGTGCTTAGTGAGTTGAAGGAAGGGACACTGGATGAAGCACAATGTACAAGTGAGGAGAGGCAAGGTGCGGTGGCAGGAGAAGACAACAAGAACATAAAAATTAGGAGCAGGAGTAGGGCATACAGTCCCTCGAACCTGCTCCGCCATTCAATAAGATCATGGCTGATTTTACGCCCCTACTCGATATCCCTTGATTTCCCTAGAGTCTAAAAATCTATCTCAGCCTTGAATATACTCAACAATTCAGCATCCACAGCCCTTTGGGGTAGAGAATTCCAAAGATTCAAAACCCTCTGTGTGAAGAAATTCCTCCTCATCTCAGTCTTAAATGGCCGACCCCTTATCCTGAGACTATGCCCCCTAGTTCTAGACTCTCCAGCCAGAGGACACAATCTCTCAGCATCTACCCTATCAATCCCCCTCAGAATCTTATATGTTTCAATCAGATCACCTCTCATTCGTCTAAACTCCAGAGAGTATAGGCCAAATCTACTCAATCTCTCCTCATAGGACAACCCTTTCATCCCAGGAATCAATCTAGTAAACCTTTATTGCACCGCCTCTAAGGCAAGTATATCCTTCCTCAGAGAAGGAGACCAAAACTGTTCACAGTTCCCCGGGTGTTGTCTCACCAAACCCCTGTACAATTGTAGTAAGACTTCTTACTCTTGTACGCCAACCCCCTTGCAATAAAGACAACATGTCATTTGCCTTCCTATTTGCTTGCTGTATTTGCATGTTAACTCTGTGACCGGGCTTTTCCTTACTTCGGCGGGTCTGGGGCATGCAATGTTGGTAGCGGGTCGCGACCCTCCTGCTGGCTCCATCCCGCTGTCCAAAATGAATTTACGTTGATGGGACTTGTTAAGCCTGCCCAGCCAATTAGTGGAAGCGGGTCTGGTGACCTCATTCATGACGAGTCATTAGCCGGTTTCCTTAAAGGGACCATGGCCAACGTTCTTTTAACATTTGTGCTGTCAGTGTTCTACAGAATTGAGGTGCTGCAAACACTGACAATCACTGCACAGAGGAACAGGGCTGCAGCCAGGTTCTCCCATGACTTCCTCCATATGCTTATTGAGGAAGTCAGAGTTCCCTTCCCATGGGCGGAAGAGACCTCCCCAGGAGACCAAAACAGCCTGGTTGCACATTGCACAGGATGACACAAGCAGGGATGTGGTCAGGAGGACCTGGGTGCAGTGGTGGAAACGTTTCAATGACCTCATTCGATCATGAAACGTTAGTACAAAGCCACACTCAACCTCATCCTGCTGTGCCTCTCATCACATCCCCATCACTCTGCCTTCCCTACACTACTCTGCACATCCTTACTCACAACAACTTACCTTGCACCTCCGTCCATCCCTCTCTATCTACATTATCACTTCCCCATCTCACTAGCGACCCCTCACACTCACCCTCATCCTAGTGCAATCATACCAATAAACAACACACAAGGGTAGCCACTTGGGTGTTTTATCTAATGGTTATGTAAAGTTTCTATTAATGTGGTGTCAAACATTGAAATCTTTATTTTCAACACCTTCCGGTCTTGGACAGGTTTGTGTGCACCTTTGGAAGTGGCTTAGTGAGTTGCAGTGAATGGTGAGACATAACGGTACCCCCCGCAATAGTGATGAGTGTGAAAAGTCATTGTATCGATGCTTTATGGTGTTGGTGTGGGGCACATCATATGGCAGTCAGGGTGTACAGCGTAAAGTGAAGTAAATCTAGCCATGATGAGGCCATCCCTGGCCTCTCGGGCAGCAATGTGGTCGGGTGCTGATGCTCTCTGTCCTGTGTAGCATCAGGTGATTGCGGAGAAGGTTGGTGTTGTTGTTGGTGCTGCTGGTGTGCCTGGTGCTGCTGGTGTTGGGGTTCATCTTGTTCCAATTCTGAGGACCAAGGTGAGATAGTATAAAAGGCACCCATGCTAATGGAATAGATGGCAGGTGAAGTACAGATGACAGAAGCAATCCGTCAATGGCGAAAGAGGTAATGAGGTGAGACTGGATGGAGACTTGTGGAAAGACTTGCAGCATCCTGAATCTGTCGTGGAAATGCAGTGAGGAACAATTTGTGGCTATCAGGTGAGAGCTTTTACTGTACATTTGAAGCTGTGAAGTAATCAGCTTGAGCAATGGCCACTGAACTCCTGCCTTAGGTTGACAGACGTGGTCACCAAACAGCGTGGTTCCCGTGCCCATGAAGTTAAAGTTAAAAAGTAAGTTAAAAAAGTCTGTTAAGGGTCTGTCAGGTACATTATAATTGGTTTAATTGGGTCCCCTCCCGTTGTCTGCTGGGTCTACTCAGACCTAACATTTGGAAAGGCGCATTGCGGCGGGTTAACAGTGAGTTCCCGACCCGCTGTCAAAAAAAAACACTTTCCCACCTGACTCGCCACCGATCCCACCCGCGGAATCCCCGGAAAATTCCGGCCTCTGTGTTTCCTGTACAAGGACACCTAAATCTCTCTGAACACCAACATTTAATAGTTTCTCACCATTTAAAAAATATTCTGTTTTTCTATTCTTCCTACCAAAGAGAATAACCTCACATTTCCCCACATTATACTCCATTTGCCACCTTATTGCCCACTCACTTAACCTGTCTGTATCCCTTTGTAGGCTCTTTGTGTTCTCCTCACAGCTTACTTTCCCACCTAGCTTTGTAGCATCAGCAAACTTGGGTACATTACACTCGGTCCCTTCATCTAAGTCATTAATATAGATTGTAAATAGCGGAGGCCCAAGCATTGATCCTTGCGGCACCCCACTAGTTACAGCCTGCCAACCTGAAAATGACCCATTTATCCCTACTCTCTGTTTCCTGTCCGGTAACCAATCCTCTATCCATCCTATTATAATACCCGCAACCCCATGAGCCCTTATCTTGCATAACAACCTTCTATGTGACACCTTATCGAATGCCTTTTGGAAATCCAAGCATACTATATCTGCTGGTTCTCTTTATCTACCCTGCTAGTTACATCCTCAAAAAACTCTATAATAAATGTGTTCAATATGATTTCCCTTTCATAAAACTATGTTGACTCTACTTTATCATATTATGATTTTCTAAATGGCCTGTTACCACTTAATAATAGATCCCAGCATTTTCCTGACAACTGATGTCAGGCTAACTGGCCTGTTTTCGCTCTCCCTCCTTTCTTGAATAGCAGGGTTACACTTGCTACCTTCCAATCCACTGGGACCATTTTAGAATCTGGGGAATTTTGGAAGATCACAACCAATGCATCCACTATCTCTGTAGCCACCTCTTTTAGAACCCTAGGATATAGGCCATCTGGACATGGGGATTTGTCAGCTTTTAGTCCCATTAGTTTCTGAAGTACTTTTTCTCTATTGGTCTTAATTACTTTAATTTGCTCACTCTCATTAGCCCATTGGTTCCCCACTATTTTGGTATGCTTTTTGTGTCTTCTACTGTGAAGACAGATACAAAATATTTGTTTAAAGTCTCTGCCATTTCCTTATAGCCATTATAATCTCTCCTGTCTCAACCTCTAAGGGACCAACACATACTTTCTTCCTTTTTACATACTTGTAGAAGCTCTTAAAATCTGTTTTTAGATTTCTTGCTAGTTTACTCTCATATTCTATTTTCTCCCTTTTAATCAATTTTTGGTCATCCTTTGCTGGTTTCTAAATCTCTCCCAATCCTCAGGCTTACTAGTATTCTTCACAACATTATAAGCCTCTTCTTTTAATCTAATACTATCCTTAACTTCTTTAGTTAGCCATGAATGGATCACTTCTCCTGTGGAGTTTTTATTTCTCAATGAATTGTATATTTGTTGAGAATTTTGGTATATTTCTTTAAATGTTTGCCACTGCTATCTACTGCCACACTTTTTAATCTAATTTCCCAATCTACTTTTGCCAACTCTCCCCTCATACCTATGTAATTGGCTTTATTTAAGATTAAGACTCTAATTTTGGACTTAAGTATTTGACTCTCAAACCCAATGTGAAATTCTACATATTATGATCACTCTTCCCTAGCGGATCCTTTACAATGAGATTACTAATTAACCCTGTCTCATTACACAATACAAGATCTAAAATAGCGTACCTGTTCTCTGGTTGGTTCCACGACATATTGTTCTAGGAAACTGTCTCCAATGCATTCCATGAACTTGTCCTCCAGACTACCTTTGCCAATTTGATTTGCCCAATCTATATGAAGATTAAAGTCCCCCACGATTATTTTATTACCTTTGTTACAAGCTCATATTATTTCTTGATTAATATTCTGTCCAACAGTATAGCTATTGTTAGGGGGCCTATAAACTACTCCCAACAGTGTTTTCTGCCCCTTGTTATTTCATATCTTCAGCCATACTGATTCTACTTCCTGATCTTCCAAGCCAAGATCCTTTCTCACTACTGTCCTTATGTCATCCTTTATTATCAGGGCTACCCCTCCTTTTCCATTCTGCCTGTATTTTCGAAATGTCAAGTACCAGGAATATTTAGTTCCCAATTTTGGTCACTTTGCAACCACATCAAACCCATTTATCTCTATTTGTGCCACTAATTTGTCTATCTTGTTACGAATGTTTTGTGCATTCAAATAAAGAAGATTAACCAGCTGCCCAGGCTGCAAGCCCATGCAGTCGCCAGCAGTATAAGGAAGAGATTGTTATCCTATTAGAGCTATCTTTAGAAGTGAGTTAATGCAGGAGCAGAAAGCTTTCAGAACAACCCTTGAGTCTCAGATCAGCGGCTCTAAGAAGCTAGCAGAGAATGTGCAGCAGTTTACCTCTGATATTGCTGTAGTTCTGATGGAGGGATTTATTCAAATACAGAGTACCATGGAGCAAGCGACATGATGTTACTGGTATCATTGAGACCTTGAGGCACCCAGTTACAAAAGACTGTAACTGCCAGGCTTGATCAACCAAGTGACCCTGTAGAATGAGCAGAGACAGTGGTTTTCACCCATATTGGAGACACCCTGCAGATGGCTCTCATGCAGACCAGTCAGCTGGGAGGCTCAGACCCCAAGGGTTTGACAAGGGAAAGTTCCCATCGAGTGGCCTCTGTTCAAGGTGTTTGTGCAAATTCCCCTTCCAGCCAATCTTCTCAAAGTATTCAGAAAACAGGCAGACACTTGGCGGCAACAGAATCAGTAGATGTGACTTCAGCTTTTACAGGGCTAGTATATGATTTTGCCATCAGACAATGCAGTTCACAACCATCCCAACAGGGCTGCACCTCTCCTCACCAACCTGCCAGTTGATCTTCCCACTTGGGTGCAATTTGGCACAGTCTAAGGTGAAGGAAGGAAGGAAGAATTTGCATTTATATAGCGCCTTTTGTGACCTCAGCATGTCCCAAAGTGCTTCATAGCCAAGGAAGTACTTTAGAAGATGTTTCCACTTGTGGAGCAATCACAAAACTAGGGGCCATAAGATAGTCACTAATGAATATAATAGGGAATTCAGGAGAAATGCCTTTACTCAGAGAGTGGTGAGAATGTGGAACTCGCTATCACAAGTAGTAGTTGAGGTGAATAGCATAGATGCATTTAAGGGAAAGCTAGACATGAAGGAGAAAGGAATAGAAGGTTATGTTGATAGGGTGAAGAAGGGGTGGGAGGAGTCTCGTGTGGAGCATAAACACCGGCATGGACCAGTTGGGCTGAATGGCCTGTTTCTGTGCTGTACATTCTATGTATTCTATGTAACAGGCTCAGGGAACATGGGTTACATGTAAGGAGACTGCTGTATATCCACTTTATTTTAATCCTTGGTTGCATTTGGTGTACTTTTTGCAATGGTTGTTTGAACAGATATTATGGGACAGGACCAAAGCAATTCAACCTGACTGGATGGAATGTGTGCCATCTTTATGGAGGTTAACATAAGAACATAAGAAATAGGAGCAGGAGTAGGCCATTTGGCCCTTCGAGCCTGCTCCGCCATTCAATAAGATCATGGCTGATCTACCTCGTCTACACTGGGCCTGATATTGTGACTAGCCGCTCTCCCCCAGGCCGCCCGCCCATGGAGCCAGTGATCAGGGACATTAACAAGCTCAATCACACACTGTCTACACTGGGCTCCCTGGGCCTGATATTGTGACTAGCCGCTCTCCCCCAGGCCACCCGCTGGAGCCAGTGATCAGGGACATTAACACGCTCAATCACACACTGTCTACACTGGGCTCCCTGGGCCTGATATTATGACTAGCCACTCTCCCCCAGGCCACCCGCTGGAGCCAGTGATCATGGACATTAACACGCTCAATCACACACTGTCTACACTGGGCTCCCTGGGTCTGATATTGTGGCGAGCCGCTCTCCCTCGGGCCGGGATACCCATGGGGCCGGTGATTGAGGACGGTGATTGGGGACATTCACACGCTCACTCACACACTGTCTACACTGGGCCTGATATTGTAACTAGCCACTCTCCCCGGGCCACCCGCCCGTGGAGCCAGTGATCACAGAATCACAGAAATCACAGAAACCTCACAGTGCAGATAGAGGCCATTTCGGCCCATCGAGCCTGCACCGACACATATCCCACCCGATCCCCGTAACCCCTACACCAACACATATCCCACCCTATCCCCGTAACCCCACGTATTTAATCCCCCTAACACTAAGGGTCAATTTATCATAGCCAATCAACCTAACCCGCACATCTTTGGACTGTGGGAGGAAACCGGAGCACCCGGAGGAAACCCACGCAAACACGGGGAGAATGTGCAAACTCCACACAGACAGTCACCCGAGGCCGGATTCGAACCCGGGTCCCTGGCGCTGTGAGGCAACAGTGCTAACCACTATGCCACCGTGCTGCCCGTGATCAGGGACATTAGCACACTCAATCACACATTGTCTGCACTGGGCTCCCTGGGCCTGATATTGTGGTGAGCCACTCTCCCCCGGGCCACCCACCCACGGAGTCAGTGATCGGGGACATTTATACGCTCACTCACACACTGTCTACATTGGGCTCCCTGGGCCTGATATTGTGGCGAGCCGCTCTCCCCCGGGCCGGGATGCCCGTGGGGCCAGTGATCGGGGACATTCACACACTCACTCACACATTGTCTACATTGGGCACAACTGATCTCCTAAAAGCCCGCCATTCAATCTGCAGGTCCCAAAGTGGACTGATGGCGAATAAATGAGTCATGGTTGTTCCCTGGGAAATAGGCATTGACATACAGGATTATATTTCTGCAGTCACTAGTCGTCTGCACATTTATAGAGTGGAAACTCAAACGAACCTGAACAAACTGGCATTTATATAACGCCTTTCACGACCTCAGGATGTCCCACAGCCCTTTACTTTTGAAGTGCAGACACTGTTGTAATGTAGGAAATGCAGCAGCCAATTTGTGCACAGCAAGCTCCCACAGCATGTGATAATGACCAGATAATAGCCTAGAAATTTGTAGTGTTTGTGCTGTCCGTTAAGGCCCGTTTTGGCAAAAAAAATGGCAGCCGCCTGAATTCCGTCTGCCTCTGGTGTGGCACATGGCATCTACCATATTGGTAAGGGCCATAGTGCTGCTACGGCTACGCTGGCCCCTGAAATGTAAATGAGCAGAGAGTGATGTCAGTCGACGTGTAACGCCAACTTGACGCCATGTCTACAAACTTCGATCTGTTCACTCTGTTTATCACCAGGTCCTAAGCACGCTCAGAGAAGCTGTAGGGTTCTCAAATTCCCACATTCCCCAAAAGTTATGGATAAAGGGACCCTGTATGGACAAGTTATTAAAAAGGGTACCCAAAATGGCTTCTGAAACCTCGTGACCAAAACCTACAGGATTTTAAAAGCAAGGCCCTGCAAAAGGCAGGCCCTTTCAAAACCTGAAACAAAACCTAACATGCATGGATCTGTGAAAGACTTTGTGAATCCAGACAGCTAGGTAAACACAGAATATGCATTCTTCATCTTGGAACAGATCAAGTCAGGATGGACCTAATCTTGAGGCCATTAACTTTTTGCATAAATAATCGGTAACAGCTCAACGCGGCCACCAAGCCAGGAAAAGACGATTACATTTCATAATTAACAAACAGCCAGGAGATTGAAGCCATTAAACCAGGAGACAACCGCCCCAAAAGCCGTTAAAGTGGATGACTGTAATCACTTTAGACGAGCCCGCCAAAATTTAGACAAAGAACTGACCTGATTTGGTGCGCAGATAAGGGGTGAAGAACCAGGTATAACTGTAGGCCCACCGGTAGCCAGCGCTCTCCCTCGCTCTCTCGCCTCTCGCTCTTGCCTTGTGCCTCGTCGCGGGCTCGCTTCTCCCTCCCCGCGCTGCTCGACACCGAGGACGCCCATTACTACACCGGGGCCAAACGCGGGAGGAGAACGGGACCCGAATCGAATACACATAGGACACACGGGGCCACAAACGGGCAGACGAGACGAGACAAACGGCAAAACCGATAAAGCAGAGAGGGGCAGATGAGACGAGACGAACGGTAAAACCGATAAGGCAGAGAAAGGGCAGCGAAAAAGAAGCGTTGGGGACGAGCGGGTACACACCCCGGCCTAGTTATAAGCTGGCGTTTGAAGCATGGGTAGAAAAATCAAAGTGACAATATAAACCGCCAACCGAGCCCCAACCGCAACAAAAACCATCGGCGACCATACCGCCACCGGAAGAACAACCATTTCTGCAAAGTAAAGTACCCAACAAAGACTTTAACAGAGGAAAAGGAGGGTATTTTGCACAGATGACTCCATCGCCGCGCCCTGTGACCACGTGACGACGGCAGGCCCCAAAGGACAACAAGAGCGAACCCCAAGACCACAACTGGCTCGATCAACAGGTTTTGAATTGTCAAGGAAACCCCATTGCTGAGCATAAATCCCTGGCCCCTCATAGCTTAATCGAGTTAGGTATTGGGGGTGGGACAAGGGTAGGGGGGATTTTTAATGTGTTTGTTCCCTCGATGTGCCGTGTGTTCCACATTCCCAAATAAGTGTAATTTTATATGCCTGTAATTATCCTAGTAATTCTCAGTGTTGTGATTTTATTGTACTTTTAATAAAAATTATGGTTTTCTTGTACCAAACTAGTTGTCTACTCTCTTTTTCTGTATCGCCGCCTGTACTTAAGTCCGGTGTCTAGAACCCAGGGGTGTGGTGTTGTGTCCGTGTGTTAATGGAGACACGGAATGCAGGAGTTGGTTTAACAGGTGTTTACTGAACAAAGTCTGGAGGTGAACTAAAAGATACAAGACACTATACAGGCTTATATAGCCCGAGTGGCCACTACCGGCATTACAGTACACAGGAGCTCTTAAAGGCACATACACCACATGTGGGAGCGATTCGAACTGCTCAGAGACAGTCAGGGGCAGAACTGACTGGGCACATGCCACCCCCTACAGAAAATGCGTGAAGCAGCCCTGCAGAGACACTGGGCTGGATTTTCATTAAGCTGTCGGGAAGGAGGCGGGACTACAACTTTCGGGTTATAGTCCCGCCTCCATCGACGTCCAGCCAATCGACGCGATTTTACCTTGATTGACCTTGTTGAGCCCGCCCAGCGGGCTCAGCAGGCCAATTAAGGGCCACCCGGCAACAGGTGACGTCACAGACTGAAATTTAATCTGTCAAGAGTTTTTGACAGATGAAATATCAGTGTTTCACAGCTGTTTGAAGCTGTCAAACACTGACAGTCTTACTTCTAACCTGAGTCCTTTTACGCAGACTCAGTTAGAACTGTCACCGGCACTGAAAGCTGAAGGCTGTCACTTTTGACAGATCGCAGCCATTCAGCTTTCAGTTCCGGCTGAGTGATGGACTCCCGACGCCTAGAGGAAGAAAGGCTGTTAAGGTAAGTACAGGTAAGTAAAACTTCGTAACACACTTTAGACACACCAAACACACTTCACTCACCTGAACACTGACATCGCGACCCCTCCAACTGCTTCAACCTGACGGCCTGCCTGCTCTAACCTGGCGTGGTTTGGAGCCGTCGGGAATCCCATACGACACCTCTCAAAATAGGGATTAGGCTAAAAAACTGCCTGTTAACTACCTGTTAACAGGCAGTTAATTGGCACTAATCCCTTCTCGCCTCGGGTCGGCGGGTCTCAGTGCGGGGTGGGTACCCGCCTCCCTTGAAACTTACGTGGAGGTGGGTTTAGGCCGGGATGGTGTCGGGACCCCCGAATTCAGGATTTTTGCCCCCCCCCGCACGCCTGAAAGCCCGCCTCATGGCACACTGAAAATCTGGCCCACTGTCAGCACTTCTTAAAGGGACAGACACATCTTTCAGATATGTTTGAATTTAAGCTTTTGGACATTTTTTTATATTTATTGAAGTAGTGCAACAGACGTTATAAGTATTTAAAGTGTGCAGGGAGTGCTACTGGATGCTTGCAAGGCTTCAGATGGTGAAGGAAGGCCTCTGATAAGACAGAAAATGCTGGAAATACTCAGCAGGTCAGGCAGCATTTGTGGAGAGAGAAACAGAGTTCACAGCTCAGGCTGAACTGCTGCCTGACCTGCTGAATATTTACAGCATTTTCTGCTTTTATTTCAGATTACCAGCATCCGCTCACCGAAGGAAGAGGAAGACGCAGAAGAGGAGGAAGCAGAAGAGGAGAAGCAGAAGAGGAGGAATCAGAAGGAAGGATGCCACCCAGACAGCCACTTTCTGGCTGAGATATCATCTACCTGCGGTGCCATTGACCACAACCCCAATTCCCCTTTCAACATTTGTCCCACACATTACCTTCCCTCTGTTACTGACCATCACTGGCCACGATGTTGAAATAAAAGCCATCACAAAGCCAACCTTCCAATCCAACTTTACACATCTATCCATCCAATATGATATCAAGAAATCAATTAATCACCCTCCCATAGTGACTGGCTTGTGTGTGCCTTTGCCTATCCTACTGATGTCATGCAGTGCTACCCCAGTGGTTGCTGCATGGCTGGTGGAAGGCTGCTGACTTTCAGTGGGGGATACTGCAAATGGCCTTGCAGGACGACCTGGAGGAGCTGGTGGCTGGGAGTGTGAAATCGAATGATGGTGTTTCTTCTTCTTCTTCACTCTCCTTGCCCTCTTCTTGGTCAACCACTGGCTGGGCAGGCTGGATTTCTTGGGTATGTGAAATGAGGAAAGTACAAGGGTAGAGTTGTGGTGAGGGGAGGTTGGGAAAGCAAGAGGTGCATGCTTACACCATGTGTGCCTTGTAAATCAGAAGATATTGTGGGATGAGGGGGAAGTGGGATGTGAGAAAGAGGATAACATATAAGGATACCAGCATCTTGTATCCTTTCAGCCATGCCCCTGCCAAGAATGGCCAGCACCGTCTCCTCCAAGGGAATGAGGTGAAGCTAGGAATGGGAGGTGTGCCTCGTGTTTGGTACAGATTGTTGGCAGGTGAGTGATGGGGTGGGGTGGGGGAGGTCGTGCAATGAGCAATGTGTGAGGCTAATGGTGCATTTGGTAGGAGATGGCTTTTGAAGATGGATTCACTGACCTCATGAAACTTCTTTGGGCACTGGAGCCAGGTTGTGTGGGCGACACTGCCCGTGGGTAGAGGACCTCTCTTGCGGTGTTGACCCCCTGCACAAAGCTGCAGTGCTGCGTACGAGGCTCTGGGTGCCCCTTCCCTGCGTGTTGAGCCATTTGTGTTAGTGCTAAAGCACTTTTTCCATTTTTATTAGGTGCGGGAGGCAGTTCAGCTTTAAGAGCTGAAAACTGCCATTTGGGAATTTTTTTTAAGGTTTATTTTTTTTTAGAAGGCATTTCACCTTTAAGGGGCTGACACTGCTTTCTAAAATGACAGCCTTGCTTTAAGACAACGCTACTCTTGCTCCAGGGACACTACAGCCACGCTACATTGGGCCTCCTGCTGAGAATACTGCCGGAAAACCAGTCTTGCACAGTAGGTTTTGCACTGTGCTAATTTAAATTAGCAGGCAGTAACTGTGCTATTATTTTGGGTGGCCGTTAACTTTGGCCCCCTGTGGCACCAACAGGTTTCCAGCCTACTCCAATTTCTAGGCCACTTTGTTTTTAGTGATGTTGATTGAGAGATAAATATTGGCCTGCTCTTCTTCGAAATAGTGGCTTGGGGATCTTTTCCGTCCACAGAGAGCAGACGGGGCCTCGGTTTAACATCCCATCTGAAAGACAGCACAGAGGCAAGTGTGCTACCAACTGAGCCGTGGCTGATGCTTCCATTGTATAAAGCTCTGGTTAGACCACATCTGGAGTACTGCGTTCAGCGCAGGGGACCGCGCCTCAGGAAGCATATATTGGCCTTGTGGATGGTGGGTTACAGTGCAGATTCACCAGACCGATACCAGTGCTAAAAGGGTTAAATTATGAGGACAGATTGCATAGATTATAGAAGATTAAAGGGTGAACTAATTGAGGTGATTAAAAGGTTTGAAAGGGTAGAGAGAAACTATATCCTCTGGTGGGAAATCTGGAATGAGGGGTATAACCTTAAAATTAGAGCTAGGCCATTCAGGGGTGATATCAGGAAGCACTTCTTCACACAAACGGTAGTGAAAATCTGGAACTCTCTTCCCCAAAATACTGTTGAAAATTTCAGAACTGAGATTTATAGATTTTGTTAGGTAAGGTTATTAAAGGATATGGGGGTAAAAATTGGGTAGCGCCCCGAGAGGGAAGAGGGGCGCTACTGGAAGTGCCACGCGTCCCTCTTGAGGCGCTGCGAGGCAATATCGCAGCGCCGTGGTACTGCAGGCCTTCCTCCCCTTCGTAAAGGCGCTGCGCGTCCCGGCGCCCAGCTGGGACACCAGGGATCGGGAGTGCCGGCAAACGAGCCTGGCATTCAAGAGGAGTGCCGGGCTCACGGAGAGCAGCCAGCACCCTGCGGGGGCCTTCACTGGGGCCAGGGACAGCAACGGGGGCAGGTGCTGGCAGGTAGCCAGCAACAAAAATGGCCACCCACCAGCTCCCCTTTAACTAGCGCCGCCCCGGCCGCAGGTAGGCCCCCCTGATCCCAGTGGACATAACGTCTGGCGGTAAGTTGGGGGGCGCCACCCAATGTTACAGCGAGTGGGGTGCTGCGCACGGCAATGATGTCACTGCCGGCGGCGCAGTGCCGCGTGGTGCTAACAGTTAGTGCCGCCACTAACCTCCTGCTGAATTTCGCAGGAGGCGTTAGTGGCACCGCGCCCAGGCACTAGTTGATTTGTGCCCCGTTAGCGCCCTCTTAGGGCGCTAACGGGAGGCACAAATCAATCGCATTTAGCCCCCCTGGAACCTAGGCAGGTAAATGGAGTTAAGATACAGATGAGCCATGATCTAACTGAATGGCGAAAGAGGCTCGAGAAGCTGAATAACCTACTCCTGTTTCTATGTTCGTAGCATTGTAAAAGCAATTCAAAATAAAATTCCACCAGTTGTAGTCTTATTTTTGGAATTTAACAAAGCAAAAACAACAAAGTTGGCCACAGCGGAAGCAACTTTTCGTGTATGTTTGAATCCCTCCAATCAGGTTTCCTCCCCTGCCACACTAGCGAAATGGCTCTTATCAAAGTCACAAATGACATCCTATGTGACTGTGACCATGGTAAACTATCCCTCCTCATCCTTCTCAACCTGTCTGCAGCCTTTAACATGGTTGACCACACCATCCTCCTCCAAAAACTCTCCTCCATTGTTCAGCTGGGTGGGACTGCACTCGCCTGGTTCCATTCTTATCTATCCAGTCATAGCCAGAGAATCACCTACAATGTCTTCTCGTCCCATTCCCGCACCATTACCTCTGGTGTCCCCTAAGGATCTATCCTTGGCACCCTCCTATTTCTAATCTACATGCTGCCCCTCAGCGACATCATCTGAAAACACATCAGGTTCCACATGAACGCTGACGACACTGAGTGCTACCTCACCACCACCTCTCTCGACCCCTCCACTGTCTCTAAATTGTCAGACTGCCTGTCGGACATCCAGTACTGGATGAACAGAAATTTCCTTCAACTAAATATTGGGAAGACCAAAGTCATTTTCTTCGGTCCCTGCCACAAACTCCATTCCCTAGCCACTTACTCCATCGCTCTCCCTGGCAACTGTCTGAGGCTGAACCACACTGTTCACAACCTTGGTGCTGTACTTGACCCCGAGATGAGCTTCTGATCACATATCCGCGCCATCACTAAGACCGCTTACTTCCATCTCCGTAATATCACCTGACTCCACTCCTGCCTCAGCTCATCTGCTGCTGAAACCCAGATCCATACCTTTGTTACCTTTAGACTTGACTATTGTTATTGACAATGCACTCCTGGCCGGCCTCTCTTGTTCTACCCTCTGTAAAGGCTGTGGGCCCCGACAACATCCCGACTGACATGTTGAAGACTTGTGCTCCAGAACTAGCCACGCCTCTAGCCAAGCTGTTCCAATACAGCTACAACACTGGCATCTATCCGACGATGTGGAAAACTACCCAAGTATGTCCTGTCCACAAAAAGCAGGACAAATCCAATCCAGCTAATTACCGCCCCATCAGTCTACTCTCAATCATCAGCAAAGTGATGGAAGGTGTCATCGACAGTGCTATCAAGCGGCACTTACTCACCAATAACCTGCTCACTGATGCCCAGTTTGGGTTCCGCCAAGGCCACTTGGCTCCTGACCTCATTACAGCCTTGGTCCAAACATGGACAAAGGAGCTGAATTCCAGAAGTGAGATGAGAGTGACTGCCCTTGGCATCAAGGCAGTATTTGACCAAGTGTGGCATCAAGGAGCCCTAGTAAAACTGAAGTTAATGGGAATCAGGGGGAAATCTCTCCACTGGCTGGAGTCATACATAGCACAAAGGAAGATGGTTGTGGTGGTTGAAGATCAATCATCACAGCCCCAAGGTCTCTCTACTCTATTTCCTTCTTTAAGACGCTCCTTAAAACCTACCTCTTTGACCAAGCTTTTGGTAATCTGTCCAAATATCTCCTTAATGTGGCTCGGTGTCAGATTTTGTTTGATAACGTTCCTGTGAAGCGCCTTGGGACGTTTTAAAACTGATGGAGGTGCTACCCCTGATGAACATAGCCTCTGATGCATTTGCTTACAGCTGACTAGCTGATTTGGTGATGTCCCCTGCTGTGGCCTGGAAGAAGCCTGACAGAAGGAATGTAAAGGCTACCGTGTCCTTCACAAGGACAGGTAGTTTTGTTGCAGGTAGTCTGCAGGTGGTTTAGCTTTTTCACTGCCTCTCTGGTGAAGCAGAGCTGCTGCAAAGAAAAGTTCTCCTCAGACATCCAGAGGTATGACAGGTGGTGTCTATTCACTTGATTCCTGGGATACTGGTAAATGTGAATGTAGCCCCGAAGGCACCTTTGCATCTGAAGATGTTGTGCCCTCACAAATTGGTCCTATTCATCCATGGTCACAGAGCACTTGGCCTCACTTGGAAGAGCAGCTGTAATCTCCAGGACTGCAGGGAAGTGAGGCTTACAGAGTTTCCCTTTTCTGTCAAAATGACCAAAATTGGAGCCTTCACAAATATGCAAGATATCCGATGCAGGTAGGCAGAATTGCTCGGATAGAAAAATCAGTAAGGATAATCGCTGCAATACGAACTGCAGCAAGCCAGCTTTAAGATAAGCTGCAATGAAAACACTGCATCTAATTTATATGGACAAGCAGCTCATTGAGCCCGAGCTTTGCTCAAAGTCAAAAAATACATAGGTTCAGAATTTCCTCAGAGATTGTCCCAATCTCCTGCTGTAACTTCAGCGAGAGATCAGCAAATCCCCTAGAGAAGTGGCATGAATGGCCATCTTCCACTTTCTCTCTAGGGGGCACCGATCTCCCACCAAAGTTATGCAGGAGGTCCCCCAGGAGAATATCAGGAAATCAGGCACAGGAAGAACATGAGTGTAATGGGCCAGAAATTCGTGACCAAATGCGTGAGTACGGTCGGGGTACTCACGCATCTGGCCGTTGGAAATGCCGGCATTCAGCATGCACAGCGCATGCGGGGAACGCCGGCATTTCCAGTCCTCGGAACGAAGGGGTTCATAGGCACAGCGCGTGCGACTGCACAGGCAGCGCTTGCGCAGTGAACTTCGTAGATTTCATTCATGGATTCAGTGAGGGTAAGTCCTTACAAGTTACACTTGAAAAAAGCAGGTGTAAAGTTGTTCCAAGGCTGCGGAGGAAGATATATTTTATCGTGGAGCTTCTGAAAGGCAATATTTTTGTTTGGGAAAGGGAGGGAAGTTATTTTAAGAAATTTTAAGTAAGTTTTAAAGTTTAAATTTTTTTTTTTTTTTTTTTTTAAACGGGTTTTCAGAACGGTAGGTAGAAGGAGCAATTGTGGCTGTGTGAATGGAATGTGAAAATGAGTGTTCTAAAATGAGTAATGTAACATTTCCAGCACTTTTAAGAAAGAAACTTTTCATCAGTAATAAGTAATTATGTATGTATGTCCGCATATATTCCTTTACGTATATGTATGTATGTTTTATATTCCTTTACTTATGTGTATGAATGTATGTTTTTAATTATGATTTTCCAATAAGTTACTTTCTCTGAAAGTCATAATTAAATAATACATTCATACACATAAGTAAAGGAATATATACATAACACGCAAAGGAATATATACAGACATACATACTTTCAGAAGCTCCACGATAAGAAATATCTTCCTCCGCAGCCTCTGGAGCAACTGTACCCATGCTTTTTTCATGTGTAAGTTGTAAGGACTTGACCTCACTGAAAGCATGAATGAAAGCGGCGAATTTTACTGCGCACGCGTTCTGCCTCTGAACCCCTTCGTTCAGAGGACAGGAAATGCCGGTTTTCCCCGCATGCGCTGTGCATGCTGAAAACCGGCATTTCCTCCGGCCAGACGCGTAAGTACCCCGACCGTACTCGCGCATTTGGAAGGGAATTACTGGGCCAACATTTTACATGTCAATAAAATGAAAAATTTAACAATTGCATGATTTGCCCCCTTGCATCTGCGACTGAGGGTCCAAGGAGGTGCATTGCGCAAGAGGTCATCGTCGTACATATCCTCACACTGTTCCCTTTCGGGAACTGTATGAAGTGGTGGAAGGATTTATGGCCGTGATTAACGCTCATTCCGTGACCGTAACCATCTTTGAACCAGCCATTAGGGTGTTTAGTCCTATGGCGTGAGGGTTTTACGGGCTCCCACAACCCATCTGAGGGGGGGGGCCACCCACACCCACGGACGCAAGTATCCCGCTGGATGTCCACCCAGAATTTATAGTTGGAGCTCCGACTCCACTTGCCGGGACTGTCTGGAGTGGGGTTCGAAACCCTACTCCTTCTGGCCCAGCGGCGGGGGTGCTTACTGCTATGCAAAAGGCCCACTCCGCACAAAAGGTGACACCCATACGTTTCCTGCACCTTTTCCCTCACCGTGACTGGAGCCCTATGCTGCCACTTGAAAGACCAAGCTATCATCTGCTCTTTTTGCGGCGCCTTTGACTTCACATTACCAATGATGAGCAGGCGCTGCGCCTCCACCTCCTTGAGGAGATTGCTGAGGTCATCATCAGTTCAATTGTGAGTTCTTTTAATGCCGTGAATTGTGCTCATTCCAGCCATTTCACGTTGCTAATCGGATTGGGCCTTTGGCATAGCGGTAGGATCCCCGCCGCTGGGCCAGATCAGGGTAGGGTTTCGAACCCCGCTCCAGACAGTCCCGGCAAGTGGAGTCGGAGCTCCGGCTCTAAATTCTGGGTTGACATCCAGTGGGATATTTGCGTCCGTGGGTGTGGGTGGCCCCCCCTCCTTGTATAGCTTGTGGGAGCCCGTAAAACCCTCCCGCCATAGGACTAACCGCCCTAACGGCTGGTTCAAAGATGGTTACGGTCACGGAATGAGCGTTAATCATGGCCATAAATCCTTCCACCACTTCATACAGTTCCCCAAAGGGAACAGTGTGAAGACACGTATGACGACAACATTGCTAAATAAATAAATGGAATTAAAAAAATTCTTTTAGGGCTTTTAAAAGTCTTTAAATTGCTTTAATTCTGTTTAAAACTACTTCAGATTCTTCAAAATAATGTAAACATTTTTAAAAGTTTATAAAAGTTACCAAAATCTTCAAAAAATTTCCAAAAACCTATTTAAACTGCTGCTTTGCGTGTAAAAATGCTTAGCAGCTTGGCAGAAACATTGGGGGCGTGTCCTGTGAAACTGAGACCTCAAGGGGCGTGTCTCAGTTGCACAGCGCGCTACAGGCTTCGCGCTGGCTGCACTCCTGGGCGGCGTGACGTCATACGCTGCCCGGGATTCTTCTTTTTGAAACACGAATCCCAGGCGTCCCTGGAGGTGATCGGCAGGCGCGTCGGGTAAGTGCAAATCGGGACCTTGCACGCGCGGCAAGCCCCGTTCACGAATTTCTGGCCCAATGTATTATTACATGGTTTAGTATGAGCATGCTCAGTTCGTTCTGACCTAGTAAAGCAAGCTCATGAACTAGCAACTGGTGTCTCTGTCCTTCATTTGTTCTACCCACATATATTACATTTTGGCGATGAGGTTGGGATCACAAAGCTATTTTTAGGGATCATGGAAGGACACAGTGTTCAACCTTCGAGTGGAAAAGTTTAAGGTGAATTTGTGACACCTAAACTGAATTTTTGTGATGTTTTACTGTTAGTGCTTCGCCTTTGTGTGTATGTATACACAGCAACATTGATTCTCACAGGTACACAGGTAGCGTGCTGAGTCACTGTTCGTCGGGATCGGGACAATCATGGCCACACCTATGGGATTCATCGGAAGACTTGGCATGTATGACCGAGCTCGCGAACCATTCAGGTCTTGCACTGAGCGGATGAAGATGTTTTTTTAGGGCCAATAACATTATTGAGACCGAAGGTGCAGATGAGAATGTTCAAGCTCAAAATAAAGTAATTCGTGAACGTAAAAAAGCAATTTTTCTAACGGAGATCGGGCCAGATGTCTATGGAATGTTGACAAACCTAATCGCGCCAGAGAAAGCGAAGGAAGTGTCGTTTGAAGACATTCTCGAGAAACTCGAGGAACATTTCGACCCAAAGCCTTTAGAAATAGCAGAGAGCTATAAGTTTGGTACCAGAAACCAAAAACAAATGAAACCATCAGTGAATACATTGTAGCTCTTAAAAACCTGTCTTTGCATTATAACTTCGGCACATTTTTGAATCATGCTTTGCGAGATAAGTGTGTGTGGACTGGTGGATGAGCGCACACAGTCCAAGTTACTGAACACTTTGAACCTAATGTTTGACATAGCATGCAAAATTGCCCTATCTATGGAGATGACATCTAAGAATGCTAGGGAGCTCCGTCCAACTCAAGTGACTAGTGCAGCTGAGGTCTACAATCACAAAGCCACCACCAAACCTAAAGCTGTGAGCCCAAGTCAAAAGCATGTCGGTGAGAGCAGTTCAGTGTATTGCTATCACTGCAATGGAAATCACTCACCACAGACCCACCAATACAGAAATGCGAAGTGTTTTCACAAGGTTCTAGTGGAGTTTCAACAGCTTGCAGGGCTAGATCGAAAACATGAAGAACCATTCTAGTGGCAATGCAAAGCAGTGACAACAAAAGGGAGGAATTTACAATATTGAAGTGAACACACCTGATGTTGAAGAACTAGGCATCTACAGTATCTATGCCACCAGCAGCAACGCTAGCAGTCGTGAGAAAGACTTCCGTACAAAACTTTTGATCGATAACCAATATATTGATATGTGTATCGATACAGCGGCGGACTGCTCTATCATGAGCAAGGACACACAAGAGATATTTAATTGAATACCACTTACAAAGAGTACCATAGAGTTAAAAACCTACTCCGGAGAAATCCTAGAGACATGTGGACAAATGGAATGTACAGTTCAGCACAATGGCCAGTCAGTAAAGCTGCCTATTATTGTAGCGAGCTACAACAGGCCAACCCTCATGGGCAAAGACTGGTTGAGAAAGTTGAAACTAGACTGGAAAAACATCCTCGGTGTAGATGCTTCAAAGAAGCGACTCGACACAATGCTGAACAAGTATAAAAGCATGTTCTCAGACAGATATGAGGGCATCACTGGGTATGATGCATAAGGGCATCACTGAGTATGACGCGAATATCC
Organism: Somniosus microcephalus; assembly: GCF_052327205.1. Lineage (NCBI taxonomy): Eukaryota > Metazoa > Chordata > Chondrichthyes > Squaliformes > Somniosidae > Somniosus > Somniosus microcephalus. The sequence continues at coordinate 250,039,297 of NC_140991.1, forward strand.
GCATCTAGCCCAATGCGAAGCCTGTCTATTGTAAGGCAAGGCCGGTCCCCTATGCGTTGAAAAGTCAGGTGGAGGAAGAGCTAGAGAAACTGATAGAGAACGGAGTGCTAGTAAAAACTGACAAAAGTGAATGGGCTACCCCAACCGTGGTAGTGCCCAAAGCAGACAAAACTACGCTTGTGCAGTGACTACAAAATTACTATCAACCAAGCAGTTGACGATGAGCAGTACCCATTACTACATCGCAAGATTTGTATGCAGCACTCTCTGGGTCAAAGGCTTTCTCCAAGCTTGACCTGTCACACACTTACGCTCAGCTGAATGCTGACAAAGAGAATCAACAGTATCTCACTATCAACACACAAGGGACTGTACTCATAAACCAAGCTGCCATATGGTGTAAAGTCCTCCCCCAAAATCTTCCAGGCTATGATGGATAAGATTTAGCAAGGAATTCCAAATTGCTTATGCAATCAAGACGATGTGCTGATTGCAATAAGCAGCTAGGAAGAACATCTAAAAGTGTTAGAGTTAGTGCTTCAAAGGTTGAATTCCCACAATGTAAAATTGAAAAGGAGCAAATGTGCTTTTGTGCAGCCCGAGGTTGTGTACCTTGGTCTGAAAGTTGATGCAAATGGCTTGCAACCAGTTAAGGAAAAGGTTGTTGCTGTCATCAATGCTCCAAAGCCACAGAACGTGTCTGAGTTCAGATCTTTCCTTGGAATGGTCCAGTACTACGTCGTTTCTTACCCGAGTTAGCGACCATGTTAGCTCCATTGCATGAGCTCCTCAAGAAGGGTGCCCAGTGGAAGTGGACAAAAGCACAACAGGAAGCTTACGCTTGTAAGAGAAGTCACTCTAGCAATGCTCTGTGTGTGCATTACAACACAGAGCGTGAGCTTTGGTTAGTGTGTGATGCTTCCAGCTATGGTGTGGGAGCTGTCATAAGCCACATAATGGACGACGGCCAAGAGAAACCAAACGTGTTCGCATCGCGAACCCTCACAAAGAGCGAAAGAAATTATGCGCAAATTAAAAAAGAAGCACTCGCCATACTGTTTGGAATCAAGAAATTCCAACAGTTCCTGACCAGCAGAAAGTTTACCCTGATAACCAATCACAAACCGCTCCTAGCAATATTGGGGGCCAAATCTGCCATCCCTGCAATGGCCGCATCAAGAATGCAATGTTGGGCAGTGTTGTTGTCACAATAGGACTACATGATTGAATATCGCACTTCAAAGCAAAACGTAATCACAGATGCCTTGTCCAGGTTGCCACATGAAGACTCGTGTGTTGGGAGTGAAGGTGAGATTTTCATGCTAGGTGCAGTTGACAAAGACTTTCCCATGAATGCAACTGAGATTGCAAATGAGACTCAAAAGGACTCAGTACTGAAAAGAGTGTATGAGAACACCTTGAATGGATGGACTGATCAGCGTCTGGACACAGAGTTGAAACCGTCGTACTGAATTGCCTTGTGAGCAAGGTTGTATCAAGTGGGGAAACAGAGTGGTGGTACCTACTTCTTTGAGAGATAGAATTCTGGCTGAACTTCATAAGGGATTGTCAGTATGAAATCAATTGCAAGAAGTTTGGTTTACTGGCCTGGATTGGACAGTGATCTTGAATCACTTGTCAGCAAATGCAGCATTTGCCAAAATTGCAGAAACAAACCACCCAAAACTCCACTACAACCTTGGTCATGGCCAAGTAGACCTTTTCAGAGAGTACATGGAGACTTCTGTGAGAAAGCAAGTGATTATTTCCTGGTACTGGTACATAGTCACTCAAAGTGGATTGAAGTGAAAAACATGAATTCAAATACTACAACTGAACGTACCATAGATGAGCTGAGGTCTAGCATCGCATGTCATGGCTTACCTGAAGAGCTTGTTTCTGGCAATGGCCCTCAGTTCCATTCTGCTCTATTCCAAGAGTTCATGAAATGGAACGGTATCAAACACACTCTCGTTCCACCATATCATCCATCTTCAAACGGAGCAGCTGAAAGGTCAGTCAGAATAGTGAAAGAAGCTCTCAAAAAGCAAGTGTTGCAGGGTTGTTCAGGACTCCGCATGAAACAACTTTTGGCAAATTTCTTGCTGAAGTACAGAACTACTCCGTACACTACAACTGGACATACACCAGCAGAGCTCTTGATGAAGAGGAGATTGAGAACATGATTGAGTCTTGTTCAACTAAATTTGGCCTCAAGAGTTGAACAGAAACAATTGAGTCAGAAACGTTATTATGACAGCAATTGGAAAGAACGCAGTTTCAAACAAAACGAGTGTGTTCGTGTTCTCAGTCCCCCTGGCAAGTCAAGGTCACACAAGTGGGATATAGGAACTGTGGCAAAGGTTGGTGGAACCAAGAGATATTTGGTTGAGATTAGTGGCAACATCCGAAGCGAACCAAGTGATCTTGAACCACTTGATCATGAACACACACATGAGTTTGACTACGTTCAGATTTTAGAAACTGAAGTACCAGGTTCAAACAAATCTGAGATAGAAACAGGATCATCTTTGAGTTCGGAACCAGAACAAAACAGCCCGAAAATTGGTTCAACACCAAAACCTTTTGTAAGGAGATCAGGAAGGCTCTGCAAACCTGTTATTAAACTGGATTTGTAGTTCATTTGTAGTTGATTTAAAAGAAACAAAAGCCAGGAGGGAAAGGTGGAACCATAGTTTCGTTGTATTTGAGAGGGGAATATGTGCATTTTTTTTTAAAGGGGAAAACAGTGTAATGTATTATCACATGGTTTGTCACATGATTTAGTATTAGCAAGCTCAGTTCACTCTGGCCTAATAAAGCAAGCTCATGAACTAACAACTGGTGTCTCTGTCCTTCATTTGTTCTACTCACATATATTACAATGGTGTACAAGGTCAGAGGTTTGATTCTCTGCTAATGAGGTTCTGTGCACCACGAAGAGACTTAGAAAATTTACCACATTGCTTCAATTATTCATCCACTAAACTATTTCATCTGCCTCATCATTCACTCTACAGCTTGAATAGGTCCAAATGCACAGATAGAAAATTGGTGCAATTCTGTTCAAGTGTTGAATGCTATTAGTGCTATTACAAGAAAGTCTTGTTAAACTGAAGGTAGAGGAAATATAATCTACACAAGGTTATTTATGCTCCTGTACTTTCTGAAAATTATATTCATTTTACTTGTTCTTATGTCAGACTAGCTGATATTTTAATGTAATTTTCAACTCCATATTGGGAGCTGATAATGCGATGGTGGGCATCCAGTATTATCAGGCATAGAGGCCTGAGGTCTAGCTTGCATCCACTGTGCTCTGTATCCTTCAGTAAGGCCCCCAAGAGCCTGTACAAACTGTATGCAAGTCTCATTAAGGCCTCAAACATTATGGAAATGAGGGGCTTCCCTTTAATGGGATGGGATTTTATCCAGGGAGGCCATCTCATTATAGGGCCACACCAATGTGCTACACTTTCTTTGGTCAGCCGTGGCTCAGTGGGTAGCACTCTCACCTCTGAGTCAGAAGGTTGTGGGTTCAAGTTCCACTCCAGAGACTTGAGCACAAAAATCTAGGCTGACACTCCAGGGCAGTACTGAGAGAGTGCTGCAGTGTCGGAGGTGCCGTCTTTCAGATGAGACATTAAACCGAGGCCTTGTCTGCTCTCTCAGGTGGATGAAAAGATCCCAATGCAGTATTTCGAAGAAGAGCAGGGGAGGTAACCCCGGTCCTGGCCAATATTTATCCCTCACTCAACATCACTAAAACAGATTATCTGGTCATTATCACATTGTCATTTGTGGGAGCTTTCTATGTGCAAATTGGCTGCCACGTTTCCTATGTTACAACAGTGACTACACTTCCAAAGGTTTTCATTGGCTGTAAAGCGTTTTGGGGCATCCTGAGGTAATGAAAGACACTATGGGCTCGATTTTCATTGAGCCATGGAGTCGGGCTTGGAGGCGTGCGGGGGGTTAAAATCACAAAAACTGGCGGGCGGGACCCCCCCCCGCCTGGTTCCCGACTCCGGGCAATTTTAACTCAGGTGAGTCTGATGGTCCCGACTCCGTCCCGCATCCAACAGGTGGGACTGGTCTTTAAGGCCCTTAATAACCACTAAATGGCCTCTATAATCCTATTTTAACAGGCCCTTGCAAATTTAACCCTTTTCCCACGTAAAACACGCCTGGTGGGAAACGCAAATGTGAAACCTGGCGGGAGCACTATTGGATTGCTGACTATCAACTGCAGGTCAACCATTAAAGAGGAGATTTAATCAGCCATGATTTGCAGGTGGCAGGACTTAGTGGTCTCAGGTCTGGGGCAACTTTTAGAAGGCTTAACCACATCTCTGGAAGGTTGGAGCCTCACACCCATCTCCAGTGTGACCTCCTGGGCAACCCCTTTCACCACCTTCACTCAGCGCTTCCTCAACGGAGGCATATACCTGAAGCATGGGAGCCATTTATTTCCTTCCCATCTGGGCATTGGAGGAGCTCGAGCACCAGCCGTGGCACCAGCAGAACCAGGAACAACAGCAGCACCAGCAACAGCAGCAGCAGCAGGAGCACCAGGCTGCTGCTCACCCACCTGAAGCTGCACAGGCCAGAAGGGGCCAGCGCCTGGAAGTGGTTGGAGAGCACCTTGCTGCACATCAGGGGAGCCATGGGGACCTGTATCTGCAATGGCAGTCCTACTCAGAAGGACTTCCATGAAGGTCTGGTTTCTCTGTTCAATAGATGCCCATCGCTCCTCAAGAGATGTCATTCTATTCTGAACAATGACCATGTTTTCCATACCCTGGCGACTAAGTTCCTCCATGGCCGTAGCCATCTTCTCCTGTACGGTAGCCAGCCTTACCACGGAGGTAGCAATCATTTCCACGGAGGTAGCCATCCTTTCCATGATGATGCGTTCATGCGCCAATGACTCCACAAAGGCTTTGCTCATGTTCACTATGGACTCCTCCATTCGCTCCACACTCGCAGTGACCCTAGAGACAAAACCTGCCAGAGACTCCTGCATCTGTGCCTGGAGTTCCATCACCTCTGATCTTATGGATGGACCCAGAGGCAGAGGGTCGACATGCTGCTGAGCCGAGCTGGCAGAGTCCTGCGCCCTCCGACGAGGACTCTCCACTGCTGTCCCTGTCTCCACAATCTGCTGATGCTCACTTGTGAGCTGTGATACACCAGATGACAACACTACTCTATGTCCCGAAAGTCCCACCGAGGTGTGAGTGTCTGCGCTGGTGCTGGGTGCGCTTATTTCTGCTGACGCTGCGCCCTCAGAGATTGCAGCTTCCTCTGAGGAGTCTGGCTGCTCAGCCTCTTCTTCCTGGCTAGGTGGGACGGATGCTTGTGATGGTCCTGTGGGGCAATAAAGGAAAGAGTCAGAGATGTGATGCAAAGGCTACATGCACATAGCTTTTTGCAGATGCTCATAGGTCCATCTGTTACAGCTTCACAATCATTATCAGCGACTCATGCAATGTCAAAGAGAGAGATGGGAAACTTTTCTGTCACCAGCTTGCTGTGCTACACCCGTCTGTCCATCCCCCATGCGCGAATCATCCTCTATTCCCATAATTCCAGGACGGCTTCCTCCCAGGGGGTCAGGTGGGCTATTGAGGCTGTCCCTCCTCCTGTCCTGGCTTGTTCTCTTTTGTTGTGAGCTCTCTTTTCCTGCAATGAGGGAGACAAGTGGAGGTTGAGTGAGAATGAAGGAGTGAGTGCAGAGATTGCATAGCATAGATACTTAGAAGGAGACAAAGATGGAGTGAGGTTGCAAGAGCAAGGGCCGTGTGTTGTCAGTTGTGTTCAAAGCATCAGAGTGATAGGGAGTGTGAGGGCTGCATGGTAGAATAGTTATGTGAATGTGAGCATAGAGAGAGAGGGAATGTGTAAGGGTGCATGGATGTCAGTGTCAAGTGGGATGTGAAGGATGAGATTGCTAAAGCCGAGTGCTGGTGAGGAAAGGCAATGGGGATCAGATTGAGGGTGATGGGAAATTCATACTCACTTTTCCAGTGCGCTGAAGGTCATGAAATCTTTTCCTGCACTGTATCCAGGTTCTGCGGGTGGCTCCCAAGGAGTTGACCTCCTCAGCCACCTGCATCCACACTGCCTTGGTCTGAGTGGGAGGCCTCTTCCTCCCTGATGAAGGGAAGAGCACCTCCCTGTTGGCCCTAGCCCCATCCACTAATGCCTGCAGTGCCACCTCGTCAAAGCGAGGAGCTGATCTGGCCCTCCCGCTTGTCATATTTGCTGCAGCTCCCTCACACTGCACAGTCAAGAAGCTTGTCAGTCTGCAGAAGAAGCAAGGTTTGCTGTGGACCTTAAATGCAACAGCAACGATGACGTCATCGGAGGGGACTTTCAGTCATGAAAAACCCATTTGCAAAGGCCTCCCACACGTTTGAAATCAATTGGCCAATTCAGTTAAAATTGCATCAGTCTCCCACATCCATTTAGATTCGTGTGGGAAACACGAAATTCGGATAACACGACACCATCCCGCACCTGAGTTAAAATCCCCCCCTATATAAATTCAACTCTTTGGGGGAAAAATGCAGTTGTTTGCGCCTCCCGTTAGCGCCTTAAGAGGGCGCTAATGGGGCGCAAAGCAACTAGCACCCGGGCGCGGTGATATTTGCGCCGCTCGCGAAATTAACTAGACATTTTGCAGCGGCGCTAAACACTACCGCCACGGTCTCCTGCGCCGGCAGATCGTGACATCAGTCGCGTGCGCAACGCCCCGGTAGTGCCCGGGACCGGATATTGAGTGGCGCCCCCTGCCTTACCGACTGCCGCTAGCAATGACAGGTTGAGGGGAGCGTTTTGCAGTCAGAAAGGGTCTGGGGGAGCGCTATTTAAATGTGACTGCTTCTTGCCTTTTTTTGTTGGTGACATTTTTGCACCACGCATTCTGAGAGAGAGAGAGAGAGAGAGAGAGAGAGAGACTTCTGGAGAGATTCAACGCTGTGTGAAGGGGTTTTGGGTACTGAGCAGGTTCATTTTGATTTGCCCTTCCTTGCTTCACCAGCGCTCTGAGGTAGCGCCTCGATGCTCGGCTTTTGCGCCTTAAGACAGGTGTGAAGCGCCTAATTTAGCGCTCCAATCACCTCCAGGGGCGATAAAAGCCAAGTTTGCCGTCGGAGGCAATAATTAGTGCCAGGCGCTAAACTTTGCACACGGCCGATAATGGCGCCCCAAATGGGGCGATACTGAATTTTTCCCCCATACAGCACAGAAGGAGGCCATTTGGTCCAAGTCTGATGAAGGGGTCACACCTGAAGCATTAACACAGGTTTCAGTGTCAGATGTCCATCAAGCTGCTGCACATTTCCAGTTTTACTTTCAGATTTTAACATTTACATCGTCTCTTTTTAATCACAAGAAATATATCTAACAAATAAAAACATAGTCGGGGTGAATTACCGATGGTCCCTGTATGTGCAGCACATGGATGTGTGCTTGCCCAAGTCAGTTAAAGGCTCCACACATCCTCCAGCTACCCGTTCACCTCTGTATCAATGATAAGCCTAGAATTAGAATGATGAACAATCTTATAGCTGTAGTAAGTAACTCAAAACATAATTCTTGATGTTAAATATTGTGAAAAATCTCAAATCTTACAGATTGAGAATTTCACACAGATAGCTGAAACAATTTTGAGAAATGCCCAAATGAATTGGAGAGCTGGTGTCCAGTTCCTGGAATTAATTAGTGCACAGATTATGGGCTAAGTTCCTAAGGAATGCTGAAATGTCCCATCAGGGACAAAGCTAAGGTCAGCCGCAGCATCAATTTACAGAAAATCCACTCCTATTTCAGAAAGATTTAAGTAAATCCTTGTGACATGTCTTAAAGATACCATTTGGATTAAAAAATGTGTCATTTTGGAAGTCATGGATTAACATTGTTGACCACCTACTATTAGAGCCCGGACAGGACATGTTTATGGGCGTGTCTGGATTTCAAAAGAGTTTCTTCCAATGATACCAATAGTCTAGTGACATTTTACTATTTGTTTTTCTATTTGTTGTGCAATATTATTAAATTACAACACTTAACCCAATTGGATTATTTTACTGGAAAAGCCAGGAAGGGTTGACTAATGCTCTTTCAATACTGCTAAACGACCTCCATCTTGACTGCGATTTCAATGATTCTGAGACTTTTTCAGCAAGACTTTCTTCATTCAGTTTAAGACATTTCCCATTATAACACACCACTTGCTTAATGCACTAGTTTGTTATTCTTTGGCCTTAATTACCAGCACAAAAAGATCCTAATGGCTTTAGCACTAATCAACACATTTGTCAAATAATGAATGTAAAGAGGTTTATTTTGGTTTGTAAGACCCACAGTAACAAGCATTAGCAGCTGGAACTATCAGTGACTGGGCACATTTTGAATTCATTTCAGCTGCAGTACTGAATGGACAGGTCATAACATCTGAGAAGTTTGGGAAAATAAACTGCTCATTACCAAAGCAGATCTGGCTAATGGACTGATCTCACAACAGGCTTTGTACCCTTGGCTGAACTGCAGGAATGCGCAGTATGGACCTCTCTGCTCTAAGGAAAGTCCTTTGAAGACTAAGAAAGAGCAACAGGTCAAGCTGCAAACAATAGGAGGGTGAAAACCTCCCAGTGTTTGATTTACTGACCCTCTCTCTCTGAACATTTCTGGTGTAGCAATGCCAATTCTGTTGAAATTTCTTCAACAAATGCGAATTTCACTATCGACTTATACACTCATTGGCTGCAGGTAAATCAAAACTCACTGCACTGAATTATCATTCAACAGTCTGATTTCAAAATATACTTTAAAAAGCAAGAATGAAATCAGCTGTTCAAATAACCAAACATCATATTAAAAGGAACGTTAATGTACTTTCCCCTGGTCTAGATTCCCTTCGTGTTTGGAGCGTGTGTAAACTCATGGGGGAACGGGGTAGAAATTGACCGGCGCCTGCTTTCGGGCAGCGAATCAGCACTGCACACACAGCCCACACTTGAACACACAGTAATGTTAAGTTGGGAACTTGGTCCCTGTTCCTCATTAACATTGAATGGGCGGGCTGTCAGCGCTACTCGCAATGTTCATTGCAGCGCGCCTGTTTGGGGCCTTGAAATTGTAACAAGCATGTCCATGATACTATTTAAAGGCAGCTTGCACCACTTCAAGGGGAGATGTACTTTGGCTGCTGAACACTAGAATTTGCCGTAAACATTTCAGACATGCCTGAAACAGCTGCTGAGGGGCCCCAGGCAGCAGTGACCAGAGATGGCAGAGGAGGTTAATGCCAGGAGCATTCTACCCAGGACATGGCTGTGATGTCAGAAGAAGTTCAATGACCTCACCAGGGTAACTAAGGTAAGATTCCTAAAATATCTCTCATTACTCTCTTCGCAGCTCTGCACCACCTGTAGTCCCACTACTCATAAGCCTTCCCTCCCTCACTCTCTTGCAGTCACTGCGCTCCACTTTTCTCCATCTCCTTCTATTACTACTCACACACTCCATACTCATTACATCCACGCTATTTGACCATGACATGCACATCCTCAAAACATCTCAATAGGCAACCATGAACACACTTGTTTCTTTCTTGCAGGACAAGCTGGCGCATTATACAAGAGCCTACATCCATGTCCTGTCCCCATTTGAGGTGATTTTGGACATCGTGGGCAGGGGGCAAGTTAGGTCTGTAGCCACTGGCGGGGTGGGAGGACATGTCTTGCAGGGTTTCTGCACATCTTACCCTCTTTTTCCCCTCCCAATCCAATATTGCCCTAATCTGCGTGACTAAGCTTTCAGCAGCTATTCATCTGTCTCTGCTTATCCTTGCCATTAACTGTCTCTCTCTTCCATTTCAGGTCCAGAAGCTGTACAAAGCTACAGGGCCCTGAGCAAGCAGAAGAAGAGGAGGCCAGCACAGTTGAAGAGGAAGTATCACTCAACCTTATCCTTGCAGGAACCAGCTGAGACACCAGCAATCTGCATAGTTGAGAGAGTAGGCTAGATGGGTGTGCACAGGGAGACACACCGAGTACTAGTGTGGTGGAGCAGAGGCAAGGGGGTAGGACAGCCCAGAAAATAGCTTGCATGGAGGGAGAGCTTATGAGTCACATCCTAGCCCTATTGCAGAGGGCACAGATGTGTACTTCAACAGCCCAGAGTATAGAATGAGACTGATGGCAGTACACTAGGAATGTCTAGGTGCACTGGGTTGCCTGCCAGTGAGCCTCCACAGAGAGACAGAGAGTATGGAGAAGTCCAACTCCAAGTTGTATAGGGTGCGTGCACGTGCCATCGCAACACTACAGTCAACCGTGGAACAAGTGGTCAGCTCTGTGAAAACTGCAGGGGGCCCACAACAATGGAGCATCTGATGGCAGTTCTGACAATTTTACTGGGAGTTCAGGCAGCAGCCATATCCTCTGGCATTCAAACTGAGGGACAGAATGGAAAGGGGCTTCAAAAGCCTCACTTCACTCCTGCATTCTGTTCTCAGACACAGCAGTGGGAGTGCTGAAACTCAGCCCCATGAGAGTGCTAGTGGCACCATGGGAGAGGTACATATCAGACATAACAATACTGTCCTCTCTCAGGATGCAGCATTCCTGTTACTCTGGATCCATGGAGCCCGTGCTGTATTATCCACATATGAAATGGACTTGTCTGGAATGACTGCACTATAATGTTGCTAAGGAAAATGGCACTTTTAAACAAACAACAACAAAAACATGTACTCGTGGCTCGTGGGGCGATAAGTAAAGGGGAGGTGGCGGGCAGGGGGAAAAAAATGGGCCGACATGCTTGTCGCGGCCTGTTGACTCTTTGAACATGGGGTCTGTGCCGCAATCTGGCAGCCTGGCACTCCTCTTGAGTGCTGGGCTGCTGGCACGGCACCCCGCTCCCCGGTGGTCCAGGTAGGGCCCTGCAGAGTTGTGGGCTTGGGCCCTCCCCTTTAATGAGGGGAAGAGCACTTCCATGCGGCAACGCAACGTGGCCCAGTGCGTAGCGCTGCAGAACGCACCGCCCTGATATTCAGGGTTAGCGCTCTAAGAAGGAAGTGGATCGCTTGAATTAGTGTTCCACCTCCCACTTGGGGCGCTAAAACTGAAGTTCACGATCGCTGGCGCTATTTTTTGCCGAGTGCAAAATTTAGGGCCCAGGCGATGTTAGCGACCCAAAATGGTCGCTAACGAACTTTTCCCCCTTTACCCCTTCTGCTGCTTCGACCATTTTTAACAGCGTCAATCCGAGGCCACAGTGACACCAGCAACTCTTGTGGCGGCCACAAATTTCTAGGCCATTGACTTTAGGAAAGCCTTTGACAAGGTACTACACAGGCTATTACTAGGGAAGATTAAAGGCTATGGGATTAGGGGGAGGATATTCATAAGGACTAAAAATAGCGGATGGAATTCAATGTCACTAAGTGTGAGGTGTTGCATTTTAGTTAAAAAAAGTAATTATACTCTAAATGGAAGTAGAGTCAGTGCTTTGGAAGAATAGAAGGATTTGTGGGTACAAGTTCACAGGACATTAAAGATAGCACCTCAGGTTGATAAAGCTGTAAAAAAAAAGCTAATGGAATTCTAGTTTTTATCACGAGGTATAGAAAATAAAAGAAGAGGTAACGATGAGCCTATATAAAACCTTAAGACCACAGTTAGAGTACTGTGTGCAGTATTGGGCTCCACACAATAGGAAGGATGTTGAGGCTTTAGGGAGGGTAAAACATAGATTCACTAGGATGCTGCCAGGTATGATGAAATACAAGTACAAAGAAAGACTTGGAAAAACTGGGGCTGTTTTTGTTAGAACAACACAGGTTATGGGGGATACGATAGAAGTGTTTAAAATTCTGAACGGGTGAAACAGGGTAAGAACATAAGAACATAAGAAATAGGAGCAGGATTAGGCCATACGGCACCTCGAGCCTGCTCCGCCATTCAATAAGATCATGGCTGATCATCGACCTCAACTCCACTTTCCCGCCCGATCTCCAAATCCCTTTATGCCCCTAGAGTTCAAAAATCTATCTATCTCAGCCTTGAATATACTCAAAGACTCAGTATTCGCAGCCCTCTGGGGCAGAGAATTTCAAAGATTCACAACCCTCTGAGTAGGGTTGCGAAGGGGTGGAAAGTTTCTGGTAAATTTCAGGAAATTTTCCACGGGAAGTTTAGCTTGGGAATTTTGCCCAAAAAAGCACATTGTTTTTTTGTATTTCTTTCATTTTTTTTCACAGGTCGTCTCTTAAAATTACTAACAGAGATGAAAACTTAATTATTAAGGACTGTCTTAATCAATATATGTTTATCTTCGTACTTGGCTCGTTTTAATAATTACACGTTTTGTGTGTGACTGTGAACAAATGTGTCCTGATTGGTTGGATGAGTAGATGAGCGATTAGCTCCCTCTATTGGTGATGTAGCATCGTGCGTGCACAGGTCATGCTTCCATCACATGGAGCATCAGAAAAAATTTACTCACCCTGTTGCAATCGTGCTGATCGACCTTAGTTTGACACAGAGACGAATGCCCTTTATTTCTCTGCATTTACCGTCGGATGTCTGGAAGCATTTTACCCCAGGCATTAAAGATGGAAAGACTGTGTACATGTGCAAACACTGTACAAAGCCAGATGTAAAGAATGCCACAAAGATGCAGCAGCATTTATCCAAATGCAACAACTTCACTCAAAGCTCACAGCAGTCAGCCCAGAGTTCCTCTGCTTCCATTCAAGAAGATGATGGTTCACATTCAGCATCAGGCTCTTTATCATCAGCAACTCCTGGCCCACTTGGAAGGTTCTTTGATACAATGGATAACCATAGCCAGAAGAATGCAGATGAGTGTCTTGCTCGAGCTGTATATGCGACAGGCTCACCCCTCATGCTCACAGCCAATGTGTACTGGAAGAGATTTTTCAATGTTATTCACCCTGCATACTGTCCTCCCACCAGACATGCTTTGTCTACTTATTTGCTGGAGGCTGAGTATAACAGAGTCCAAGGAAAGCTCAAAGAAATGATAGAGATGGCAGATTGTGTTGCAGTTATCTCAGATGGGTGGTCAAATGTACGAGGGGAGGGCATCATAAACTACACCATCTCCACTCTTCTCCCAGTGTTCTTCAAGAGCACAGACACGAAGGACAACAGACACACAGGCACATACATTGCTGATGAGCTGAAAGCAGTCACCAACGATCTTGGATCACAAAAGGTCTTTGCAGTAGTTACTGACAATGCTGCGAATATGAAGGCTGCTTGGGTTCAAGTGGAGGAGGCCTACCCTCATATTACGTATGACGCTCTTTCTATTTTATTTTAGATGGGTCTTTTTTGTGGGGGTTCAATAAAGTTCAAAATTATAACCTAAATAAAGTTTTGAAAGCCTGTTTTTATTTGTATGGAACAGTATGTCTATTTTGATGACAAAGATAATATAAGGGTCAGAGACAAAAACCATCAGTGTGCAAAAACACTCAAAATTCTCATAAATTCCCAAAATTCCCATAAATTCCCATGGAAAGTTTCCTCTTTTAAAAATTCCCGGAATTTTGCAACCCTACCTCTGAGCGAAGAAATTCCTCCTCATCTCAGTCTTAAATGGCCTACCCTTTATCCTGAGACCAAGCCCCCTAGTTCTAGACTCTCCAGCCAGGGGCAACCTCTCAGCATCTACCCTGTCAATCCCCCTCAGAATCTTGTATCCGTGTGGGGGGTTAAAATCCCAAAATCAGGGGCCCCGAACCCATCCCGCACCCAACCCGCCTCCATGCCAGTTTCAAAGGAGGCGGGTACCCGCCCCGCACTGGGACCCGCCTCCCCGAGGCGGGAAGGGGATTAGTGCCAATTAATTGCCTGTTAACAGGCAGTTAACAGGCAGTTTTTAGCCTAATCCCTATTTTTAATGTTGAAGTGTGGGATTCCCGACGGCTCCAAACCACGCCAAGTTAGAGGAGGCAGACCGTCGGGATGAAGGCTTGGAGGGGGCCAAGATGGTGGTGTTCAGGTGAGTGATGGGTGCATGAGTGTAAAGGTAAGTGTGTTTGGTGTGTGTAAAGTGTATAAAGAAGTTTTACATACCTTTACTTACCTTTACAGCCTTCCTTCCTTCCTTCAGGTCTCGGGAGTCCCTCATCTCACCGGCACAGAAAGCAGAATGGCTGCGAGCTGTCACAAATTGTAGCATTCAGCTTTCTGGTCCGGGGAGATCTGTAAATCATCCTGAGAGGAATTAATTAACTTAGAATACAGATTCTCAGTGTTTGACAACTTCAAACAGCTGTGAAACGCTGATATTTCATCTGTCAAAAGGTCTTGACAGATGAAATAACAATCTGTGATGTCACCTGTTGCCAGGTGGCCCTTAATTGGCCTGCTGAGCCCGCTGGGCGGGCTCAACAAGGTCAATCAAGTCAAAATCGCGTGGGTTGGCTAGAACTCGATGGAGGCGCGACTACAACCCCGAAAGTTGTAGTCCCGCCTCCTACCCGACGACTCAATGAAAATCCAGCCCTCTGTGTTCTCCTCACTGCTTACTGTCCCACCTAGCTTTGTATCATCAGCAAACTTGGATACATTACACTCAGTCCCTTCATCTAGGTAATTAATGTAGGTTGTAAATAGCTGAGGCCCCAACACTGATCCTTGCGGCACCCCACTAGTTACAGCCTGCCAAGCTGAAAAAGATCCGTTTATCCCTACTCTGTTTTCTGTCCGTTAACCAATCCTCTATCCATGCTACTATATTACCCCAACCCCATGAGCTCCAATCTTGTGTAATAATCTTTTATGTGGCACTTTATTGAATGCCTTTTGGAAATCCAAATATACTACATCCATTGGTTCCCCTTTATCTACCCTGCTAGTTACATCCTCAAAAAACTCTAATAAATTTGTCAAACACAATTACCCTTTCATAAAACCATGTTGACTCTGCCTAATCATGTTATGATTTTCTAAGTGACTTGATACCACTTCCTTAACAATGGATTCCAGCATTTTCCCAACGACTGATGTCAGGTTAACTGGCCTGTAGTTCCCTATTTTTCTCTCCTTCCTTTCTTGAATAGTGGTGTTGTAGGAACAGAGGTTCCTATCACAAAGACTGAGATCGACTCAGGCAATTAAAATAATGAACTTTAATGAAACGAAACAAGTTTAAACTGGAAACTGCTGGAACACATCAATAACAGGTCTACTCTCCTTGAGGGCTCCACGAGGACTGATCCTCTGGTCAGAAGGCTGACGTCATCACATTCTTCCCGCCATTGGGGCATCACGTGACTAACGGCATGACGTCATCACGTTGAAACCGCGCTGTAAAGGTAACTAGACATTGTACAGTCAAACAGTGTAATTAAAGGTACAGGCACAGACAGTAACTACATTGCTGTTAAAGGAATTATGTACAACCGCTCCAAGTCCTTTGGTGGCTCCGCCACATGCGCCCCCCCCCCCCCCCGCCGAGAATTGTCTTTAACAGAAAAAGTGAGGCGAGGAGGAGGCCTGACAAGCCTGTCTGATCGACTTCGATACCCTGGTAGAGGAAGTTGACAACCGGTGGTCGAGTTGGCAGTCTGTTGTGGCTGAGCAGGTGCGGCGAGCGCGGTCGAGTTGGCAGGCGGCTTTGGTTGATCTGGTGCGGTGGCTGCGGGCGGTCGGCCACGTTTGGGTGATTGAACGACTACGACAGGGTGGTCCAGGTCCAGGTGAGCTGGCTTCAAGCGGTCCACCGAGATGTGATCCGGCTTCCCTCCGACGCCGACCGAAAAGGATTTGTCTCCTGGTTCGATGACGCGGAAAGGACCAGTGTAAGGGGGCTTGAGCGTCCTGGCGGATGAAGACATACTCCGCATTCTTCAGTCCCGGTGGCACGTAGGAGTTCCGCAAACCGTGATTGGACGTAGGTATCGGAGCGAAGCATCTGGCCGCTTCCTGGTGGCGAACGAGTTGCTGGGAGGCGGACCATGGCTCTGTGGGAGAAGGGAGGAAATCCCCTGGTACACGGAGCGGCTGGCCATAGACGAGTTCAGCTGAAGCTGATTGTAGGTCGTCTTTGGGCGCCGTACGAAGACCCAAAATGACCCATGGGAGTCTGTCCACCCATCCTGCACCTTGAAGACTGGCCTGAAGAGAGGCTTTAAGCAACCTGTGGAACCGCTCGCAAAGGCCGTTTGCCTGTGGATGATAGGCGGTGGTGCGATGAAGTTTGGTGCCGAGCCCCTGAGCCACAGCGTTCCAAAGCTCCGAGGAAAATTGCGGCCCGCGGTCAGAAGAGATGTCCGCCGGTACCCCGAAACGGGCAACCCAACAGGAGATGAAAGTTCTAGCGACGTCTGCCGAAGTGGTGGAAACCAAAGGAATTGCCTCTGGCCGCCTAGTGGTGCGGTCCACTATGGTGAGGAGATGAGTATAACCCTAAGAAGGCGGAAGCGGCCCCACGAGGTCCACATGCACGTGGTCGAAACGACGCTCCGGAATAGTGAACGCAGCCACTGGAGCCTTGACATGATGCTGGACTTTGGCCTTCTGGCATGCGACGCAGGTATTAGCCCAGTCACGGACATCGATGTGCATGCCTTTCCAGACGAACTTAGCCGACATAAGCCGTTGTGAAGCCTTCATCCCCGGGTGCGACAACCCGTGTATGGCATCAAATACCTTCCGGCGCCATGCGACTGGCACAATAGGTCGCGGAAATCCCATGGAAACGTCGCAAAGGAGCGTGGCACCTGCGGCCTGGAAGATGACGTCGGTCGCTTGGAGGCTAGAGGGAATGGTTCTATATGATTGGACCTCTGAGTCCGAGGCCTGATCTGCAGCCATGAGGGTGTAGTCGATCCCCAGGTGCACCGCGTGGACCATCGCACGGGAGAGGCAATCTGCCACCAGGTTGTCCTTACCAGACACATGTTGAATGTCCGTGGTAAATTTGGAAATGAATGTCAAGTGACGTTGTTGACGAGCGGACCACGGTTCGGCGGTCTTGGCCATGGCGAACGTAAGGGGTTTGTGGTCGACAAAAGCCGTGAAGGGACGCCCCTCCAATAAAAACCGAAAATGGCGAATGGCGAGGAAAAGGGCCAGTAGCTCCCTATCGAAGGTGCTGTACTTTTTTTCATTCTTTCGTAGTTGACGGCTGAAAAATGCCAGCGGTTGCCACGTGCCACTGACCCACTGTTCTTGCACTGCACCGATGGCGTAGTCCGACGCGTCGGTGGTAAGGGCGATGGT
Organism: Somniosus microcephalus; assembly: GCF_052327205.1. Taxonomy (NCBI): domain Eukaryota; kingdom Metazoa; phylum Chordata; class Chondrichthyes; order Squaliformes; family Somniosidae; genus Somniosus; species Somniosus microcephalus. The sequence goes on from NC_140991.1 coordinate 250,056,567, forward strand.
AGCACCTGGAAGTGGGTGCGCCAGCATGGTTGCGTTGGCCAAAGCGTTTTTGGTGTCGCTGAATGCCTGGACCATCTCAGCTGTCCAGCTGATTGGATCTTTACCGGACTCGCCCTTGAGGGCCCCGAACAAAGGTTGCATGAGTTGAGCCGCCTTGGGGACAAAACGGTGGTAGAAGTTGACCATCCCCAGGAACTCCTGCAAGACCTTGACTGTTGATGGCTGCGGGAAAGAGGTAACTGCCTCAACCTTCATCGCCAAAGGGACGGCGCCGTCCGATGTTATGCAATGTCCCAGGAAGTCGATCTGTTGCAGGCCGAACTGGCACTTGGCCGGGTTGATGATTAAACCGTGTTGGCTGAGGCGCGTAAAGAGGGAACGCAAATGGGAGATGTGCTCCTCCTTGCTGGCACTGGCGATGAGAATGTCGTCAAGGTAGACGAAGATGAAACGCAGGTCTCGAAGAACGGAGTCCATTAAACGCTGGAACGCCTGTGCTGTGTTCTTTAAGCCAAACGGCATCCGTAGGAACTCAAAGAGGCCAAAAGGGGTGATGACTGCGGTTTTCGGGACGTCTTGTGGGTGCACTGGAACCTGGTGATATCCACGGACGAGGTCGACTTTAGAGAAGATAGAATTTCCCGCCAAATGGGCCGAGAAATCCTGGATATGTGGGATTGGGTACCGATCCGGAGTGGCGGTGTCGTTGAGGCGTCGGTAGTCACCGCATGGCCGCCAGGTTTTGGCAGAATGTGGAGAGGCGAGGACCAGGGACTCTTGGATCGCCGAATGATCCCGAGCCGCTCCATCGTTTCGAACTCCGCCTTCGCAGCTGCGAGCTTGCCGGGTTCGAGCCTTCTAGCCCGTGCATAAACCGGGGAGCCAGTAGTGGTGATATGATGTTCAACACCATGTTTCGTCGCCGAAGAGGAGAAGGCGGGCCTTGTCAGCTCCGGAAACTCCCCGAGGAGCCGCGTGAAGTCATCTGGAGGAGGGAAAACACAGGCAATGGAGAGCGCCACGGAGGTGCCGTGGTAGCACGGAATCGAGTGGAAGGTGGCCGCGTTGATCAGCCGGCGGTGCCGGACATCGACTAGTAGGCTGTTGGCACACAGAAAATCCACCCCTAGGATAGCCTGTGAGACTGTGGCCGTGATGAATTCCCAAAAGAAGCGCTGACCGGCGAAACAGACTTCGACCCGCCGCTTTTGGAACATTCGAATTGCTGCGCCATTAGCCGCTACGAGGGAAAAACCGAGGTTCCCAGTCTGCACGTCGAGCTTCGACGCAGGTAGAATGCTACACTGCGCCCCGGTGTCACAAAGAAAACGACGGCCCGAGAGGGAATCGGTGATATAGAAGAGTTTCCCCGTAGAACCGACGGCCATCGTCACCGCGGAACGCCCGTTAGACTTGGTCATCTGTCACCAGGGACGCCGCCTGCGCTTTCCTGGTTTTGTTTTGGGCGAAAAACTGCAGGGGAAACGGCAGCATCGTGCTTCCGCGCCAAAACGGGTGTGGTAGGAGCACCAGCCCGCTGTAGGAGAAGCCGGAACCGCGTCTGTGGGGGATGGGCGCCTTGTGGCCGCGCAGCACTGCTGGGTAACCGTGAAAATCTTATCGGCTTCGGCCGCAAGCTTGGCGCAGTCTGTAATGTCGGAGCTGGCTAGGGCAGCCTGAACCTGTTCAGGCAGTTGATAGAGGAAAAGCTCCCGGAAGAGTGAGCATTTGGCTCATGAGCTCGGGCGGTTTGGAGTCCCCGAGGCCGGGCAGCGTGATGAGCCGGCGAGCGCGCTCCAACTTTGATAGCCCGAAAACCTGAAGCAACCGCGCCTTAATTGCATCATACCTGCTGTCAGTAGGAGGACTACCGAGGAGGCTGATGATCCGTGATGCAATTGCGCTGTCGAGGGCGGAGACCACGTAATAATAACGGGTCTGATCCGCGATGATGTTCCTAATGGCGAACTGGGCTTCAGCTCGGATAAACCAGGCATCTGGCTGTTGCTCCCAGAACTGTGGCAGTTTCAGCGTGACGGCGTTCGTGTCCATGTCGAATCTTCCACAAAAATCGTTCGTAGAAGTCGGGGTCACCAATGTAGGAACGGAGGTTCCTATCACAAAGACTGAGATCGACTCAGGCAATTAAAATAATGAACTTTAATTAAACGAAACAAGTTTAAACTGGAAACTGCTAGAACACATCAATAACAGGTCTACTCTCCTTGCGGGCTCCACGAGGACTGATCCTCTGGTCGGAAGACTGTCGTCATGACGTCATCACGTTCTTCCGCCATTGGGGCATCACGTGACTAACGGCATGACGTCATCACGTTGAAACCGCGCCGTAAAGGTAACTAGACATTGTACAGTCAAACAGTGTAATTAAAGGTACAGGCACAGACAGTAACTGCAGTGCTGTTAAAGGAATTATGTACAACCGCTCTGAGTCCTTTGGTGGCTCTGCAGCAGTGTTACATTTGTGACCTTCCAATCCACTGAGAACATTCCAGTATCTAGGGAATTTTGGAAGATCAAAACCAATACATCCAATATCTCTTCAGCCACCTCTTTTAGAACCCTAGGATGTAGGCCATCAGGTCATGGGGATTTGTTGGCTTTTAGTCCCATTAGTTTCTCTAGTACTTTTTCCCTACTTATATTAATTACGTTAAGTTCCTCACCCTCATTAGACCCTTGGTACCCCACCGTTTTTGGAATGCTTTTTGTATCTTCTACTGTGAAGACGGATACAAAATATTTGTTTAACGTTTCTGCCATTTCCTTATTCCCCATAATAATTTCTCCTGTCTCAGCCTCTAAGGGACCAACGTTTACTTTTGCTACTCTTTTCCTTTCTACATACTTGTAGAAACTCTTACAATCTGCTTTTATATTTCTTGCTAGTTTTCACTCATTCTATTTTTTCCCTTTTTATCAATTTTTTGGTCAACCTTTGCTGGTTTCTGAAACTCTCCCAATCCTCAGGCTTACTATTATTCTTTGCAACATTATAAGCTTATTAGAGAGATAGAAGATAGGAGCAGGAGTAGGCCATTCGGCCCCTCGAGCCCACTCCGCCATTTAATGAGATCATGGCTGATCATCCAAATTCAGTACCCTGTCCCTGCTTTCTCCCCATATCCCTTGATCCCTTTAGCCTCAAGAAATATATCCAACTCCTTCTTGAATATATTTAATGAATTGGCCTCAACTGCCCTGTGTGGCAGCGAATTCCACAGGTTCACCACACTCTGGGTAAAGATATTCCTCCTCATCTGTCCTAAATGGCTTACCCCTTATCCTTAGACTGTGACCCCTGGTTCTGGACTCCCCCGCCATCGGGAACATCCTTCCTGCATTTAGTCTGTCTAGTCCTGTTAGAATTTTATAAGTTTCAGTGAGATCCCCTCATTCTTCTAAATTCTAGCGAATATAAGCCTAATCGACCCAATCTCTCCTCATACGTCATTCCTGCCATCCCAGGTATCAGTCTGGTGAATCTTCGCTGCACTTTCTCCAGGGCAAGAACATCCTTCCTCAGATAAGGCGACCAAAACTGCACACAATACTCAAGGTGTGGTCTCACCAAGGCCCTGTACAACTGCAGCAAGACAACCTTGCTCCTGTACGCAAATCCTTTCGCTATGAAGGCCAACATACCAATTGCCTCCTTAACCGCCTGCTGCACCTGCATGCTTACCTGGTGCACAAGGACACCCAGGTCTCGTTGCACTTCCCCTTTTCCCAATCTATTGCCATTCAGATAATAATCTGTCTTCCTGTTTTTGCCACCGAAGTGGATAACCTTGCATTTATCCACATTATACTGCATTTGCCATGCATCTGCCCAATCACCCAACCTGTCCAAATCATACTGGAGTTTCTCTGCATCCTCCTCACAGCACACACGCCCACCCAGCTTTGTGTCATCTGCAAACTTGGAGATATTACATCTAGTTCCCTTGTCTAGATCATTTATATATATTGTGAATAGCTGGGGTCCTAGCACCGATCTCTGCGGTACCCCACTAGTCACTGCCTGCCACTCGGAAAAAGACCCGTTTATTCCAACCCTTTGCTTCCTGTCTGATAACCAGTTCTCTATCCAAGACAGTACCTTACCCCCAATCCCATGTGCTTTAACTTTACACGCTAATCTCTTATGCGGGACCTTATCGAAAGCCTTCTGAAAGTCCAAATACACCACATCCACTAGTTCTCCCTTATCTATTCTACCAGTTACATCCTCAAAAAATTCCAGTAGATTAGTAAAGCATGATTTACCTTTTGTAAATCGATGTTGAATTTGTCCGATCCTGTCACTGTTTTCCAAGTGCTCTGCTATTACATCTTTTATAATGGACTCTAGCATTTTCCCCACTACCGATGTCAGGCTTACCAGTCTATAATTCCCCGTTTTTTCTCTACCACCTTTTTAAATAGCGGGGTTACATTAGCTATCCTCCAATCCATGGGAACTGTTCCAGAGTCTATAGAATTTTGGAAGATGACCAGCAATACATCTACTATTTCTAGGGCCACTTCCTTAAGTACCCTAGGATGTAGATTATCAGGCCCTGGGGATTTATCGGCCTTCAATCCCGTCAATTTCCCTAACACCATTTCCCTACAAATACTGATTTCATTCAATTCCTCCCTCTCATTAGACCCTATGTTCCCCGACATCTCTGGGAGGTTATTGTGAAGACAGAACCAATGTATGTATTTAATTGGTCTGCCATTTCTTTGTTCCCCATTATAAATTCCCCTGATTCTGACTGCAAGGGACCTACGCTTGACTTCACCAATCTTTTTCTCTTCACATATTTATAGAAGCTTTTACAGTCAGTTTTCATGTTCTCTGCAAGCTTACTCTTAGAATCTATTTTCCACCTCTTAATTAATCCCTTTGTCCTCCTTTGCTGAATCTGAAACTGCTCCCAATCCTCAGGTTTGCTGCTTTTTCTGGCCAAATTATATGTCCTCTCCTTGGATCTTATGCTATCCCTAATTTCCCTTGTTAGCCACAGTTGAGTCACCTTTTTTGTTTTATTTTTATGCCAAACAGGGATGAACAAATTCTGTAGTTCATCCATGCGATCTTTAAATGTTTGCCATTGCCTATCCACCATCAACCCTTTAAGTAACGTTCCCCAATCCATCCTAGCCAACTCGTGTTTCATACCATCATAGTTTCCTTTATTTAAATTCAGGACCCTAGTCTCTGAATCAACTACTTCACTCTCCATTTTAATGAAGAATTCTATCATATTATGATTGCTCCTCCCCAAGGGACCTCGCACAACAAGATTGCTAATGAATCCTTTCTCATTACATAATACCCAGTCTAAGATGGCCTGATCTCTAGTTGGTTCCTCAACATCTTGGTCTAGGAAACCATCCCGTATACACACTAGGAATTCCTCCGCCACAGTATTGTTACTAATTTGGTTAGCGCAATCTATATGTAGATTAATGTCACCCATGATACTGCTGTGCCCTTATTGCACGTGTCTCTAATTTCCCATTTAATGCCATCCCCTACCTCAGCATTACTGTTAGGGGGTCTGTATATATCTCCCACTAATGTTTTCTGCCCCATGGTATTTCTCAGCTCTGCCCATACAGATTCCACATCATCAGAGCTAATATCCTTCCTTACTATTGTGTTAATCTCCTCTTTAACCAGAAATGCTACCCCACCTCCTTTTCCTTTCTTCCTGTCCTTCCTGAATATTGAATACCCCTGGATGTTGAATTCCCAGTCTTGGTCACCCTGGAGCCATGTCTCCGTAATCCCAATTATATCATATCCGTTTACATCTATTTGCGTAGCTAATTCATCCACCTTATTACGAATGCTCCTCGCATTAAGACACAAAGCCTTCAGGCTTGATTTTTTAACACTCTTAGTCCTTTTAGAATTATTATTTACTGAAGCCCTGTTTGATTTACACCCTTGATTTCTCTGCCTTCCACTTTTGCTTTTCTCCTTCCTGTCTTTTGTTTCTATCCTTGTTTCCCTTTCCTGTGTCTCCTTGCACAGGTTCCCAATCCCCTGCCATTTTAGTTTAAACCCTTCCCAACAGCACTAGCAAACACTCCCCCTAGAACATCGGTTCCGGTCCTACCCAGGTGCAAACCGTCCGGTTTGTACTGGTCCCACCTCCCCCAGAACCGGTTCCAATGTCCCAGGAATTTGAATCCCTCCCCCTTGCACCATTCCTCTAGCCACGTATTCATCTTAAATATCCTTCTATTTCTACTCTGACTAGCACGTGGCACTGGTAGCAATCCTGAGATTACTACCTTTGAGATCCTATTGTTTAATTTACCTCCTAACTCCCTATATTCAGCTTTTAGGACCTCATCCCATTTTCTACCTATATCGTTGGTATCTATATGCACCACGACAACTGGCTGTTCACTCTCCCCCTCCAGAATGCCCTGCAGCCGCCCCGGGATATCCTTGACCCTTGCACCAGGGAGGCAACATACCATCCTGGTGTCCCATTTGCGGCCCCAGAAACGCCTATCTATTCCCTTTACAATAGAATCCCCTATCACTATAGCTCTCCCGCTCTTTTTCCTCCCGTCCTGTGCAGCAGGGCCACCCATGGTGCCAGGAAATTGGCTGCTGCTGCCTTCCCCTGATAAGCCATCTCCCTCAACAATATCCAAAGTGCTTTATCTGTTTGAAAAGGGGATGGCCACAGGTGACCCCTGCACTACCTGCCTGCACCTACTACTCTGCCTGGTGGTCACCCATTCCCTTCCTGCCTGTGCAACCTTTACCTGCGGTGTGAACAATTCCCTAAACGTGCTATCCACGATGTCCTCAACATCGCGAATGCTCCAGTATGTGTCCATTCGCAGCTCCAGCGCCGCAATGCGGTCTGTCAGTAGCTGCAGCTGGATACACTTCCCACACTCATGGTCGTCAGGGACACAGGAAGTGTCCCTGATTTCCCACATAGTGCAGGAACAGCATGCCATGGGGCCGAGCTGTCCTGCCATGAATTACCCTTTAATTAATTCAAATTAAATTAAATCAAATCAATACCACTAATTACACTACAATTAAATGATATACTCAAGGGCCCTTGTTTACTACCACTCCCCGCTACACAACAGAGACCCTAGAAACCTTAAACCACAAAAATTAAGTTTGGAAAAAAGCGAGAGAGAAATACTCACCAACCAATCACTTACCTGCTTTCTGGTGACATCACACTTCGATTACTTTTTACTTCTCGCTGCTGCCGCTGGTGAGTCTGGGCTGCTCTCTCTCCCCGCTCGCTAACTCCTCGGTCTCTGCACTCAGTCTCCACCCAGGGCGGCTCTCACTGCTGCCGCCGATCTAATGCCATCCTTAACTTCTTTAGTTAGCCACGGTTGGATCACTTTTCCCGTGGAGTTTTTGTTTTTCAATGGAATGTATTTTTGTTGAGAATTATGAAATATTTCTTTAAATGCTAGCCACTGCTTATCTACTGCCATAACTTTTAACCTATTTTTCCAATCTACCTGAGCCAACTCGCCCCTCATACCTATGTACAGTAATTGGCTTTATTTAAATTTAAGACTCTAGTTTCGGACTTAGGCAAGTCATTCTCAAAATTAACGTGAAATTCTATCATATTATGATCACTCTGCCCCCAGAGGATCCTTTACTATGAGACTGCTAATTAACCCTGTCTCATTACACAATACAAGATCTAAAATAGCCTGTTCCCTGGTTGGTTCTGTGACATACTGTTCTAGGAAACTGTCCCGAATGTATTCCATCAACTCGTCCTCCAGACTACCTTTGCCAATTTGATTTGTCCAGTGTATATGAAGATTAAAGTACCCCAAGCTTACTGCATTACCTTTGTTGCAAGCTCCTACTATTTCTTGATTAATATTCTGTCCAATGGTATAGCTACTGTTAGCGGGTCTATATACTACTACTACCAGTGTTTTCTGCCCCTTGTTATTCCTTATCTCCACCCATACTGATTCTACTTCCTGATCTTCTGAGCAGAGTTCCTTTCTCGCTACTGTCCTTATGTCATCCTTTATTATCAGGGCTGCTCCCTCTACTTTTCAAGTACCCTGGAACATTTAGTTCCCAACCTTGACCACCTTGCAATCATGTCTCTGTAATGGCTATTAGATCAATCCCATTTATCTCTATTTGTGCCACTAGTTCGTCTATCTTGTTATGAATGCTTTGTGCATTCAGATAAAGAGGGCTAGATTTTCAGTTGCTAGCGCCAGCAGTTAGCGCCTTAAGAGAAGTGATTTTCGGGCGCTATGCGTGTAGCGCCCGTGCGCAGCGCAGTTTGCGCCCCGCCCCAAATTAAGTTGCCCGTTAGCGCCGGCGCAAAGTTTAGCGCCCGCCCGGATGCGCGCGCAAAAAATGACGTCACATCCTCGTGCAACGCCCTTTGGCCGCCCCGATTCCAAACTTCAGTCGGACCGCCCCATTGTGCGGCTGGCGGCCGGAGCGTTTGGAAAAAGGAACGCAACACAACCAGCGCGGGCCCCGGGGGGCGCAAATTAAAGGGGACGTGCTCTCCAGTATAAAGGCCAGCCTTTTTTCAGAAAACACTCTTGTGCAACGCATTTCTGGAGACACAACAAGGAGGATAGCTAACTGGTTTCAAGCAGCAAGAGCTCAGGTATTTTTGGACTCAGGCCAGAGCGCTGCAAGTGGCCTTTTGGCAATTTGAGTGTTTGCCAGGATTTGATGGGGGTTGCATGGGGTGCCAATGCGGAGCTGCAGCTCCATGTCCGTAGGGCTCGCAGACGCATTGTGAGAGGGGCAGCCCTGGCTAGAGGCAGAGGGGGCTACAGGCGTCGGCCACGTAGGCCTTACCCAGTCAGGCTATACCACCAGCAGCGCTCCTACCTAAACATGAGTGCCGCGCGATGTGTTAAAAGGCTCCGATTCCGAAAGGAGGTGATTGCAGAGATCTGCCACCTGCTTCGCCGAGATCTGCGGCCAAAGCTCAGGTGCAGGACGTCTCTGTCGGTGGAAGTGAAGGTGACGGTGGCACTGAACTTCTATGCCACCGGCTCCTTCCAATACGCTGCTGGGGACATAGCAAACATCTCCCAGTACGGCGCGCATCGCTGCATCCGCCAGGTGACCGAAGCACTGTTCAGAAGGAGAAGCCAATTCATCTCCTTCCCCATGGCCCTGGAGAGCCAGCATCAGCGCGCATTGGGATTTTCCAGACTCGGGGAATTCCCCTTGGTGCAGGGCGCCATTGACTGTACGCATGTGGCTTTGCGGGCCCCTCTGGAGCATGGCGAGCAGTATCGCAACAGGAAGGGCTACCATTCTCTGAATGTGCAGCTGGTGTGTGACCACAAGCAGCGCATCATGGCAGTCAATGCCAGCTTCCCAGGCAGCAGCCACGATGCCTTTATCCTGCGGCAGAGTACTGTGCATGACATGTTCCAGGCACAGCCTCCCCCAAGAGGATGGCTACTCGGGGACTGTGGTAAACCACTGTCATACCTGTCTGTGTCTGTATGTGTATTCCACTAGGTACAGGTCTGGACATGCCTCGGCTGACTCCTCCCACTATTCCAGGTATATAAGTGACTACCTCCCAGTCCCTTAGTATTCTGGACGGGTCGACCACTCGAGACAAGACCTTCATTCTTTAGTTAATAAAAGCCTGATTGTTACTCGCTCAACTTCAGTCTTTTGAGTAATTGATGGCGCATCAATTTTATTAACTAAATTTTTTATAATGGAGAAGATCCTCACACCAGCATGCCTGGACCTGGACAGTCGGGAAGCGGACGCTTCCACCAAGTTTGCTCACTGGCTCACGTGCTTCGAGACATTCCTGACTGCCTCCACTGCGGTCGAAACGGATGCGGACAAACTGTCTGTCCTGATCTCCAAGGTGAACCACCGAGCGTACTCAGTCATCCGGGACGCGACCTCGTACACAGCCGCCCTCCAGCTCCTCAAGACCCAGTACACGCGCCCTGTGAACGAAGTTTACGCCAGGCACCTTCTGGGGAGTCGCAAGCAACAACCTGGGGAATCGACTGAGGAATACCTCCAAGCACTGTCCGTGCTTGGCCGGGCCTGTGGGTGTAAGGCGGTAACGCCCACTAAGTACACGGAGGAACTGATCCGGGATGCCTTCGTAGCGGGCCACAGGTCCAACTACACCAGACAGCGACTGCTGGAGCAGAGTGACCTCACCCTCGACAAAGCCTCCGACATCGCACTAACGCTGGACGCAGCCTTCCGGGGCATGGATGCCTACTCCTCTGCACCGTGGACGCCGCGGGGAACGACAACCTGGGACACGGTAGGACAGCCCCATAGCACCGTGCCACCCCAGCCACAGCCCAACAACGGCCCAACTACCGCAGCAGTGTCCCAAAGCCAGACAGCAGTATCCCAAGGCCAGAAATGCTACTTCTGTGGCCAGGCCAAACACCCCAGAGCGCGCTGCCCGGCGAAGAATGCAACCTGCTCGGGCTGCGGGAAAAAGGGACACTACGCCAGCGTCTGCAAGGCCAAAGCCACCCCGAACGCCAGCAGCGCCGCGTGTGGGCCGTGCGAGCCGCCATCTTGGGCCTCCCCAGCCATGTGCGAACCACCGCAGCAGCAGCCATCTTGGACGACTCCAGCCACATGGGAATCATGGGCGCCGCCATCTTGGACACCAGCCGGGACGCAGCAGACCGCCAACCCCCCCCCATCTGATACTCGCAGCGACACACCGACCCCTACGCTGGCCTCTGTGACGCTGGACCAAACGAGACCGCACCAGCTAGCTCGGTCCAAAATGGACGTTAAGGTAAACGGCCATGCAATAAACTGCCTTTTTGACTCCGGGAGCACAGAGAGCTTCATCCACCCCGACACGGTGCGGCGTTGCTCTCTCCCAGTCCTGCCTGCGCACCAGCGGATTTCTATGGCCTCCGAGTCCCAGTCAGCGGACATTGGCGGCTACTGCGTGGTGACACTAGTAGTAGACGGGACTGTGTTCAATAATTTTAAACTCCTGGTCCTGCCCGACCTCTGCGCTGCCGTTCTACTGGGGTTGGATTTCCAGTGCCACCTCAAAAGCGTTACGATGGCGTACGGTGGCCCCCTCCCCCCACTCACAGTCCGCAGCCAGCAGCCTCCAAATTGCCCGCCGCGCACTAGATGCAACCTCTCCACACTCAGAGTCCCACCCCCCCCACTGTTTGCTAACCTCACCCCCGACTGTAAGCCCATCGCCACAAAGAGCAGGCGATACAGTGCCGGGGACAGGGTTTTCATCAAAACCGAAGTGGAACGGCTCCTGAAGGAGGGGATTATTGAGGGCAGCTCCAGCCCCTGGCGAGCCCAGGTTGTGGTCGTTAAGACCGGCGAGAAACAACGCCTGGTCATCGACTACAGCCAAACAATAAACCGCTACACCCTGCTGGACGCCTACCCACTCCCCCGCATAGCTGACATGGTCAACCAGATCGCGCAGTACCGCGTCTTTTCGACCATTGACCTGAAATCAGCGTACCACCAGCTCCCCATCAGCCCTGAAGACCGCCAGTATACTGCTTTTGAGGCAAACGGCCGCCTCTATCACTTCCTTAGGGTTCCCTTCGGCGTTACCAACGGGGTCTCCGTCTTCCAAAGGGAGATGGACCGGATGGTCGATCAAAACGAGCTGCAGGCCACTTTCCCTTACCTAGATAATGTGACCATCTGCGGCCATGACTTGCAGGACCATGACGCAAACCTCGAGAAATTCCTCCGCACCGCCCAACTCCTGAACCTGACATATAACAAGGAGAAGTGCATATTCCGCACAGACCGCCTCGCCATCCTTGGCTGTGTTGTAGAACACGGGGTCATCGGTCCCGACCCGGACCGGATGCGTCCCCTTATGGAACTCCCACTGCCCCACTGCCTAAAAGCTCTGAAGAGGTGCCTAGGGTTTTTTTCCTACTACGCTCAGTGGGTCCCCTACTATGCAGACAAAGCCCGTCCGCTGATCAAGTCCACCTCTTTTCCCGTGACGGCAGAGGCCCGCTTAGCCTTCCACCGTATCAAGGAAGACATTGCCAAAGCCACCATGCACGCAGTGGACGAATCCATCCCCTTCCAGGTGGAAAGCGATGCGTCCGACTTCGCTCTGGCCGCCACCCTTAATCAGGCGGGGAGACCTGTGGCATTCTTCTCACGAACCCTCCAGGGCCCGGAGACCAGACACTCCGCGGTCGAGAAGGAGGCCCAGGCTATCGTGGAGGCTGTGCGTCATTGGAGGCACTACCTGGCCGGAAAACAATTTACCCTGCTCACTGACCAGCGTTCAGTTGCTTTTATGTTCAACAACAAGCAGAGGGGCAAAATCAAAAATGACAAGATCTTGAGGTGGAGAATCGAACTTTCCACCTACAATTACGAGATCTTGTACCGGCCTGGGAAGCTCAATGAACCCCCAGATGCCCTATCGCGTGGCACCTGCGCCAGCGCGCAGATCGATAGGCTGAGGGCCCTCCACAATGACCTCTGCCACCCGGGGGTCACCAGGTTCTTCCACTTCATCAAGGCCCGCAACCTGCCTTACTCCATTGAGGAGGTCAGGACCATGACCAAGAACTGCCAAGTCTGCGCTGAGTGCAAACCGCACTTTTATAGACCAGACAGAGCCCACCTGATAAAAGCCACTCGCCCTTTCGAACGTCTGAGCGTCGATTTTAAAGGGCCTCTCCCCTCCTCCGACCGCAATGTGTACTTCCTCAACATCATTGACGAGTACTCCCGGTTCCCGTTCGCTATCCCCTGCCCGGACATGACCAGTGCCACGGTCATTAAATGTCTGAACAGCCTCTTCACCCTGTTCGGTTTCCCCAGCTATATCCATAGCGACCGGGGCTCATCGTTTATGAGCGACGAACTCCGCCAGTACCTGCTCGCTAGGGGTATAGCCACAAGCAGGACCACCAGTTACAACCCCCGGGGGAACGGACAGGTGGAAAGAGAGAATGCAACTGTTTGGAAGGCTGCCCTACTAGCCTTAAAGTCTAGGGGCCTTCCGACCTCCCGCTGGCAGGAGGTGCTCCCCGATGCGCTCCACTCGATTCGGTCACTTCTCTGCACTGCCACCAATGCCACCCCTCACGAGAAAATGTTTGTCTTCCCAAGGAAGTCCACATCGGGGACATCGTTACCGCCATGGCTGACGTCCCCAGGGCCGGTACTACTGAGAAGACACGTGAGGGCCAATAAAACGGACCCCCTGGTCGAGAGGGTCGACCTCCTCCACGCCAACCCCCAGTACGCTTACATTGCGTACCCGGACGGGCGGGAGGACACAGTCTCCATACGAGACCTCGCACCCTCGGGGACCGCTGTAACCCACTACCCATTACCACCCCCCCCCACGACCCGATATCCAACCCCAGCAGCCGGCTCGCCTTGGACCGTCACCCATGAGGACTACACTCCAGGGCCCCAGCCTACACGGGACGCGACGCCGGAAGCTCCACCACCCCTGCCGTCGCCACGTCGATCACAGCGGCAGACAAGACCTCCGGAGAGACTCCAATACACGAACTTTTAAATACACTTCACCCCGCCGGACTCATTTTTAAACAAGGGGTGAATGTGGTAAACCACTGTCATACCTGTCTGTGTCTGTATGTGTATTCCACTAGGTACAGGTCTGGACATGCCTCGGCTGACTCCTCCCACTATTCCAGGTATATAAGTGACTACCTCCCAGTCCCTTAGTATTCTGGACGGGTCGACCACTCGAGACAAGACCTTCATTCTTTAGTTAATAAAAGCCTGATTGTTACTCGCTCAACTTCAGTCTTTTGAGTAATTGATGGCGCATCAGGGACAAAGGCTATCCTTTGTGCACCTGGCTCATGACCCCGCTCCGCGCGCCCAGGACCGCTGCTGAAGAGGCCTACAACGAGAGCCATCAAACCACCCGCAACATCATCGAGCAAACTATTGGGGTCCTCAAGCAGCGGTTCCGCTGCCTTGATCGCTCCGGAGGAGCTCTCCAGTATTCGCCGGACCGGGTCTCCCAATTTGTGGTGGTTTGCTGCATGGTACACAACCTGGCTATCCGCAGGACTCAGGCACTGCCACCTGACGTTGGACCAGCACCTCAGGAGGAGGAGCAGGAGGAGCATGAGGAGGAGGAGGAGGAGGAGCAGGAGTACGTTCCCAGGAGGGAGCGACCAGGGCCAAGGGCCGCACGACGCCACCTTATTACACGGTACTTCTAAGCCCCCTGTCAGGGAATGGCCAGGGGCCATGAGGGAAGATGAATGCAGCCGCTCCGCAAGCCCTCAGCCGGCGAAGCCAACAAACACTAAGAAGAACAACCATGGAGACTGCATGAATAAAGATAATTATTTATTACACAAAAATGAAAAGCCCTTCCCACATGAATCCCCAAAAACAATAAACGGGCCCCACAAAAAGCCCAACAAACGACTCACTCCCACAAACTGGGGAGGAGTCACTCCACATTTCTTCAAACCGGGCCTCAACGTCGGCCTAACGCAAAAAATAAGCCCTCCAACAACACAACCATGGGCAAAATAAAGATGGCCACCGCCATATAAAAGGAAAGCTGGCCACACCCTCTACTGAGTGGCCCGCGAGGGCGAGACGTTGCCCAGCCTTTTGCCTCCCCTGCCCGGCCTGCTGCTCCTTCGCAAGCTCTGCCCAGTGGCTGCTGCGAGGCTGGGGGAAGGCGCCTGAGGCTCAGATGCCCTTCCGCCAGATGCCGCTGGGGGGCGGCCTACACGGCGTTTGGGCCTCGAGGGGCCGTCTGCTGAGGGGCGCACCTGAGCCTGGCCACCATCAGCTGCAGCCGCTTGCCCTTGACGCCCCAGTGGGGGAATGGCGGCGACGGATGGCGCAATGTGGGCCAGCTGGCGTCTGGGATGCGCTGGCTGGTGCTGTGGCGCGGTGGCACTCGGCCGGGCCCGCACTGCAGGATCCGCAACAATCAGCCGAGGGGCGGCTTGCTGGGATGGTCCAGCGCGGCGGCTGCCCTGGCGATGCCTGCCTGAGACAGCGCGTGTGGCAGCAGTGAGTGCCCCTGTTGTCCTGGTGTGCGCCCGCATCACATCCGCCAGGGTCTTGACGGCATCAGTCAGCATGCCGCCACTCGCGGCAGTTGCTGCCCCGAACTCGCGCACACTGGTCGCCAGCGACTCGATGGCCTCAGGCATGCGCCCCACCACGCTCATGAGCTCCGTGTGGCGCCGGTCCGAATCCTCGGCCATCTTATCCAGCTTCCGCACCTCCTCCGAGGTGAAGGTGTCCGGACTGGAGTCGCGACTCTCCCGCTGGGGAGGAGGGGGCCGAACTAAGGGACCCTTGCCACGTTGGTGGCGGCGAGTGTGCCGATCAGCAGCACTCCCCTCTGATCCTTCCCCCCTTTGGGGGGAAGGCCGCGGGCCACGCGCACGGCTCCTGGGTGGCTGGACGCCACTGGTCCCAGAAGCTGCATTGCCCTGTGACAGTTCCTCCAGGCACTCGTCCAGTGAGGAGGTGTCAAGCATTTCCTCCTCTCCTGCGGGACGTGACTGTTTCCCCGATGGTCCGGCTTGCTCCTCCTCCTCCTCCTGCTCGGAGGTGCTGTCACTGGCAGCTTCAGGATCCTGGTCGTCACCAGCTGAAAGCAGGAATGCACAAGAGTAGCTTCAGAGTGAGGAGACGGCGTCAGTGAGGGAGTTAGGACTGGTGGCATTCAGCGCATTGGTGGGACAGTGGCAAAGGAGGTAGCTCGGATGGGCCAGTGCGACGCGAGAGGGCCAAAAGGCGAGGTCCTTACCATTGCCGGGCAGTGGAGGGTCGGCTACTCCGCACGCTGTGGGGACGATCACACGGGCTCCCATGAGCACACACACGCGCTCCTCCAGCCGAGTGAGCTTCTGCAGCTTGGCGCGGCCACCCCTGGCACGGGCCTGGCGATTAAAGGCTACTTTAGCCTGCAAGAGAAAGGACGGGCTGTAAGTGCGCAGTGTAGCCCTGATGTAGTGTGCACTGCCTCCCATGGTGGAATAGCTTGGCCAGAGTGAAGCCCTGATGTAGTGTGCACAGCCTCCCATGGTGGAATAGCTTGGCCAGAGTGAAGCCCTGATGTAGTGTGCACTGCCTCCCATGGTGGAATAGCTTGGCCAGAGTGAAGCCCTGATGTAGTGTGCACAGCCTCCCATGGTGGAATAGCTTGGCCAGAGTGAAGCCCTGATGTAGTGTGCACTGCCTCCCATGGTGGAATAGCTTGGCCAGAGTGAAGCCCTGATGTAGTGTGCACAGCCTCCCATGGTGGAATAGCTTGGCCAGAGTGTAGAGTGCCGAATGGCCAATTGATGCTCATGACTGTCCCAATGCTGCTGGCTGAGGGCTGGCCAATAGGACTTTCAGCTCCCTTTGCCCATCATGTCAGGTGTACATGCAAGAATGAGGAGGAGACTGGAAAGGGTACTCACCCTGACAATCCTGGTCAGGTCGTTGTATTTTTTACGACATTGTTTGTGGGTCCTGGGGGCATCGCCGGTGAACGTCACCCTCTGGGCGATCTGCTTCCAGGCTTTGGTGTAGTCGTGGTGGGTTGGATTCCTCCCACTCTCTGGGAACAAGATCTTGCGCCTCACCTCCAGAGCTGTGACCATTATGTCCAGATCACCCTCTGAGAAGCGCAGGGCACGCTGACGGGCCTTCTCTGGCGTTGCCATGACTCCCTGGGGCTGAGCAGCAGTGTTGAGGCCTCTTTGCAAGGCTGCAGTGTGCAGGGCGTGGCAGCAGACCAATTCGTCCCTTCCCCCTTTAAGAGCTGGTCGGCGCCACGGGGTCTGCTGTCAGTCCAAAAATGACCGCACCCGCGCTGCGCCCCGCCTGGGCGCTATCCCTCTGGACCGCCGGCTTAGCGCCTAAAGATAGTAGTGGAACGCCTCTTTTAGCGCTCCACCAACCTCTTAGGGCGAAGCCACTGAATTTCCGGCAACGGGGCGCTACTTTGGGGCGGGCGCTAACTTCGGGCGGGCGCTAATGTTAGCGCCCCAAAACTGCCTATACTGAAAATCTAGCCCAGAGCCTTTAATTTACATTTTTTACCATTATTCCCTACTTTGACCTTATTCTCTGCTGCACTACTACCATTAAACTCTCTGTCCCTTCCTGTCACACTCTGCTTATTTTTACCCAAATCGCTACACTGTTCTATTGCCTTGACCTTTCTCTTTAGATTTCTAAATTTCCCCTCACCCTGACCCCTCCCTCCTCCATTTTTTAGTTTGAAGCCCTATCTACAGCCCTAGTTATTCGATTCGCCAGGACGCTGGTCCCAGCCTGGTTTAAGTGGAGTCCGTCCCAACGGAACAGCTCCCTCTTTCCCCAGTACTGGTGCCAGTGCCCCATGAATTGAAACCCCTTCCTCCCACACCACTCTTTGAGCCACGCATTTAACAGTCTGACCTGCTTGGCCCTATGCCAATTTGCGCGTTGCTCAGGTAATAAATTACCCTTGTGGTTCTGCTTATTAATTTAGATCCTAGCTCCTCAAACTCCCTCAGCAGAACCTCATTCTTAGTTCTACCTATGTTGCTGGTTCCTACATGGACCACGACAACTGGATCCTCCCCCTCCCTCTCCAAGTTCTTCTTTAGCTGCGAAGAGATATCCTTAACCCTGGCACCGGGCAGGCAACACAGCCTTCGGGACTCAGTTCGCAGTTGCAGAGAACAGTATCTATCCCCCTGACTATACTGTCATCTACTACTACCACATTGCTTCCTTCTCCCCCCACTTGGATGGCCCCCTGTACCACAGTGCTTTGGTCAGTTTGCCCATCCATACAGGTAGAAAGTACCTCCTATCTACTGGACAAGGCCCAGGGCTGAGGCTCCTCCATCACTACATCCTGGGTCCCCATACCTTCCTGACTCACAGTCACATTCTCCTGTCCCTGACCACTGATGAACTCTAAAGTACTAGTCAACCTAAAGGGTGTGACTGCCACCTGGAACAAAGTGTCCAGGTAACTCTCCCCCTCCCTGATGCATCACAATGTCTGCAGCTCGTCCTCCAGCTCAACAATTCTGAGCCGAAGTTCCTCGAGTTGCAGACGCTTACTGCGGATGTGGTTGCTCGGGATTGCGATGCTCTCCACAAACTCCCACATGCTGCAGTTACAACACACCACCTGCCCTAGCATCTCTAACCTGGTTTTATTTATTAATTAGTTAAAGATTTTATTCAATCGATATTTTAGGTTTATTGTTTGGTTATTTTATTTAGTTTAAATTATTAATTTAATAAGTACTAACAAGTTACAGTTTCTCAGCTCTTAATTTAACCCCCTTCCCTAACTTAGAGAGCAAAAAAGAGATGTAATACTCACCAACCAATCACCTACCTGCTCTCCTGTGACGTCACTCTTTGATGTTGTTTTTGAATCGGAGCCTCGCGCTGTCGCTGCTTTAATTCAGGTCCGCTCTCAGGCCGCTCTTTACCCTCTCGCCACTGCCGCTGCTTTAATTCAGGTCCGCTCTCAGGCCGCTCTTTATCCTCTCGCTGCTGCCGCTGCTTTAATTCAGGTCCACTCTCGGGCCGCTCTTTATCCTCTCACCTCTGCCGCTGGATACATGGAAGCAGAGGGGTCTAGGACAAGGGTCCATAGATACACGATTAAATGTAAGAGATTTAGAACAGAGGGTAGGAGGAAAATCTTTACACAGAGAGTTGTGAGGCTGTGGAATTCACTTCCAGGGTTAATGGCTGAGGCATAGGAACATAGGAGTAGGCCATTTAGCCCCTTGAGCCTGCTCCGCCATTCAATGAGATCATGGCTGATCTGCGATCTAACTCCAGATTCCCGTCTTTGGCCCATATCCCTTAATACCTTTGCTTAACAAAAAGCTATCAATCTCAGATTTAAAATTAACAACTGATCTAGCATCAGTTGCCGTTTGCGGAAGAGTTCCAAACTTTTACCACCCTTTGTGTGTAGAAGTGTTTCCTAATTTCACTCTTGAAAGGTCTGACTCTAATTTTTAGACTCTGCCCCCTAGTCCTAGACTCCCCAACCAGCGGAAATAGTTTCTCTCTATCTACCCTATCAGTTCCCCTTAATATCTTGAAAACTTCGATCAAATCACCCCTTAACCTTCTAAATTCCAGAGAATACAACCCTAATTTGTGTAAATTCTCCTCATAATTTAACCCTTGAAGTCCAGGTATCATTCTGGTAAACCTGCACTGCACTCTCTCCAAGGCCAATATATCCTTCCTGCGGTGTGGTGCCCAGAACTGCTCTCAGTACTCCAGGTGTGGTCTAACCAGGGCTTTGTAGAGCTGCAGCATAACTTCTACCCCCTTGTATTCTAGTCCTCTAGATATAAAGGCCAGCCTTCTATTAGCCTTTTCGATTATTTTCTGTACCTGTTCATGACATTTTAATGATCTATGTACCTGAACCCCCCCCCCTCCCCCAAGTCTCTTTGGACCGCCACTGTTTCTAGCTTTTCACCATTTAGAAAGTACCCTGCTCTGTCCTTTTTAGATCCAAAGTGGATGACCCCACATTTGCCTACACTGAAATCCATTTACCACAGTTTTGCCCATTCACTTAATCTATCGATACCCCTTTGTAATGTTATGCTTTCAGCTACACTGCCTACAATGTCACCTATCTTTATGTCATCAGCAAATTTGGATATGTGGCTTTCTATGCCATCATCTAAGTTGTTAATAAATACTGTGAATAGTTGAGGCCCCAACACAGATCCCTGCGGGACACCACTAGTCACATCCTGCCAATTAGAGTACCTGCCCATTATCCCTACTCTCTGTCTCCTGCTGCTTAGCCAATTTCCTAACCAGGTCAATAATTTGCCTTCAATTACATGGGGCCAAATTTTCATTGGGCTGTGAGGCGGGCTTTCAGGCATGCGGGGGGCAAAAATCCCGAATTCGGGGGTCTTGACACCATCCCGCCCAAAACCCGCCTCCATGTAAGTTTCAAGGGAGGTGGGTACCCACCCCGCACTGGGACCCGCCGACCCGAGGCTGGAAGGGATTAGTGCCAATTAACTGCCTGTTAACAGGTAGTTAACAGGCAGTTTTTAGCCTAATCCCTATTTTGAGGGGTGTCGTATGGGATTCCCGACGGCTCCAAACCATGCCAGGTTAGAGCAGGTGGGCCGTCGGGTTGAAGGACTTGGAGGGGTCGCGATGTCGGTGTTCAGGTGAGTGATGCGTGCATGAGTGCAAAGGTAAGTGTGTTTGGTGTGTCTAAAGTGTGTAAAGAAGTTTTACTTACCTGTACTTACCTTAACAGCCTTTCTTCCTCTAGGCTGCGGGAGTCCATCACTCAGCCGGAACTGAAAGCTGAACGGCTGCGATCTGTCAAAAGTGGCAGCCTTCAGTTTTTAGTACCGGTGACAGTTCTAACTGAGTCTGCGTAGAAGGACTCAGGTTAGAAGTCAGACTGTCAGTGTTTGACAGCTTCAAACAGCTGTGAAACACTGATATTTCATCTGTCAAAAACGCTTGACAGGTGAAATTTCAGTCTGTGACATCACCTGTTGCTGGGTGGCCCTTAATTGGCCTGCTGAGCCCGCTGGGCAGGCTCAACAAGGTCAATCAAGGGAAAATCGCGTTGATTGGCCGGACGTCGATGGAGGCGGGTCTAAAACCCGAAAGTTGTAGTCCCGCCTCCTTCCCGACAGCTTAATGAAAATCCGGCCCATGGTCTTCAACCTTAGTTAACAGTCTCTTATGTGGGACTTTATCAAATGCCTTCTGGAAGTCCATATAAATAACATCCATAAACATTCCCCTGTTCACTACTTTAGTCACCTCTTCAAATAATTCAGTCAGGTTTTTCAGGCATGACCTACCTTTCACAAATCCATGCTGGCTCTCTCTGATCAGCTGAAAATTTTCAAGGTGTTCAGTTACCCTATTCTTAATTATAGACTCTAGTAATTTCCCAAAAACAGATGTTAGGCTAACTGGTCTATAATTCCCTGGTTTCCCTCTCTCGCCATTCTTAAATGCACAATTTTCCAATCTAAAGGGACGGTTCCTGAATTGAGAGAAGTTTGGAAGATTATAGTTAAGGCATCTGCAATGTGCTCACCTACCTCCTTAAAACCCTGGTATGGAAACCATCTGGTCCTGGGGATTTGTCACTCTTTAGTGCCATTATTTTCTTCATTACTGCTATTTTGCTTACGTTAATTTTATTGAGTCCCTGCCCCGATTCAATATTAGTTTCCTTGGAATTTCCAGCATGCCTCTACTGTAAATACTGACGCAAAGTAATTATTCAACAAGTCCGCCATTTCCTTTAATCATTGACAATATCACCGATATCAGTTTTCAAGAGGCCAACATTGCTCCTGACCACCCTCTTTTTCCTAATATAATTATAAAAATTCTTTGTATTGATTTTGATATTCCTTGCAAGTTTCTTTCCACACTCCCTTTTTGTAGCTCTATCTATTTTGTGACCCTTTGCTGTTCTTTGTATCTTTCCCATTCACCAGGATCAGCTATTTTTTGCATTTTCATATGCTTTTTCTTTTAGTTTTATGCTCTTACCTCTTTACTCATCCATGGCTGTTTTTTTTTGGCAAGTAGGGCTCTTGCCCCTCAGGGGTATAAACTGGTTCTGTATCACAAATTCTTTTTTAAACACCTCTCACTGATCTTGTCATTTTACCCATTAACAGATTTGCCCAGTTTACTGTGGACAGTCTCTGTCTCATCCTGTTGAAGTCGGCCTTACCTAAATCTAGAATCTTAGTAGCTGTTTCGTGTTTCTCCCTTTCAAACATAACGTTGAACTCGCTCACGTTATGATCGCTATTAGATAAATGTTCACGCACCGTTAGGCTGTTAACTAAATCTGGCTCATTACTCATAAACTATGTCAACAATTCAAGACAAATTGGCAAGGTGGGTAAAGGAAAAGGAGATGAAGGGATATGGAAACAGGGTGGGTAAATATAATTAGGACTATATACTCACGTGGAGGGTGCAATATGGGCTGATTGAGCCAAATGGCCTGTTTCCTTGTTGTAACTTCTATGTATGTCAGGGTGTAACCACACAAGCAAGGCTTGGTGCAGCAGTACTTACATGAGCTGGAATGGAGGTTTTTTGCAATAAAATTAAAGCTGATCTGTCCCTCTTACATACCAGGTAAAAGCAGATGATTCACTTACCCCTGGTGCTGCATGTAGTTTCAGTAGCGGCTATTCTGATAGCTTTTGGAAGTCTTAACAGTAGGTGAGAAAAACAGCTGACTGCAGAGCAGGCTGCATTTGTGATGGAGAAGCCAGTATTTGCTGTCCAGTATCTGAGAGAAGTACAGCAGCTATATTTCTGCAAATACAATGGAACCTGCACAAGATAATGGCTCACAGATCATTCTAAATAGAATTACATAGAATATACAGCACAGAAACAGGCCATTAGGCCCAACCAGTCCATGCCAGCATTTATGCTCCACTCGAGCCTCCTCCCATCCTTTCTCATCTAATTCTATCAGCATAACCCTCTATTCCCTTCTCCCTCATATGCTTATCTATCCTCCCCTTAAATGCATCTATACTATTAGCTTCAACCAATCCCTGTGGTAGCGAGATCCACATTCTCACTACCCTCTGGGTAGAGAAGTTTCTTCTGAATTCCCTATTTCAGTTCTTGGTGGCTATCTTATATTGATGGCCTCCAGTTTTGCTCTTCCCCACAATCCATGCTGATTATGCTGCCTTACAGTTTCCCAGCAGTCCAGTCTGCACAATGCAGTAAGTTTCACCAAACACACAGGTCCATTAATGTAGGTGAAATAAACAAATGTTAAAAAGCAGTTTCACCTGCTCTAAACAACATGGGTAAAACTAATGACGTGTGCCCCAGGAACCATGGGTAAATCCCAGAATCCAGAGCGCCCAGCACGAGTCAGCTCCTTCAGAAGAGAAAATTGAATTTTTTTTTTTTACTGGAATAGATGGCTATCTACTGCAGTGATGCGGACTTAGTTGAAACAGTCAAAAAAATGGTCATAATCCTTAATCAACAGTTACACTAGGATATCAGTAAATGTGCTTTTAAAATTTAAATAAAACACTTTACCATCAAACCCCAATAAAGGTTTGTATAGAGTAGGAGGTGTCAAAATATCTCCCCACTCCCCTGCTCCAAATATATTCTCTTTACATACACTGGCAACTGTGGCTTTTCTCCTCAAAAAAGGAGATAGAGATAAGCCAGGAAATGATAGGCCAGTTATTCTTACTTCAGTTGTTGGTTTAAATATGGGATGAAATTAGTAATCGTTTGGAGGAATAGGGGGTAAAGCAGGGCCAGTCAGCTTGGATTTCTAAAAGGCTAGTCATGCTTGACCAACATTGTAGAATTCTTCGAAGAAATAACAGACAGGATAAAGAAAACATAGTGGATGCGGCTGATGTGGGTTTTCAAAAAGTATTTGATAAGGTAACACTTAAGAGACTTATGGCAAATATAATGGCGCATAGAATGAAGAGGAATGTGGTCACATGGTTAGAGGAGTGTTTGGAAGGCAGAAAGCAAGAGGAAGAGGTAGAAATATTTTTTTTCAGTCTGGAAAGATGTGGGGCTGGATTTTATCAGCCCTGAGGAGGCAGGACCGCTGGGAAAATCCCCCAAAATGGGAGCGGGTCCCAAACCCGCTCCCAACCCGCCTCCAACCAATCTTCCCAGGAGTCAGGTTCCCAATTTGCGCAGGGACCCGGCTCCCAGCGGTGGGAAGAGGATTATAGCCTGTCAACAGGTAGTTAAGAGGCTTTTTCCAATTTTTCGACTGCTGCTGCGGGCTTCCCGAAGTTGGGCAACCCCGCCAGGGTAAGTGAGGCTTGCTGTGGGTCTATTGTTCTGTTGGTGTTTGGATGACAGCTGCAGAAGTGGTGTGAAGGATGCACTGGGACACTGATTAGTATCAGAGGCAAGGAAATGTTGTGAAAGTAATTTTTAATGTGGTTAGATGTTTCTGCAGGTGACAAGCTGTGAAGTGTTTGTGTAGCCTCATCTCATTGGGAGAAGTGACAGATGGCTTCTGCAATCTCAGCTGCAGCTGCCATCTGTTTTATCCTAAGGAGAGAGTAATTGGACAGCCTGGTGCACGGGCTCACTTTGGACAGTGATTGTCAGTGTTTGACAGCACCTCAATGCTGTCAAACACTGTCAAATCATCTGTCAAACAAGTGTGGTGCATATGCCTTTAAGAAAACCGGCAGGTGAAGCGTCATCAACAGACGTCATCTGACAACGGCTTTCCGTTAATTGGCCAGCAAGCCTGCAGGGTGGGCTTAACAAGGCCAATCAGGGCAAATTAGCATCTGTGCGTCAGACGTCGCTGGAGGCGGGACTGGAACCCGAAAACCACCTCGAACTCAGCCTGGAAGGTAAGATTCCGCCCTTGGTGTTCCACAGAGGCGAGAGTTGGGGTCACTCTTATTTACTATACACATATAAATGGTCTGGACTTAGGAATTCAGAGAACAATATTGAAATTTGCTGATGACATGACATTGCAGTTTGACAAGTTGTGACAAAAACTGGAAAGATTACAGGAGGACGTAGATAGGCTAGCAGGCTGGGCAGATAGGTGGTTGAGGCAGTTCAATGTAGAGAAATCGGGGAAGAATAGGGAAAGAAAATACACATTAAATTGAGATTTTAGATGGATAGAGGGATACTGGTATGCAGATATACTGGTCATGACGAGTGGCACTGCAAGTAGGCAAGGCCATAAAAGGGAAATGGGATCTTTGGTTTTGTATCTAGAGGCACAAATTACAAAGGCAAGAAGGTAATATTGTTGAATTTCTGCAAGCATTTGGTTAAGCTGCAGTTGGAATATAGTGTACAGTTTTGGGCTTCCCATTGTAAGGATATAAAGGTAGTGTAAAGATGCAGCACAGATTCATCAAGATGTTTACCAGGGATGAGAGACTTGAAGTCAAGGCCTTTGTAGGGCTAGAGGTTACAGAGATAGGGAAGGGCGAAGCCATGGAGGGATTTGAACATGAGAGTGAGAATTTTAAAAACAAGGCATCGGTGGATTGGGAGCCAGTGTAGGTCAGTGATCGCAGTGGTGATGGGTGAACGGGATTTGATGCGAGTTCGGATACAGGCAGCAGGGTTTTGGATGAGCTCAAGTATATGGAGGGTAGAAGATGGGAGGCCTGCCAGGAGAACATTGGAATAGTTGAGTCTAGAGGTAACAAAGGAATGGGTGAGGGCTTTAGCAGCAGATGGGCTGAGGCAGGGGCAGAGACGGGTGATGTTACAGAGGTGGAAGTAGGCGGTCTTTGTGATGGAGCGGTTATGAAGTCAGAAGTTCAAGTCAAATAGGACACTGAGGTTGCGAACAGTCTGGTTCAGTCTGAAACACTGGATGAGGGCAGTGAAACAGAGTTTGTGGCAGAGGCTGAAGAAAATGGCTTTGGTCTTCCAAATGTTTATTTGGAGGAAATTTCGGCTCATCCAGGACTGGATATCGGACAAGTAGTCTGACAACACAGAGGCAGTGAAATGGTCAAGCGAGGAGGTGGTGATGAAGAGCTGGGTGTCGTCAGCACACTTGAGGAACATGTCGCTGAGGGGCAGCAAGTAGATGAGAAATAGGAGGGGGCCAAGGACAGATCCTTGGGGGGCACCAGAGGTAACAGTGCGGGGGCAGGAAGAGAAGCTATTGCACAAGAATCACTGGCTACGACTTAATAGGTAAGAGTGGAACCAGATGAGGGCAGTCTCACTCAACTGGACAATGCCGGAGAGGTGTTGGAGGAGCATAATGTGATCAAACGTGTCAAAGGCTGCAGATAGGTCGGAAAGTATGAGGATGGACAGTTTACCACGGTCACAGTCACATAGCATGTCATTTGTGACTTTGATTAAGGCCGTTACAGTACTGTGGCAGGGACGGAAACCTGTTTGGAGAGGTTCACACATGGAGTTGTGGGAAAGATGGGCACAGATTTAGGAGGCGACAACACGTTCAAGGCCTTTGGAGAGGAAAGGGAGGTTGGAGATTATTCTGCAATTTGCAAGGACAGAGGGTCAAGGCTGTGTTTTTTGAGGGGGGTTATGATGGTGGATTTGAAAGGGAGGAGGAAAGTACCGGAGCAGGAGGAACCAATTACAATATCGGCTAGCATGAGCGCTTTGATGGGAAATTGGATGGTCAGCACATTGGTGGGAATAGGGTTGAGAGAGCTGGTGGTGTGTCCCATGGACAAGATAAGCTCGGAGAGGGCATGAGGGGAAATAGGAGAGAAATAAAAGAATGATGCAAGTTGAGGGCTGGGGGCAGGGGTGGTGAGAGGAGGGGGGTGGGGGGCCTTGGCTTGGTGGGCAACGGTAAGGGAGGGATGTAGCAGAACCAGCTGGTCTCAATCTTTGTGACAAAGAAGTCCATGAGCTCCACGCACTTGTCATTGGAGGTGAGGGTGGAGGGGGCAGAGGAGAGGGTTTTAAGGAGACGGTTGGTGGTGGAGAATAGAAGCCAAGGGTTATCTTTGCATTCCATGATGATCCTGGAGTAATGAGCAGTTATGGCATACGAGAGCCCGATAGTGCTTTATGCTGTCCAGCCAGAACTGCTAAGCTGCTAAACCAATCGTGCATCATAATGTTAAAATCTGCATCCCATTGACTTAAGGGAGTGAAGATGAGGGCCAAACCAAGGGGAACAGCCAGAGTGAAAGGGGGAGAAATTCCCCTCCTTTGCATCTCCTGTGGGGGGTGCTCACGAGGCACAAAGGCCTTTTTGCCCGGGTGCGGCGCTGAACTCGTCTCCCGCCAAATTCAGCAGGCAGTTAGTAGCGGTGCTACGGGGTTGCGCCCTGATCTCCTGCGCCTGCAGATCATGACGTCATCTCCGGGGGCATCGCCCCGGC
Organism: Somniosus microcephalus; assembly: GCF_052327205.1. NCBI lineage: Eukaryota > Metazoa > Chordata > Chondrichthyes > Squaliformes > Somniosidae > Somniosus > Somniosus microcephalus. The sequence continues at coordinate 250,083,510 of NC_140991.1, forward strand.
ACAAAAACTCCCCTTCGCCCCCTGCAGCAGCGCCAGGCAATGGCAGCAACTGCTGCAGGGGACGGGAGCAGGGCGGCCGGCCGGCCGCTAGCGGGACGCCATTTAAAGGTGAGGTGGCCGGCCGCCTTGAAAAAAAGTCGGATTTTTAAAAAACTTTTTTTTGTGCCTTTGGACGCAGGGTCCGTGCCGCGATCGGCCAGCCCGGCACTGTGCTTGAGTGCCAGGCTGATCGCGCGGCATCCCCGCTCCCTGGTGGTCCAGGTAAGTTAAAAAAGAGTTTGCAGTGTGTGGTCCTTCCCTTTAATTCAGGGAAGAGTCTCTGCAACGTGGCAGCGCTACGTGTCCCCAGTGCGTGGCGCTGCTGAGCCAAGCACCCCGGGCTATGAACTTCCCCCCCTCTTGCGCTCCAAGAAGGAAGTGGAGTGCTTGATTTAGTGCTCCACTTCCCTCTTGGAGCAAAAAATGCATTCAGAGAGGCTGGAAGAGGTTAGCGCCTGGCGCTAACTTTTCTAGCTTTTCTGATTTAGCGCCCCAAACAGGGCTCGAGGGGAATTTCTAGCCCTATGGGTTTTACTGAGGACAAGGGCTTCACAGATGGAAGTGAGGGTGTGATGAAGCAAATCGGTAGTGGCAGAAGTATTGTGGTGAATGGAGGGCCAAAGGCCAGACAGTTGGGAGTTTGAAAGTACCGTTGTAAGTGATTTGGGGGAAAGTTTTTTCCAGAGGTGGACGCAGAAGGAAATATGGTTGGAAGGAGGATGTGAGTTGTGAGTGATGCAAGGAAGTGCTCAGAGATGGTCTTGTCTGCGATTGTCATGATGGGAATGTGTCATGAGATAGCAAGGTCGAGGGGGTGGCTGCAAATATGGGTATTTTGAGTTTATATGGAGGGTGAGATTAAGGGAGGATAGGAGGGCAGTGAACTCAGAGGAGAGGGCTAGGTGAGTTGAGATGGAGGTTGAAATCACTGGAGAAGTCGCTCGGTGCAGAGGATGAGAGAGGAAAGAAATGAGGATACCTTGGTGAAAAACCTTGCATGGGGCTTAGATGGATGGTTAGGGAATGAAGATTTTAAAGGATAGGCAAGAGGGGTGGTACAAGGGGAGGTGCTCAAAGGAGAAGGTGCCAGAATAGCGGGACAGACCAAGGTAAGATTTGGTGATAAGGGTCATACTGCCACCACGGTCAAGCGGGGAGGCTTCAGAATGGGAGAAGGTGTCATCACCTGTAAGCCATGTTTCCATCAAGGCTATGGTGTCGATGCAATCATCCAAATTAAGGCCACAGATGGCAAAAGCCCTGTTCATAAGTGAACGGATATTCTGGAGGGAGATGTGGAGAGAGGCAATGATTTTTGATCCATTGGCAGAGTCCACGAGGTCAGCAGTGGGAGGGGTGAGAGGGACTGGAAGGAGGTTGGCAAGATTAGGCCCTAGCGAGAACATTGGGCAAGGTCAGCGAGAAAGTAGGATGGGAGAGTTGGGGTTGCTGCTCATGAGAAGGCAGTGCGAGTGCCTCGAAGGGCCCTTCAGAGAATGCCGAGAGATCCACAGAGGGAAGCAGTGGGCCTATCAAAGAGGGAGTCACCCCCCCTCCGAGAGACTCCTCTTCCCTTCCTTTTGATGGATAGGGCAGGAATGATATAAATGTACTCTCTACTTCTGTTTTGAAACACTGGATTTCCTGGAAAATCAGTAAAGAATATTACAGCCAATTTCTGTAAACAAATATTTTACGTGATCTTGTTTATTCTGGAGAGATAGTTTGCCGAATGTAAACCTACTCCAGCAAGAAAGAAAGAACCGACCATGGATCAAAAAAATGGATACAATAAATATGAACTGGTACACAATTTACGCCTGTACACAGAAAGACTGCCCCATAGCCATAGAAATTTACATTATCAGTGCAACATGTAGTTATTTTCCTTACTATAACACCACACATTGTAAAATTTTTTAAAAAAAATTAGTAAGCACAAGCAACTACTTTTGTGTATATTTTATCATCTGTACAGTTCCTAAACAAGAAATTTGAAAGGCACAATTGTTTATACAACATGTACAAAAATGGCTGGAGCGGACAAGGAACAAAAAGACATCTTTCTTCTAAGTTGGTCTTAGTTTACAATTGCACAAACATAATATCTACATCAAAAAGTGTGCTTTCAGGGGAAGAGAGCTTGTGTAGTAAGAAACCATGAAGTTCATTTTTTTTTTTTTTTAAAAGGACAAGTGATAGCTGCAAAAAAGGGTCCTGCAAAAATCTTTATGTTGCTATCACTAGTCTGTCTTCATCATCACTGCTGACGTCGCTGTACTGCACAGTAGCTCGTATAGTTCCTGCAGGCTTCCCTCTTTTTTCTGGAGAAGCAGTCTGATGAACAGGAGACCTGGTCACCGCTTCAGAGTTTGCCTTTAAGTGCCCCGAGTCAGAGTTTGTCACAGCTCTAGCAGTTGTTTTGTTATTGTGTGCCTGAAGATACGTGGTTTTACTGACACAACCTTGAACTTTGCCAGTGTTATTTGGTTGTCCATGCTTCCAGTCCATAGGGTCTGTCAAGACCTTCAGGCCACATGCCTGGATTTGAGGAGAAACCTGAGAGAATAGTGTGCAGGCCATCTGATTACCATTAACTGTAACAGGAAGGCTAACTGGTGTCTGTTCAGTCCTAGTTGGACAAGATTTGCTTGTACAATGCATCTCGATACTGGTTTGACCTTCTGCCCCTGTGTTGATGGACGGCACAAAAGTAGGCAGTTTGAATTTCATTATTTGCACTCCTGGAACATGGGTTTGTAGGCATGGTGTACTCTGAGTCTGTGGGTTTGTAGGCAACACTTGAAGGCCAACAGTGTTAAATGAAAGGCCTGAAGGGCACATCTGTGGCCCTATATTTGAACTCGCCAAACCCAAAAGGTTTAATGTCTCTAGGCCCAATGTGTTAACAGTTTGGAAATTTGAGGTGCTCGTACTCTGCAAGCCAGATGGGTTTACTTGCCCAAAAGGAATACATGGCAAAAGTTTGTTTGCCTCTGAAACACCCAAAGGCTTTGTGTTGTTGCCAGTTGTTTCCACGGTATCTTCACTAAGAGGGCTAGTTGTCTGGTGAATAACACTAACAGCTGGGATGGTAAGTTGCATTGGTCCTGCCTGGATTGGCACAAATGTGGAGTAAGCAGCTAAACCCGCAGGAACTAACTGGATGCCACCCACAGGGACCATGCTATATGGTGTCTTGACCTGCTGCTGAGAGTGAAGAGGTAAGTGACTGAAGAGGTGTAAAGGAGGCTCCTCGCCCAACACTCCTTGATGCTCCACCTGCTGCCTTTGTTGCTGACTGTCCAACTTGCATGGGCTAGACATGGGAGAAGTAGATATAAGAGGCCCAGCTTGGTGCACGTGTGGAGGTAGGCAGACAGATGAAGGGATCTGCTGGTAAATATATATGTAAACAAAAAAAACACGTTCAGTTAAAATTTTATAAAAGTCAGTAAAAGGAATAGTAGAAACTACAAATAGTAATCCCCAATCCTAAACCACTATTTTTCAATATTCTCTGAATTTAAATTTATTTACAGAAGAATCAATGGTCAGTCTGGTTTAAAAAGGATACAGGTATTAAAAGATTTCCATCAGAAAATCTAGGTACGAGTGAATAATGAACAGGTAAAATATTTAAAAGTCACATGTTATTTTATTAAAAAAAGGTTGCAAATGAATAAAATGTATAGTACTGATCTGTATAGACCAAGCTGGTGCAAGATTTGATACTCAATCTGCATTTACCTGATCTTTGCTGTGATGGGAATGGGTCACCATCAACGGTCCCGCTAAGCTGCGCGGCCATGCAGCGGTGTGGAGATCCCGCGCAGGCCGCTCGCCGGCTTTTATATGGGAGAAACCGCATATGCATGAAAATTTGAATGGGCTGTGCAGCCAGTTAAAGGGCCCGCGCAGCAAATAAAGTAAGAGCGAACATTGGTCACCATCACTGCCACTTGGTCTACAGAAAGGGGAGGGAAAAAAGAGTGAGCCAGGTTCCTGGTGCCTGATCACTGTCCAGCAACCCAGCTGAGTGCATGTGGATAGCAGATGAGGATGTGACTGGGCTTTTCTGTGAAGTCTCACATGGTCAAATAGTCCACCAACACTCAAAGTCTAGGCTAATACATGAAAAATGACCATTTGGGGGAGGTACTGCAGGACATGGAGTTCCACCTGTTTGGAGAATGAGGGAAATTAATGGGAAGAGCGATTTAAAAAATATATGCTCTTGCATCATTTTAAAAGGGTAATTATATAAAAGTTAGTTTATCAGAGACATCACTAATTCATTGGCTAATGCAGCTTTAGAGATCTGCTGCAGTGACAGAGACAAGCTAATGAACTTATGGGTGCTATACCATGAGCCATATAGGAAATGGGCTCAAGCTGCAGCTAGTTAGTAACAGTCTGTTGTCATTAATAATGTGCAAAAATGGCAGGAGTGTAACCGGCTTGAAACTAAAAAATAATTTTCCTAATTAATTTCCTGATTCTACCAACTGTAGCCAAAGCACACCATACCCTGTGGAAGAGAGGCCCTGGATAATAATGCAGGTCTGTGGTATTGAAAACTTTAAAAAAAAACAGAATCCTCACAATTAGGCTATTTAAAATTCAAATGTCAGCGTCATGTTTTTGAATCATTACAATAGATATTTGTGGTTCGCAAGCGCCCTTGGGATCACGTGGGCCGGCCCAGCCAATAGAAGGGAGTCCCCATTTATACTTATGCAAGTTCCGTACACACGGAAACCCCATAAGTATGAACGGGGATCACTTAAAAAATACACAAATACATGAAATTTTAAAAAACGTATTTAAAATTAATTAAAATGCCATTTAATTAAATATTTTAATCAATTTTTTAAAAAACTTTTTAAATATGTTTTAACGGGGCTAAAAATAAACTTAGCTTATTGGGCTGGGTTTTTAACGTGTAAGTGAGTGATAACATTTTATTTTTCTATTTTTTAAAACTCTTATGCTGGTAAAAGCAGGCCTTACGCATGCTTTTACCAGGCGTAAGAATTTCACAGGCATTCAGCGGGCAGAAGTTGGGCAAATAGCGCAACTCTCCGCCCGCAGAGGCCTTTCTCCTGGGGATGTGGAAGATCTGCCAAGAAGATTCTTGACAGATCGCAAGTTCCGAGTTTTAGCGCATGCGCTTCGCACACCTAAACCCGGAACTTGCGCGGCCCCTATGGGCGCGTACACACCTCGTATGTAGAGGTCGCAGAATAAGGCCCATTGTGTCCCTTACTGTTCAGATTGCACTTTCTTCAGCTCATTATCCAGATAAATAACAATTTGACCTAGGTATCATTTGTTTAGTATTTCCTTTCTTTCCATCTTAACTGTTGTGATATTCCTTTTCTTCTACTGTTTGAATCTCCTTTTTGTTAGCCTCTTTAGTGAAAAGACAAAATATCTAATCAGTATCCCTGCCATTTCAGTATCACCTCCTGTGAGTTTATCTTGCTCATTTCTTAGTGGCTCTATCTCTGTTTTAATTCTGTTGCTGTTGCTTATATCAACAAGTGCGAGGAGCTCATGGACTTCTTTGTCTCTAAGTTTGAGACCATCTGCCTCTACCACTTCCCTTCCTTTCCCTAGCACTCTGGGCCAAACTTCCTCTAAGGTTCCCCCCCCGCCCTAGCATTGAACTCGCATCTTTTTCCAGTTCCTCTCCGATCTCCCCTCGTGACCTCTCCATGCTCATCTTGTCCATGAGACCCACTTCCTTTCCTTCGACCCTATTCCCACTAAACTGCTGACCACCCAACTTCCTTTTCTGGCTCCCATGTTAGCTGACATTGTTAACGGTTCGCTCTCCTCAGGTACTGTCCCGCTCTTCTTCAAATCTGCTGTCATCACCCCTCTCCTTAAAAAAACAACCCTTGAACCCTCTGTCCTTGCAAATTACTGCCGCATCTCCAATCTCCCTTTCCCCTCCAAAGTCCTTGAACGTGTTGTCGCCTCCCAAATCAGTGCCCGTCTTTCTCGCAACTCCATGTTTGAATCCCTCCAATCCGGTTTCTGCCCCTGCCACAGTACCGAAATGGCTCATCAAAGTCACAAATAACATCCTTTGTGACTGTGACAAAGGTAAACTATTCCTCCTCATCCTTCTCGACCTGTCTGCAGCCTTTGACATGGTTGACCACGCCATCCTCCTCCAACGCCTCTCCACCATCGTCCAGTTGGGTGGAACTGCACTCGCCTGGTCCCATTCTTATCTATCTAATTGTAGCCAGAAAATCACCTGCAATGGCTTCTCTTCCCGTTCCCGCATCGTTACCTCTGGGGTCCCCCAAGGATCTATCCTTGGCCCCCTCCTATTTCTCATCTATATGCTGCCCCTCGGCGACATCATCCGAAAACAAGGCGTCAGTTTGCATATGTATGCTGACGACACCCAGCTCTACCTCACAACTTCTCTCGACCCCTCCACAGTCTCTAAATTGTCATACTGCTTGTCCGAACAGAAATTTTCTCCAATTAAATATTGGGAAGACCGAAACCATTGTCTTCGGGCCCCACCACAAACTCCGTTCCCTAGCCACCGACTCCATCCCTCTCCCGAGCATCTGTCTGAGGCTGAACCAGACTGTTCGCAACCTTGCATATTTGACCCTGAAATGAGCTCCGATCACATATCTGTGGCATAACTGAGACCGCCTATTTCCACCTCTGGAACCTATCCCATCCCCACCCCTGCCTCAGTTCATCTGTTGCTGAAACCCGCATCCATGCCTTTGTTACCTCTAGACTTGACTATTCCAACGGACGATACTATGGTGCCAGGAGCAGCAGGAGTGCTCCTTCGGGCTATACAAAAGAAAATAACCTGGGTCACTGCCGCACCAGGTCTCCTTCCCTGACCTACCTTTTTTTGTGCTGGGCAGGCTTCTGGACTGCCCAATAATGCCCCTATGGGCTACCCTGGGGAGGTGCTCATTTTCCTGTCTGCAGCCCGCAAGGGGTATAGTAATGTGGCCCAGCCCTCAAAATGGACTATTGATGGTCAAAATCTATCCAATAGTAGGAATACCCGAGGGGGATATGGAAGAGGTCACCTTGAAATAAATATTCAAAAAGAAACTGTATTAACACAAGTTAATGGGACTAAAAATGGAAAAGTCACCAGGCCCAAATGGTAAGCATCCCAAAATAATGAAGGAAGTTGCGGAGGAGATAATGGAGACACTAACCATACTTTTCTGAAAATCTTTGCAAGCAGAAATTGCTCTAAGGACAAGGTGGAAAATGTTACACCCCATTCAAAAGCAAGAGGAAAGGAGCAAGCCAGGAAATGATAGGCCAATTATCCTACCTCAGTTTTAGTTAAACTTCTTGAGCCCATATACAAACTGAAATTAGTGAACATTTAGAAAGGCACGGACTAATCAAGGATAGTCAACATGGATTTCTAAAGGGCACCTTGTGCTTGACTAACTTAACTGAACATTTTGAGGAAATCAAAGTATATCAAGGGAATGTGGTAGATATGCATACATTGATTTTCAAAAAGGAGTCTGATAAAGTATTACATAATAAATTTATGGAAATTTTGGGTCGCTAACATTGCCTGGGTGCTAATTTTAGCGCTCGGCGAAAAATAGCGCCGGCGATCGCTAAATTCAGTTTTAGCACCCCAAGAGGGAGGTGCAGCGCTAATTCAAGCTTCCTTCTTAGAGCACTAACCCCGAATATCGGGGCGGTGCGTTCTGCAGCGCTACGCACTGGGCCACGAAGCGTTGCCACATAGAAGGGCTCTTCCCCTCATTAAAGGGGAGAGCCTAAGCCCACAACTCTGTGGAGCCCTACCTGAGCCACCGGGGAGCGGGGTGCTGTACCAGCAGCCTGGCACACAAGATTAGTGCCGGGCTGCCAGATCGCGGCACAGATCCCCGCTTTCAAAGAGGCAATGGGCCGCGACAAGTAAGTTGGCCGAATATTTTTTCCCTGCCTGCCACCTCCCCTTTACTTATCGCCCAGTGAGCCTCCTGCCGTTCCGTTCCCGCCCCCTGAAACGGTCGCTGTCATCATCTGGTGCAGATTCAGGATGCGTGGGCCAATTTTGCAGGCGGGGCGAAAACAGGACGCTGTGCACGGTGATGACGTCATCATCGCCTGCGCAGCGGGGCGCTATCGGTTACCGCAGCCACTAAACTCCCGTTGAATCTAGCGGGCGTCGTTAGTGGCGCCTCGCCTGGGCGAAAAGTTGTTTGCCTCCCGGGGGCGCTATCGAAAGGCGCAAATGCACCAAATTTCCAGCCCATGGTGTTGAAGGTAACATAGCTGCACGAATAGAGAGAAAATGCTAGGAGACAGAAAGCAGAAGTAAATTTGTGCTTTTTGGATTGGCGGGATGTCGACAGTAGTGGTGTACTGCAGGGATTTATGCTGTGATCACTTTTGTTTTCCATTTATGTAAAAGATTTCGATCTAGGCACAAGAGGAATAATATTGAGAGAAAAGCAGGGGAATGTAAAAAAAAGTCAGGTTAGTGGAGTGGGCAGTTTAACGAAGAAAATATTTTGGAGGAAAAAATAACATTGAAAGGAAGGTTACCATAACAGTAAGGCCTAGAAATTCGAGGTCTTACCGCTGGCCATTAAGGCTCATTTCGGGGAACAAATGGCAGCCGCCATATTATCGGCCGCTGCTGGCGGATCCCGTGGCAGCTGCCTTTTTCAGCAGGTCAGCAGCGCTGTTGCCTGCGCTCGCCGGAAGTATTGTAATTAGTCAGAGCGTGGCATCAATCAGCGTGCATTTTGGATATCGGCACTCCTCTTGCCGTGCTCTCCAATGAGATGTGTGAATAAAGTGATAGGGGAGAGTCCTTGAAAGCATTACAATGGCCATCTTGGCTCAATGTAAAAAAAATGAACTGTGGTCCCTTTCAACAACACTGAATGCCTTCTTCAGCGCTATGAGAGGTACAGAGTTCCGAGAATTAATTTGCCATGTTGTACATCCACGTCCTCCCTTCTCCTCCGATCCCATAAAACCCGAAGTCCGATCAAAGCACAGTCTCCCCACAAACACATAAACAATTTGCCTGTAACACTGATTCGTGAGCGGGTGGCAGGTAATATTGTTGTCACAAATACGGCAACTGTTCCTACAGGTTTGTTCGTTTCTTCCCCGTTCTCCTTCACTGCAAGCGGGACAGATGCGACCTTCGACCTCCTGCTGAGTTTTGCGCCAGAAAGAGTACGTTACGCCACAATTTCTCCGCACCGCTGATGTTAATTAGCAGGCAGCACCAAAATACTGGTGCTGCCTGTGCTCTCTGAGCAGGCGGCCGGCCATTAGCCTTGACCAGCACAGTTACTGGCAGGTTTCCCTCGTACTGCAATTTCTAGGCCCAAGACTCATCTGAATGGAGAAACAGAGCGATCTAGGGGTGCAGATACATAAAGCAGTAAAAAGGTGGGAATGCAATTAGAAAAGGCTATAAAATAGAAAATTGGATTCTGGGTAAAGGAAAGAAAGACTTGCATTTATATAGCGCCTTTCATGACCACTGGACATCTCAAAGAGCTTTACAGCCAATGAAGTACTTTTTGACGTGTAGTCACTGTTTTAATGTAGGGTACGCGGCAGCCAATTTGCACACAGCAAGCTCCCGCAAACGGGGCCTCGGTTTAACGTCTCATCCGAAAGTCGGCACCTCCGACAGTGCAGCACTCCCTCAGCACTGCACTGGAGTGTCAGCCAAGATTTTTGTGATCAAGTCTCTGGGACCTGAACCCACAACCTTCTGACTCAGAGGCGAGGGTGCTACCAACTGAGCCACATAGGCTGCACATAAAAGTAAGCAAGTGATGTTAAATTTGTACAAGACATTGATTAAGCCAGTTGGAGTAATGTGTGCAGTTTGTGCAACTCATTACACGAAGGATATTAGAGACAAGGAAAGACTATGGTGAAGTTTTACTAGAAAAAAACCCATAGCAATTTAATATGAGTTAAGCAATAAATATATCCAAATTGGAAAGTAACAGCTTGAACTTAGTCTAAAATTCAGTATCCTGCTCTATATCTTTCTCCCCTTTCAGTCTTGTTCCATCTCTGTCTCTTATAAAGGAACTATTTTGTTTATTATAGGTCTGCAAACCCTCGTCAGTTAAGATTAGCTAACAATTTTGAAAATAATGGACACTTTGGGACACTCATTCCCCCCTCTCCCCCCCACCCACCCGCCAGCCACACAAGTCCATGCCTTCTTCTTTACATCTCCAAAAGTCTTCCACTTCCCATCCACAGATCCTCTTCCCCAGCCTGTTCCTTTTTTTCACTACTGCCAATGTCTCTTGGCTTTACTCTAGCATTGATGGGATGTGCTCGAGCAGAGCCTTTGTGGTAATACCAGTGTGAGTGGGTGGCCTCATGCCCTAATGGACAGCAAGGATCCCATGATAGATCTGACCACCCTAACAGTTCTCATCTAATGGGAAGAAAAGGTGTTCCTGCAAGGGATCAATTCACAGAGACTAAGGTAGGAAGGTTGATGTGGAAGTCAGAAGCTGGTAGATGTAGGGGGAAGGGAGTGAGAGGACTGAGGTAGGGAGGCATCAGGCGTTAAAGGTGAGGCAGACAGTGGAGTGAATAATTAACTCAACTGGGTAATAGGTTAGGCAGGCAGCAATTATCAGGTCGGTGGGGGGGTGGGGGGGGGGGGCAAGAGAGGGAGGTCAGGCACTTCAGTGAATTGTCAAAGTAAAAGTTCCAGATATGTATCTGATGAGTGGGATAGGGGAAAACATTTCAAGACAGCTAGTTAAGGCAGTGAGTAGCTGAACCATGCCCATCAAGACGGTCTCAGGTTCAAAGTGAGCTATTTGAGCTAAGCCAGGTTAGGGAAGGGCAAAAGAAAATGGTCACGGGTCCCACTCGAAGCACATATAGACACATACAACCATTCAATCCGTACATTTTACTGATCTCAGTTGTGGTAGGGGCGGGCGCTAATAACTTAGCGCCCGAGCGCGACAATTTTAGTGCAGCTCGCAAAACTGACCAGTCGTTTTGAGGCAGCGCTGAACACTACCGCCACGATCTCCTGCACCTGCAGATTGTGACATCAGTCGAGTGTGCAACGCCCCGGTAGCACCCCAGACCGGATATTGAGTCGCGCTCCCTGCCTTAGCATCTGCCGCTAGGAACAATAGATAGAGGGGACTGTTTTCAAGTTGGGAAGGGGCTGGGGGAGCGCTATTTAAAGGCGGGCACTTCCTGCCTTTTCCTGTCTGCAAAATTTTTGGTACACACAGGTTGAGAGGGAGACACATGTCTGGAGAGATTTAACGCAGTCATAAGGAGTTTTGGCCCTCAGCACCACTATTGAGGATCCTAAGCGCCGAGCTCTTTCCCTGGCCTATCCATTAGTGCTTCCAACACAATTGCTTTAGAGGTCTCTCCTGGCCGAGATTCAAGGCTGCAATGAGCAGGGTGTGGCTGGCCAGCAAGATGGCCCCTCCCCTTTAAGAACTGGACAGTGCCAGTCTGTCTGGCTTCCATGGTAACTGACATTGCCTGAGCTTCGGTAGCGTTCTGAAGTAGCGCCTCACTCCCCGACGTTAGCGCCTTAAGAGAGGTGTGTAGCGCCTGAGTTAGCTCTCAAATCACCTCCAGGGGCGATAGAGGCGAATTTTGCAGTCGGAGGCGATAATTAGCAACAGGCGCTAAACTTTGCGCCCAGCCAATATTAACGCCCCAAAATGGATGATACCCAATTTTTCCCCCTAAATGTTCCATGTACCTTGCTTGTACGTGTGACTGTAGCATTGTTGCACTAGTCTATGAAAGACCTGGCACATGGATTGTGGAGGCTAAAACCCCTGGGTCCATCTGAATTATTTGCCAGAGCAATGATAGTAGGGCAGGAAGGTGGAGTACAAGTGGCCAAGTTCTCACTCTATACACAGACACACAATTATGAGGTATTGTCTAGTGTTTGGCATCCACACGTTACCTAAAATTAGACTATATTGATTTCTATATTCCCTTGAGTGCCTTACCTCATAATTCATTTAGGAGATTCAGTTCACTTGAATGCTTTTAGAATTATCGTGCCAAGAGAAAGGATTTAATATCCTGAAATTCTTTAGATATTCATCTAAATGCTTAAGTAACAATGGCCAACTAATAATTAAAACAGAAACAGCCCCTTTATATCTGTCCAAACACAAGCCCTGTGATATTACAGGATGTACCGGTTATGTAATTCATACCAAAATGAATAGAAGCATAAATATGTTTAATACATCCCTTTAGTCCTGATTACTAATCCAAAACAAAAGACTGAAATCCCTCCTTACACTGCACACGGTCGAAAGGTAATGATTTCCTATCAGACAATTACTCCCCACTGAGCGCTCTTTTTCGGCAGGCATAGACACGATAGGCCGAATGGCTTCCTTCTGTGCCGTAAATTTCTATGATTCTATGATAGTTTTGGCTCTCCAAAGGAGGGTCTTTTGTGACTTTGACTTCTCGTGGAGTAACTAGGCTGTAAGTAATGTCAAAAGCAGTACCACAGTGCACAGCCTCAGAGGGGCTGGTGACAAGACATCCTTGGAATTCAAGTACAATTCTTCAGATCTGTATTGGCACCAGGGGGTAAATTTTATGAGTCTGTGCTGGTGGTGAGGTTTCTCACCTGCATCAGTACTTATTGGAAAGCTGTGGGCAACGTGTCGGCAATTTTCGCTACACACTAGTAGTAGGGAGGTACCTCACTGCGGGCATAGACTCAAAGTTTAGCCCAAGAAATGTAGAGCATCAATTGTTTTAGTGCTTTTAAATTAGGAAGCTGCTCTCTTAAAGCTTAGGAGTGGAGTTTATCAGATAAAGATAAATTAGGACTTGAATTATCTCACTGTATTTCAATTTTTTAAATAAAGTATCATAGAACAAATGGTATTTGGTTCCAATACAATTCAACAGGAATTTAGGAATGTGCTTACAAAGATAAATATGTCCCTTATTTTATCATCCAGGCTTTTGGTTAGAATACAAAGGCCCAGAATTTGCGGTCAGCGGCGAAGCAACGGCACTCGCTGCTGATCTCGAAGAAAGCTGCCCACAAAGATCTAGCGATCTCTGTGGTGTGAATTTCATCTCTCCCAACATTAGTTTAAATCTGGCACCAAATCAAGCGAATCTCCAGTTTCCAGCAACAGTGATGTCATCAAGCAGTCAATCACATTGAAGAATTCTCACAGGCAGCAAACCAGGAAGTAAAATGCAGATTATAATTTACTTCTTATAAATTTTAGAGAGCGAAATAAAGATTGGAACATACAGATAGGATTAACGTAGAAGCTGAAATATTATAAACAAACCTTTAAAACATTATATTAAAAACCATGTAATAATGGAAAATTTAACATTCCACAAATATAAAATAGTTTTTCAGGGCCAGAACAGGTGTTCAGCAGTCAATATGCCGTTAAAAACCCAGTTACACCTCTTTGAACAAGGCTTAACTTTTTCGGGGGTTTGTAGCAGCAGTATTCCAGTGTAATAGGGGAAGTTTTCATCAGGAACTACATTTCAGTGTAATTTAAATTGATTGTGGGTTCCGGGGACTTCCACAGCGCAACCTGCAGAGAAGCGTAGAATCACTGGCAACAACTTCTGGATTTCCGTGATTATCTATGCATGCGCTGACTCCAGAAGTTGCTGTCACTTTCAGAAGAGTAATGACGACGAACGCCGACAGTTTTGCTACCATCACCACCTCTAAATCCGGGCCATGATACATTATATAATGAAATGCACGCACCTTTACATCATCTGTAGTTTTCTTTCCAATATTTTCTTGCACATGCTGGTTATCAGATGTAACCTGGTGACCCGAAGACCTTTGGCCAGCCTTAGGTAATGTACCTCTAGCTGCAGGGGACATGGTTTTCTCCTCTTCAGTTGCATGCCGATGGATTGGTGAAAATTTAGATTTTACTTTGTTGGTTTCAGCATCACTAGCATTCTGTGTAAGCCAAACACCAGACAGTACCTCAAGGTTGTTGGTCTGCACAAGAGAGTCCTTTGCTGTCCTCACCACATCAGCAATCAGAGAGGCAGAGGCAGCAGTTAGTGTACCAAGCTGGTCGTTTCTCTGTAGGTTGTGCTGAGGGCTAGCTGTTACTGAGGGAGTGGCCGACAACCCCATTTCCCCTGGACTGTCTTCATCATCATCCTCAATTTCATAATCTTCCTCATCCTGACCATCAGAGTCTTCAGCATCAGAGTACAGACACTCATATTCACCCTTTGGTTTATCACCTGTTAAACAAATAAAACAGTAAACTAGTGGGATAAATAACAAATAAACCTGAAATTAGTATTAGTGCATGAAGTGAATAAACTTTTACTGTAAATTATCTGCATTTGTTTGAGAAAGCATTACTGGCTTTAAAGCAGCAAAGAATTAGAGTTGAGGCAACAAATCCTCCAGATTACCAGATGTGCTAAATTCACTGAATTTGCCCCTTTATGACTTCTACCGTCAAAGACTTCAAAAGATAAGGGGCATTATTTTTTGCATGAAGATCTTCTTGCCTATATCATGATGCTGCACATCTTTGTATAAAAAAAAATCACTGCAGCAGGGTTCAACCAAATCTCATTTTACAATCAACCTATCTTCTCTAAGAATATCATTTCTAATCATATTTACAAACAATAAATACATTCCTATAAGTTATATTATTAAAATTGTGTATTTTTAAAAGTGTATTCTTTCTTGGGATATAGGCATCGCTGGCAAGGCCAGCAATTAATGCCCATTCCCTAGTTGCCCTTGAGAAGGTGGTGATGAGCCACCTTCACAAACCGCTGCAGTCCGTGTGGTGAAGGTGCTCCCACAATGCTGTTAGGAAAGGAGTTCCAGGATTTTGACCCAGCGACAAGGAAGGAACAGCGATATATTTCCAAGTCAGGATGTGTGACTTGGAGGGGAACTTGTAGGTGGTGGTGTTCCCATGCACCTGTTGCACTTGTCCTTCTAGATGGTAGAGGTCGCGGGTTTGGGAGTTACTGTTGAAGAAATCTCGGCGAATTGCTGCAGTGCATTCTGTAGATAGTGCACACTGCAGCCACAATTCTTGCCATAATTTTTGATATTCCTATATATATATATATATATATATTTCTATATATAAATAATAAATATATATATAAAAAATATATATTAGACAGTGCGAGTACCTATGTAGTTGCATGGTCTGGTCACTAGCTGGTGCTGTGGAACGGGTTTCTGAAGTTTCTAGCTGCGATACTGGGAGCGTTAGAGCCGGCCGTTAAAGTTGGTTTTACTGAAAAAATGGCGGCTGCCTCGCTCTTGGCGTGGAATGCGGCGGCCATAATTTTGGGCAGGCCGGCAGCGCTGCCGTTGCTTGCGCTCGCCGCCCATATTTAAATAATGCTGATCGTGACGTCAATCGGCGTGCAACGCCTGAATTGACGCATGATCTGTGTTTTTTGATGTAGCTGCTCTCAATACCACCCTCGCCAAACCACGCACGGAAGAACGTGCGTGCAGCAGTACAACAGAGACGCTGCCTGTGCTTTTTAAGGGGTCACACACATCTTTCAGATAAGTTTGGATTTTTGCTTTTGGATTTTTTTTTAACATTTTATTGGAGTAGTGGGTTGGTGCAATACATTTAAAAAACTGTTAATGTGTAGGGAGTGCTGCTGGAAGCTTGCAAGGCTTTGGCTGTTAAAGGAAGGCCTCCAAGAACACCACTTGTTCCCAGTCCTGGGGACTCTAGTTGCAGTCCCCCTTGGGCTGTAACATCACATGGAGATGGAGCAGAGGCAGCAAAGGGTACAAGCTGTTCGCAGAGGGAGGAGGAAGCAGAAGAGGAAAAAGCAAAAGGAAGGAGGTAACCCAGACAGCTCCTTTCTGGTCAGGATATCTGTGATCGAATCATTCGCTTGCGCTACCAGTGAAAACAACCCCAATTCCCCTTTCAACATTTGTTCCACACCTAACCATCCCTCTGTTACTGACCATCAGTCTTCTTGGTCACAATGCTGAAATTAAAGCCACCACAAAGCAAACTTTCCAATCCAACTTTATCCATATATGCATCCAATATTGCATCAGAAAATCAGCTAAGCACCCTTGTGCATTCCCTTAATGACTGTCTTGTGTGTGCCTTTGCCTATCCTACTGATGTCATGCAGTGCTACCCCAGTGGCTGCAGCATGGCTAGTGGAAGGCTGCTGACTTTCAGTGGGGGACACTGCAGATGGCTTTGCTGGTTGACCTCGAGGAGCTGGTGGCTGGGAATGTGAAATTGAGTGATGGTGTTTCTTCTTCTTCACTCTCCTCTCCCTCTTCTTGGTCAACCACTGGCTTGGCAGGCTGGATTTCTTGAGTGTCTAAAATGAGGAAGGCACAAGGGTAGGGTTGTGGTGAGGAGCGGGTGGGAAAGTAAGAGGTGCATGCTTACACCATGTGCAGCTTGTAAATCAGAAGAGATTGTGGGATGAGGGGGAAAGTGGGATGTGAGGAGGAGCATAATGTATAAGGATACCAGCATCTTGTATTCTTTGAGCCCCGCCGTTGGCTAAGGGCTCAGCCATGCCCCTGCCAAGAATGGTCAGCATCGTCTCCTCCAAGGGGGTGAGGTGAAGCTAGGAATGTGAGGTGTACCTTGTGTTTGGTAGAGATTGCTAGTAGGTGAGTGATGGAGGTGGGGGGATGGTGCATTGAGCAGTGTGTGAGGCTAGTGGTGCAGTTGGTAGGAGATGACTTTTGAAGATGCATTCACTGACTTTGACCACTCGGCTGAGGTCATGAAACTTCTTTGGCACTGGAACCAGATCCTGGGAGTGACACTGCTGGCAGTGACGGTCTCGGTGATGTGGTCCAACATCGTTCTTTCTGGGGGGCCTCCTGGCCCCCTGTGGGTACAGGACCTCACAATCAGTGTTCACCCCTCTGCACAAAGCTAACGTGTTGCGTCCGAGACCCTGGGTGCCCTTCCCCTGGCCTGTTGAGCCATTTGTGTTACTGCTGAAGCACTTTCAGCAATTTTTAAGTGCAGAAGGCAGTTCAGCTTTCAGAGCTGCAGACTTTTTTTTATTCGTTCATGGGATCTGTGCGTCGCTGGCAAAGCCAGCATTTATTGCCCATCCCTAATTGCCCTTGAGAAGGTGGTGGTGAGCTGTCTTCTTGAACCGCTGCAGTCCGTGAGGTGAAGGTACTCCCACAGTGCTGTTAGGGAGGGAGTTCCAGGATTTTGACCTAGCAACGATGAAGGAACTGCGTTATACTTCCAAGTCAGAATGGTGTGTGACTTGGAGGGGAACTTGGAGGTGGTGGTGTTCCCAAGCGCCTGCTGCCCTTGTCCTTCTAGGTGGTAGAGGTCGCGGGTTTCGGAGGTGCTGCCGAAGGAGCCTTGGCGAGTTGCCGCAGTGCATCTTGTAGATGGTACACACTGCGGCCACGGTATGCCGGTGGTGGAGGGAGTGAATGTTTAAGGTGGTGGATGGGGTGCCAATCAAGCGGGCTGCTTTGTCCTGGATGGTGTCGAGCTTCTTGAGTGTTGTTGGAGCTGCACTCATTCGGGCAAGTGGAGAGTATTCCATCACACTCCTTACTTGTGCCTTGTAGACTGCCTAGTGCTGAAGGATTTTTAATTTATTTTGTGTGCAGAAGGCAGTTCAGCTTTAAGAGCTGGAGACTGCCTTGAAAATGAGAAGGCTAGCTTTAAGTAAAGCTAACCTCGCTCCAGCGGTGAACTTCGGCCACCTGCTTAGCAGAGAGCCTGTCAGCAGCACATCGTCGCTAGGCTGTGCGCTTCTACCATGCTAGTTAGCAGGCAGCACCAAATTGATTTGCTGCCTGCATTTTCTGAACGGGCACGGGCCTATCTCGCATTGTGGTGCCCACCCCCGTTTTTGACGTTATTGAATTTCCCGGCCTCTGTCACTACATTGTCACCACCAGTCAACAACTGACTGTGGGCAACGCCATGGGCAATTTATTTGTATATGTACTGTGGAAAACATGATTTTATAGTTGACAGTGTGTACCCAACATAGAAAAGAACTGAGTTTATACAAAAGAACACAATTCAAAATTAGAAGATTGTAATGGCTGCTATTAAAGAGCTGACAGTTCTGAAAGTCCATTCCTCACATCTACATCTACCATGTAAACAATATTACAAAGAATAATTGCAAGTGTTTAGGACAATGCTGTAGTTAACTTTGAAACCCTTGCATCATGAACAAGAATCTAGTAATGGTGACTCCTTATATCTGCAAGATTACAAAACAGATCACAAATTAATTCCCAATGAAGCAGATTTTAGAAACTTTATGGCAACTTTCAGATAAGATTAAAACAATACTGATGTAGTATATTAGCTACTAAATTATGCTATCATGTCCACTAACACCAACTTTTTTGTAATAACCTCTGTCAAATGTTATGACAGGAAGTGGTATTGTAAATTGTTATAGATTGCTGCAGACACCGAGGCTGCTTAGAATACAATGGGATATTTTTTAAAACCAGTCAGTCAAAAAAGAACACAGACAAGGCGTTCATCACAAATGGTATTAACCTTTCCTATGCTGCATCTCTACATAAATCGCTGTGATAAAAATAATCTCCAGTAGAAATTACAGCCACTGGCCCATTATGTCTCCGGGTGTGCTAGCTCTTCAACTCGAGTGATCTACTGTAATCCTGTTTCCCTGTTCTTTTATAATTTTCCTATTCAAATACTTTCACTTTCAAATGGTGTTCTAGTTTCTGCCTCAATAGCCATGTTTGGTAAAGCATTCCATGTTCCAATTATCTTCCACGTGAAGATTTTTTCTAAACTTCCCCCCTTTTCCTCTAGTGATAATCTCACCATTTACCTTCTCAAAACCTTTCAACATTTTAAAGCCTCCATTAGGTTTCTCATTAAAACCATCTGTTTCAAAGAACAAAACCCCAATTTTTTCAAACCTTTCTTCATAACAGTAAGTCAGTCCTTGTATCATTCCACTTGAAACAAAGTTTACATGCATGATTTTTTAAATCCTCCCTCCCACCCGCTGCTGGACCGTCCGTGCCCCCCTCCCCCCACAGTTTGCTCCCCTCTTTAATGAGAATCCTCCAGTTTGGCCCCAAAGAGGAGCAGCCGGATTTCCAGCCCCCACCCCACCTCCCAAACGGCAAGCAGCCTGTTAGCTGGGAGGTCGTCGATTCTATTATAACCTTCTGTCATATGGCAGCTTGAAAAGCAAAGTGTTGATGTCCAAGTTCGTCATCCACTCTATGGCCTCTGGTGACACGGAGTGAATAGAAGCTGTTCCCCCAGTGAAGGGTCTTAAGCGAGCAATGGTTCCGAAGGTGCTCCTTGGTTTGGGCAGCCTCTCCACAGTCATGCATCGAGCTATCTTTCATCTTCCACTTATGTAGCAGGTGGTTGCAGCGCCCATATGATGTTCTGATGCTGTTTGCAGTAACCCAAATTTTACGTGGCATTGCGAAGCCAGATGGTTGATCTGCAGGGTCTATGATCAGATCCCGATCCTTGACCACGCTGGTTTCTCAAATCCTTCACCATTTGTCTTTAGGCGAGAGTTTCGAGGTTTTGGCCACTAACCAGAAGTGGTTCCTAGACTGAAGGTGGTATCTCAGGAGCTTCCTGAGATCTTCATTAATAGGTAGAATTTAGTTTGCTAGGGCCCAGTTGTATTCTCTGATTATAGATGGCAACCTGCATATATGGTTCTCTCTGTAAAGTCTCTCCAGATTAATGCCATCAACAAGGTGACTGAACACTGATCGACGGCATCCCAGTCCAAAACCAACATTCAACGTTCCTAACCAAGATGGTCCTTTTCAGGGCTAACATACAACATCTACGTGTCTGTCACCTCAACATGGAAGGCCTCTCATCTGCAAAATGTGACTGCCTGGCCAAGTTGCTATACGAACTGAAGATTGATGTTCTCGCGCTACAAGAGACACATTGCAGATAATGACAAAGCTTCTACTGTAATGAGGCCCGACCACAAAAATTGATTAATTCACCGACATCATCTGGGCCCCAGCCACCCAATTAACGCCACATGCCAAAATTGCCCCCCACTTGTGGTAAAGCATTCCATATTCTAATAATCCTTGGTGTGAAAACATATTTTCTATCTTCTCCCTTCATTCTTCTAGTGATAAGCCCAAGTCTGTGCCTTCTTGTTACCAATTTACCAACCAGTGAAAGCAGTCTTTCACTATTTACCCTTTCATAAGTTCTGGTCAGTTTCAGCCCTTTTATTCTGCTGCTACTCTGCTGATTGTAAAGGATGGAACAGCTCACATTTATTTTGAACAAAAGTTTACATTGAATCCAGTTAACTTGTTCGTAAACTTAGTAGATGTAGCTAGGATCCTGCACCCCCTATAAATATGGTTAATTTTAATTTACTATTTTTTTCTCCTGTCTCAAAAATAAAAATCCGAAATTCTGTATTGGGTCAACTAGAACAGTGATGCCCATTTATACACACAGTATAGGATTTGTTCATTTGCTACAGTTTTCTATAATTCTTTGTCCTCATCTATTTTGTATTTTCCTCCTCTTCCCTGGAGCATTACAGTTGCTGCCCTAAATCTGAAGACAAGATAATCTCACACGGTAGCTCTCTTTGATCCTGTATGTTGACTGAAACTGAAGATGCATTTGGTTTCTGGGTGACTTATTTTAAGACCATGCCTGTGCACATCATATTCAGTTCATGTTTGTGTCTGTAGGTGGCACTCACTTTCTCTACAAGAGTGATTTTTTAAAGAAATGGAATAGTTTGTGAACAAGTCTAAAAACAGTTGGTTGTGTAAAGTGTTTGATCATATGTCAATGAAATAACATTCATTCTGTTTTCATGGAATGGCCCATTATGGAAGGTTAATATTAGGAGTAATTGTGTTTCCTTTTTTAAGTATTAGAGGTAAACTACTCAATAGCCCTCAGTTTAATAATCAAACGATGTTTATAAAAGTGTACAGGTTGCATATGTATGTATGCGTACGGGTGAAAACTGGGTCAGGCTCAACTGTGATGCGTGCCCCGCCATGATCAAATCGTTTCCCAGCATTGACTGTCTAGACTCACAGATGAAGAATGGTCATTTCAGTGAAGTAGCAGAATTTTTTTACATCATCCCAAATTTACAGTTCAGAGAAACCTGGGCTAAATAGCTACTTATTAGCAGAAGCTTTCAATAGTTCTAAACACCCCAAATCTCAATACTATCCTGAAATATGATAGAGCCTCTGCAAGCTACTCCAATGACTATTTCCTGTCCCTTTAAATATACTCGCATAAACACCAGCTTAATCCTTCGACGACTGCAGTTTTTAATTTGCACTAAAATCAAAAATTTGGTATAAATATTCCAATTTTAGTTTAGTCCAAGAACTCTAATAAAAATTAAAAAGTGTTCTATAGGTTGCTTGTTGCACTTCACAATATCCAGAATTAAATCTTGTGGAAAATTCTGACTGGAGTCTAATTTTCTTTCTTATATTGTCAATTTTCTCTTCACTCCTTTCCTTCTCCACAAGGTGTTGACTCTGTCAGTGGTATGGGTTCATGGGTATGGGTTCATGGATGTCCATTCCATGTCTGCTAACTCACTGAAATGACCATTCTTTATCTGAGAGTCTAGACAGTCAATGCTGGGAAACAATTTGATTGTGGCGGGGCCGCATCACAGCTGAGCCTGATCCAGTCTTTGAGCCATTCTCACTGGATAGTGATCAGCAGATACTCTTGCTCATTTTTTTACTTCTGAACCAAGGCCAATTGTAGCACCCCTACCGCTGTCTCAGCTGAAATCACTTAAATCAGCATCTACCCATGGTTTAAACCTAGGACCTGGCACTACTGCCGAATTTAACAGCACCGGAGCGGGAGAAGCTCTGAGGAAATTCACCCATTATAATTCTTAGTTGGTGTGTGTGTCTATTAGATTACTTTGCACAAGATCTACAAATTTCTACAGTTGATTAGAAATTATCTACATCACCAATATTTCTTCTGCATTATTCTGTTATTTTACACTTCAGAAAAATGTTTTATCATAGAGGCAACAACTTGCCATTTTTTGCAGGAGATGCAAACTTAGTGATTTTAAGTGCTACTGACATCTAGTCCTTACCAGTTTTCATTTATACTTGGCCAATTAAAAAAGTTAAAACAATTATTACAAAATTAATTTCCGATTTGTGTTGCTAGTCGGCGAGGCTCCACCCTGGTAGCTCAAACTCTGAATACTGGCTCTACAGTGTCATACTTATCTGGATTAGAAGCACGGGCCAAATATTTTTAGCTATTATTCATGAAATGGTTACCCTTATGTGCTAACGTGGTACGTATGGCAAAAGCAATGCAAGAAACAATAAACATTAATATGGGTCATAACTCTACAATAGTTAACTTATTATAAACTGTGCTTCATATAAGGAGATGTATCTACTTTGTTTTAGAAAGGTCAATAATGGTGAAAACAAAAGGTTTTTTCTAAATCCAGGTAATCTCCAACATCAGGAACGAATGGCATCATTCTCTGACCCTTTACAATCAGTCAAATATCCTTTGCAGATAAAATTTAATGTTATATTCTTTCTCTGACCCCTTTCTTTTCTCATTTTCAAGGCATTGCAGCCCTTTGCCCTTTAGACATCAACTCTGTCGCTGGACAAACAAAAAAGGTTTTCCAAGGCTTTATGGTAGGCACTGCTTGTTTAACCTTTTTTCTTCCCTTTGACACAAGGTGGTTCAATCTCCGAGTACGGCCACAGGTCACTGCTAATTGTTGCCCCCCTGGCCTCTGAAAGACCTAATGAGAACAGGTGTGTGCAGGTGTACTTACTAACTACTTCTGTTAACTTAACTTCAAAGATGTCACAGGGCTTTTTTGTTGGTTGACTTCATTTCGAAATTAAATGACTAACCCTAGATTCATATTAAATGCAACAAATATGTCTGCATTATTTAAAATTTATATTTTGCCAAGATGACTTCAGTGACAAGACAAACCTATGTTTTTAGGCTGTTGTATATAGTTCACTGATATTTAAGGCATTTCTGCAAAAACTAAAGTTAAAATAGAACTGACAAACGTATTTTTATATTGTTAAAATAAAGAAAAAAGTTGCACTGACAGATCTCCTTTAATGCCACCAGGACGTGCCAAAGTGATTCACAACCAATGCATTACTTTTAAAGTGTAGTCAGTGTTGTAATACAGGCAAATACAACAGTAATTTGTGTACAACAATTTTTGGTGTTGATGATTGAGGGATAAATGATGGCCAGGACACAAGAACAACTTTATCGTCTATCTGAACAAGCAGACAAGGGCCTTGATTTAATGTTTCATCCACTAAATTCTCCACGCAATTACTACAAAAATCCATTGCTACAAAAATCCATTGGGAAGTTTGGGATTGGAGCCCACCTATCTTAAATAAAATAATAAAAATGATAGTATTTATACTCCAAAGTGTCTCTTCATGTGTGCAATTATCATTTAGTAACATTCCAAATAAAGAAAGACTTGCAATTATATAGTGCCTTTCACAACCTCAGGATGTTCCAAAGCGCTTTACAGCCAATGAAGTATTTTTGAAGTATAGTCACTGTTGTAATGTAGGAAATGTGGCAGCTAATGTATACACAGCAAGATCCCACAAACAGCAATGTGATAATGACAAGATAATTTGATTTGGTTGATAGATAAATCTTGGCCAGGGCACCTGCTCTTCTCCGAAATAATGCCAGGAATCTTATACATCCACCTTGGTTTAACGACTCATCCAAAAAACGGCACCTCCAACAGTGCAACACTCCATCAGCACTGCACTGGAGTGTCGGCCTTTATTTTGTGATCAAGGAGGTGATTTTAACCCAACCCGCTCAGCAGAAATCTGGCGGGTGGGCAGTTAAAATCACCCTGGCACTTACCTGTCCGAAAGCCGCCATGATCACAACTTCTGCAATTTTAACTCAGGCCTGAGCAGGAAATCCACCTGGAGTTAAAATCAGGGCTAGTCTCTGGAATGGGACTTGAACACATAGGCCTAGAAATTGGGTATAGCCCCGCTTGAGGCGTTAGAACTGGTGATGCGCAAAGTTTATAGCCAGACGAAACTTATCGCCGCCTGGCGCGATATTGGGTTGCATCGCCTCCAAAGGGGATTGAGGCGCTAAATCAGCCGTTGCACGGTGCTCTTAAGGCGCAAAAGGTCAGGCGCTACTCAATATCGACGCAGACGGGCGCAGCGCAGGTGAACTCAATTACGGGAAAGCACGAGACCTACAGGCGCCGGCCGGCTATTAAAAGGGCGGGTCAGTCAGACTGAGCGTAAACACCCAACGCCCTGTAGGCCTCAGATTCGGCGCTCGCCCTTGTCTGGCGTTAGAAACTTGTGCATTATGGAGAAGGTTAGGCAGAGAGCAGAGCGCTTCAGCACTGAGGCTCTGGACCACTTGGTGGCTGCAGTTGAACACCGTCGAGAGGTCCTGTATCCGGATAATGGCAAGAGGCCAAATCAGAAGGCTTATCGACGATCTTGGAGGGAGATTGCTGTGAGGGTGAATTCCAGCAGCATGGCGACCAGGACCCCTGTTCAGTGCAGGAAGAAATTCAACAACCTCACACGGATCGTTAGGGTGAGTGATGGTTTACCAAACTTGTGCTTCCCTCCATCTGCAGCTGACTTCGGGCACCTTGCTGCAATGATGCGCCAATGGCCATCTGTCAGTATGCACCCATGGCCCTTTCTGGCCACACACATGGACAGATGTCTCAAGGCCTCATGTAAGGGCTCTTGCACCATGGGGGGCATGCGATGAGGTCTCAAGGCCTCATGTAAGGGCTCTTGCACCATGGGGGGCATGCGATGAGGTCTCAAGGCCTCATGTAACAGACCTCCCCTTCTTTCCCCTGCAGTCCAAGATGGCACAGATTAGAAAGGAGCAGCGTCGAACCGGTGGCGGACCTGCACAAGTGGTCACTCTCACGGATCTGGAGGAGAGAGTGCACCAGATACTTGGAGGACATCTGTCTGGTCCAGTGACCACTGCATCTGCCGACCCCATTACCGACAGCGAGGGTAAGACTCTCACCTTTTCCACCTGTTGCCTTCCACTTGGTCCCCCCGCCAGCATGCATCCTCAGTGTGCAGCCATGTCAGAGCCTTGCCGCAATCTGGCATGCCTTTCAGCAAACCTGTCCTTTTGCTAAAGCCACTCTTCCACCTCCCACTTTCAGATGAAGCAGCACCAACTCGGGCTCAACGCGCTGAAGCTGCCAGTGCCAGTGCCACCGGAGGCGAGGACCAGGAGGAATCCGGACCAGCCGTTGCAGAATCCGGGGAGCGGAGACATCTGCAGACTGGGGATAGTAGTCCCCTGGAGGGGAGGGGGGGTGGCTCCGAGGATGAACCAGTTGCCGGACCAAGCGGCATGGAGCAACGCAGGGGGGATAGGCAAGTTCGGCCACCGTCTCCCCGCAGGGCAAGGCAGGTCGTCATGACTGCTGCACAGAGTGCAGATGAGGTCCGTCGCCCTCCAAACAAGCTCCCATTCCGATGCCAGTTGGTCAAAAGGCTTTTAGGTGTAGTGGTGCAAGTGCTTCGGACAGGGTTGAAGGTCCCAAGTACTGTAAAGCTCAAATCCCAGAACTCCGCTCCACATTAGCTCGCCAACTCTCTCTAGCAGCAAGCGCAATGAGCAGGTCAAGTGGCAGAAGATTCTGCAGTAGAGCTGTCCCCTTTAAATAGCGCCCCCCTGCTCCGAGAAGGGCCTGTTAGCCCTCCCTCGAACTGTCACTAATTGCGCTGGGCGCTAAGGCTCCGGGCGCCACCCAATATGCGCTCAGGCGCTCCTAAAAGGCGTTGCACACTGAAATGACGTCATGAGCTGCTTGCGCTCGCGGGCGCGCGCAAACACTTAGCGCAGGCGCTAAATGTATAGTCAATATCTGAGTTGGCGCTATCTTCATAGCGTCCGCCCCAACATAGCGCTTCGCCCCAATTCTAGGTCTCTTTAGGCGCTCAGCGCTGGCGCTACCAACCCAATTTCTAGGCCATAACCTTCTGATTCAGAGGCAAGAGTGCAACACTGAACCATGGCTAAATGCAATACTATGTAATTTAATAACTGCACACTATTTATAGAGGTTAAAAACCAAGCTGATTTTCAGAGGCACTATTGAACCAAACTAAAATATGAATGTTGAATTACTTAACAAAAATCTGCTCCAAATAATCATGTTCCAAATACCACATGAATTGGCTTTCTTGGGAGTTCTAAAGTTAACATTTGATCCATTCTGATAGTGTCCATGTTACTTATCAAAGGTCCCTTAACAAAATTATACTGATCAAAATTCTCATGAGAGGGTGGGCACGGTGGCATAGTGGTTAGCACTGTTGCCTCACAGCGCCAGGGACCCGGGTTCAAATCTGGCCTCGGGCGACTGTCTGTGTGGAGTTTGCACATTCTCCCTGTGTCTGCATGGGTTTTCTCCGGGTGCTCCGGTTTCCTCCCACAGTCCAAAGATGTGCGGGTTAGGTTGATTTGGCTATGATAAATTGACCCTTAGTGTTAGGGGATTAAATACGTGGGGTTACGGGGATAGGGTGGGATATGTGCCGGTGCAGGCTCGATGGGCCGAAATGGCCTCTATCTGCATTGTGGTGATTCTGTGTTCTGGTTCACTGCTACTTTCTAGTGAATTATGCTTCAAACCAAGAAGTACTAATAAGAATTTCCATTGGGCTCTTCTCCAAAGCGAGTATCATGCTGCTAGCATTCCAGAGATTAATAATGATAAAGATCCTAGATTGAAGTGTGATCCTAGATTGTAACCTTAAACAACCCCTCCTCCCCAATAAAATATTAATTGCCCACCCCCTCCGAAAGAAAAATTACTTTTGGCATTTTCATTTTATATTAAATATCTTAGCCTAGCAATAGTGTGACTCATCCAGCTAATCAAAAGAAGAAAAAAGCTTCCTTCAAGTGTCACAAGGCCTTTGTGCACAGACTTTAATTATGAATGGATAATTTTTTAAATAAAAGCTTCACACAAGCTGCAAACTATAGAAAGAGCTCATCTTCTATTACTGAATTAATTCTCAGACATTAGTTGTAATTTCTCCCTTTGGTAGCAGTGTAGGAGTAATTGGTCCATTTTCAGCCCCGTCACTCACCTACATCACACAGCTCTAGGCAACTAATTCGAAGAGGAGTAAATGCACAAACTGTAAACTCATTGCAAATGTCAACCACATTGCAGCATAAGTCCAGTTAGTTTCATGACTCAAACCTACAATATTTATATTTTAGTAACAAAATCTATCACACATGTTTGCATGCAGTACGGGTAGAACAAAAAATACAGTAACAACTGTATAATAGGACATGCTATATATAATAATGGTGATTTGATAACCTGGCTTGGTTTGTTGAAGGCAAATTGCAGTAGACCATTATATAAACTAGAAAAATAGATACATTAAATTTGACAAAGGACATCTGTAATCTTAAAGCATCAATATTCTATTTTTATACTTGTTTTTTTTTTAAATAAAAGTTTTATTTGGTCAAAAAATATTTAAGGGAAGCAGAACCACAAATGTATCATAAAAGCTTCAAATGTAAACACTGAACTCAAAAGACGAAAGGAGGGAAAATTAATGAGTTACAAGTGCAATCAAATATTTGGACCACAGCCCATGAGAAAATGCACAATGTTCTATTTGCCTGCCAAAAGTGTGAACAAAATATAATTCTCTAGGCTTTTTGAACACCTGCAACCAGCAGTAATTGTACTGTAGTGATTCTTTAATGGCAGTGTTCAAAGACTATAAATATGACCATGAGTGGTGGTTTAAAAATAAGTATCAAAATGTAGATTCAATGCATAGCGACAGTAAAAATCTCCTTGCCTATTGGGTGAAAGCATTCACCATCATAGCTGTAGCCTTTCTCTAAACTATTATAAAATTATTGGAATCGAAGTTGATAATGCTATAAAAACAAAGATGACGTTAGTAAGGGTTCAACTGCAGTGTGCACATCTGACCTTACACAACAGGCCATCAATCACAAATTCTACATCAGTGGCAAAAAACACTCACAAAATACAAATTCTTGTCGCTGTATCAGTGTGTCACATTACACTCTGCACCTGCCTCTCATGAAGTTCATACATCCCAAGCACTAATATTCGGATTCCTAACATTGAAGTCTAACACTGTGTGACAGGCTGCATTCCAACAATCAAAGAGATAGCATAAGGAATGTTTTTAACAACAACTGTGAAATGAAAAGTATTTGCTAATGCTTCACTAATTTGAAAACCCAATGTAAATAGGATTGTCAGTTACTGATCTTGTAATGATTCAACGTATCTTCATACCAAAACAAGAATTAACTCTTTACTAGCACTTAAAAAAAAGTTAACCAACTATTGAAGAGGTTTTTTTGTTCTGGTGAAGACAAAATTTATAATGAACTCAAAGAACAACTTCACAAAAGAACTATATCTTTTAAGAAAGTAGAAAAGTTACAATTTCAATTCAGAAATTAAAAGAATAGTGTTGCTATTAAAACCACCACATTTTCAGTGCAGGTGGTCTAAACAGAAAAGTAAAAAGAAAAAATAACTTGCATTTATATAGC
Source organism: Somniosus microcephalus (assembly GCF_052327205.1). NCBI lineage: Eukaryota > Metazoa > Chordata > Chondrichthyes > Squaliformes > Somniosidae > Somniosus > Somniosus microcephalus. The sequence goes on from NC_140991.1 coordinate 250,112,282, forward strand.
ACCTTTCAAATCATCACGACGTCCAAAAGCACTTCACAGCCAATGATTTAATTTTGAAGTATAGTTACTGATGATAAGTAGGCAAACATGGCAGACAATTTGTGTGCTGTAAAGTCCCACAAATAGTAAGCAAAATGGATGACCAATTAATCAATTTTTTGGTGGTGTTAGTTGGCTAGGACACCAGGTTAACTCTCCTGACCTTCAATAGTGCCATTGGATCTTTTATATCCATTTGAACAATTGGGGGGACCACAGTTTAATGGTTCATCTAAAAATGGCACCTCTGGCAATGCAGCACTCCCTCAGTACTGCACTGGAGTGTCAGCATAGATTAAGTTATACTGGGGTTGAACCCACAACATTCTGGCTCAGAGACAAGAGTGCTACCATTGATATTTGGCAGGTGTGTACAAGGTAATAGAACATGGTTTTTGTCCCATGAGTTACTCAAGCCAATCCACTTTTGCACCAAAATCCTGCATATGCATTAAATACCACTGCAAACTTTGAAACCTAAAGGTCATCTGATTCACCTCACTCATCTCAGCGCCTGCTCGGTCTGCAGCCTTTTTGTTACTTTCACCTGATTCTGGGTGTCTTAGATTAAGCATAGCCTTCCGATCCAACCTGCATCAGTCCCTAGGTTGATTTTTTTCCCTCTGGCCTAAAATCAGGGTGTAGGTGTCCTGGCACAGTTCCTGATGCTGTCTGCTCTTCTCTGGCTCTTATAGCACCTCCAATTCATAGTTTGGACTCTGTAACCACATGCGAACTTGCAGACCACCGTCACTTCATGGATGTAAATTATATTCGAGTTATCAGTGCCATAGAGCACCCATAGCTTGACCTGCCTGAACTAGGATTACATGGTGAACATGATGAACGTTGAGATGAAACATAGAAAAATAGGAGCAGGAGTAGGCCATTTGGCTCTTCGAGCCTGCTCCGACATTCAACACGATCATGGCTGATCCTCTATCTCAATACCATATTCCCGCTCTATCCCCATACCCCTTGATGCCTTTTGTGTCTAGAAATCTATCTATCTCCTTCTTAAATATATTCAGTGACTTGGCCTCCACAGCCTTCTGTGGTAGAGAATTCCACAGGATCACCACCCTCTGAGTGAAGAAATGTCTCCTCATCTCAGTCCTAAATGTCCTACCCCGTATCCTGAGACTGTGACCCCTCATTCTAGCCCCCCCCCCCCCAGCCAGGGGAAACATCCTCCCTGCATCCAGTCTGTCTAGCCTTGTCAGAATTTATACGTTTCAATGAGATCCCCTCTCATTCTTCTAAACTCTAGTGAATACAGGCCGAGTCGACCCAATCTCTCCTCATACGACAGTCCTGCCATCCCAGGAATCAGTCTGGTGAACCTTCGCTGCACTCCCTCTATGGCAAGTATATCCTTTCTTAGGTAAGGAGGCCAAAACTGCACACATTACTCCAGGTGTAGTCTCACCAAGGCCCTGTATAACTGTAGTAAGACATCCTTGCTCCTGTGCTCAAATCCTCTTGCAATGAAGGCCAACATACCATTTCCCTTCCTAACTGCTTGCTGCACCTGCTTGTTTGCTTTCAGTGACTGGTGTACAAGGACACCCAGGTCCATTTGTACATCAACATTTCCCAATCTATCACCATTTAAATAATACTCTACCTTTCTGTTTTTCCTACTGAAGTGGATAACTTCACATTTATCCACGTTATACTGCATCTGCCATGTATTTGCCCACTCACTCAACTTGTCTAAATCGCCTTGAAGCCTCTTTGCATCCTCCTCACAACTCACAATCCCACGAGTTTCGTGTTGTCAGCAAACTTGGAAATATTACATTTGGTTCCCTCATCCAATCATTGATATATATTGTGAATAGCTGGGGCCCAAGCACTGATCCCTGCGGTACCCCACTAGTCACCGCCTGCCACCCCGAAAAAGACCCATTTATTCCTACTCTCTGTTTCCTGTCTGTTAACCAATTTTCAATTTTCAATTGTTCCAGTCCTACTCGGGTCCCCTCCCTCACCTCTTTTTCCGGTACATTGATGACTGTATCGGTGCAGTTTCCTGCTCTCGCCCTGAACTAGACAATTTCATTCACTTCGCCTCCAATTTCCACCCTTCCCTCACCTTCACATGGTCCATCTCCGACTCTTCCCTTCCCTTCCTCGACTTCTCCGTCTCCATCTCTGGGGATAGGTTATTGACCAACATTCACTACAAGCCCACTGACTCCCACAGCTACCTGGACTACACTTCCTCCCACCCCGCCTCCTGTAAGGACTCTATTCCATTCTCCCAGTTTCTCCGTCTCCGCCGCATCTGCCACCTTCCACACCAGTGCTTCCGACGTCTTCCTTTTTACTCAACCGAGGATTCCCCTCTACCGTGGTTGACACGGCCCTCGACCGTGTCCGTTCTATCTCTCGCACTTCTGCCCTCACCCCTGCCCCTCCCTCCCGGAACCACGATAGGGTTCCCCTTGTCCTCACCTTTCACCCCACCAGCCTTCACATTCAACGGATCATCCTCCGCCATTTCCGCCACCTCCAAAGTGATCCCACCACCAAACGCATCTTCCCCTCCCCTCCCCTTTCAGCATTCCGTAGGGACCGCTCCCTCCAAGACACCCTAGTCCACTTCTCTATCACCCCCAGCACCCCTTCCCCTTCGCCCAGCACCTTCCCATGCAAGCGAAGGAGATGCAACGCCTGCCCTTATACCTCCCCCCCTTCCCACTGTCCAGGGCCCCAAACACCCCTTCCAGGTGAAACAGCGATTTACTTGTACTTCTTGCAATCTAGTATACTGTATTCGCTGCTCACGATGTGGTCTCCTCTACATTGGGGAGACCAAACGCAGATTGGGTGACCGCTTTGCGGAACACCTCCATTCAGTCCTTAAGGATGACCCCGAGCTTCCGGTCGCCTGTCATTTTAATTCACCGCCCCATTACCACTCAGACCTCACTGTACTCGGGCTCTTGCATTGTTCCACGGAAGCTCAGCGTAAGCTCAAGGAACATCACCTCATCTTCCGATTAGGCACTTTACAGCCTTCCGGACTCAATATCGAGTTCAACAATTTCAGATCATAACCTCGGCCCCTATTACATTTTTACTTATTTTTTATCAACACCTTTGTTTTGGCCCTTTCCCCCCCCACCCCCCCCGCCTTTTTTTCTCTCCCACATGGCAGCTGTCTCCCATTCTGCCAGCGCATTTCACACCTAATCTAGAGCCGTCTTTTGTCTCCACTTGTCCGATCACCATCTCGTCTCGTCTCGTTTTGAATACCTCTTAATGTCTCTTCACTTCTCTGTTGTTCTCTTCCAGCCTGGCCTCTTAATCTATTTCATTTCCTGTGCTTTTCCAGTCTTGACAAAGGGTTTGCCCCGAAACGGTGACTCTTTCTCTCCACGGATGTAGCCTGGCCTGCTGAGTTTTTCCAGCATTTTCTGTTGTTATTTCGGATTTCCAGCATCTGCAGTATTTTGCTATCGTACTAGGGAACAGGCTATCGTAGATTGGGTATTGTGCAATGAGAAGGGGCTAATTAATAGTCTTCTTGTGTGGGGTCCTTTAGGGAAGAGTGACCATAACATGATAGAATTCTTCATTAAGATGGAAAGTGAAGTAGTCCAATCCGAAACTAGGGTCCTAAATCTAAACAAAGGAAACTACGAAGGTGTGAGGAGTGAGTTGGCTATGATAGATTGGGGAGCTTCACTAAAAGGCATGACGGTGGATAGGCAATGGCTAACATTTAAGGAACGAATGCATGAATTGCAACAGTTATACATTCCTTTCTGGTGCAAAAACACAAAAGGATAAGTGGCCCAACCATGTCTAACAAAAGAAATTAAGGATAGTATTAGATCCAAAGAGGAGTCATAAAAAGTTGCCAGAAAAAGTAGCAAGCCTGAGGATTGGGAGCAGTTTAGAATTCAGCAAAAAAGGACCAAGAGATTGATTAAGAGGGGAAAAATAGAGTATGAGAGTAAACTTGCAAGGAACATAAAAGCAAATTGTAAAAGCTTCTACAAGTATGTAAAAAGAAAAAGATTAGTGAATTTCAAATGTAGGTCCCTTACAGTCAGGAACAGGAGAATTTATAATGGGGAACAAGGAAATGGCAATTAAACAAATACTTGGTTCTGTCTTCACAGAAGGGGACATAAATAACTTCGCAGAAATACAAAGGAACCATGGGTCTAGTGAGGAGGAGGAATTAAAGGAAATTAGTATTAGTAAAAAAAAGTGCTGGAGAAATTAATGGGATTGAAAGACGATAAATCCCCAGAGCCTGATAATCTGCATCCCAGAGTACTAAAAGAGGTAGCCATGGAAATAGTGGATGCATTGGTTGCCATCTTCCAAAATTCTATAGATTATGGAACAGTTCCTGCAGATTGGAGGGTGCCAAATGTAACCCCACTATTTAAAAAAGGAGGGAGAGAGAAAACCGGGAACTACAGACCGGTTAGCCTAACATCAGTAGTAGGGAAAATGCTGGAGTCTATTATAACGGCTGTGATAACAGGACACTTAGAAAATATCAACGGGATTAGACAAAGTCAACATGGATTTATGAAAGGGAAATCGTGTCTGACAAACCTACTGGAGTTTTTTGAGGATGTAACTGGTAGAATAGATAAGGGAGAACCAGTGGATGTGGTGTATTTGGATTTTCAGAAGGCCTTTGATAAAGTTCCACATAAGAGGTTAGTGTGCAAAATTAAAGCACATGGGACTGGGGGTAATATACTGGCATGGATTGAAAATTGGCTCGATAGCAAAATACTGCAGATGCTGGAAATCCGAAATAACAACAGAAAATGCTGGAAAAACTCAGCAGGCCAGGCAACATCCGTGGAGAGAAATTAGAGTCGACGTTTCGGGTCTAACCCTTTTTCAAAACTGGAAAGGAAATGAAATAGATTCCGCTTTGCGGAACACCTCCGTTCAGTCCGCAAGGGTGACCCCGAGCTTCCGGTCGCCTGTCATTTTAATTCACCGCTCCATTCCCACTCGGACTTCACCGTCCTTGGCCTCTTGCATTGTTCCACGGAAGCTCAACATAAACTCGAGGAACAGCACCTCATCTTCCGATTAGGCACTTTGCAGCCTTCCGGACTCAATATCGAGTTCAACAATTTCAGATCATAGCCTCGGCCCCTATTACATTTTTACTTATATTTTTTATCCACCCCTTTGTTTTGGTTTTTCCCTCCTCCCCTTTCCTTTTTTTTCTCTCTCCCACATGGCAGCTGTCTCTCATTCTGCCAGAACATTTCACACCTAATCTGAGCCGTCTGTTGTCTCCACTAGTCCTATCACCATCTCGTCTCGTTTTGAATACCTCTTAATGTCTCTTCACTTCTTTTGTTCTCTCCCAGCCCTGCCTTTCGATCTATTTCATTTCCTTTCCAGTTTTGAAAAAGGGTTAGACCCGAAACGTCGACTCTAATTTCTTTCCATGGATGTTGCCTGGCCTGCTGAGTTTTTCCAGCATTTTCTGTTGTTATTTAGCCTGTTCCATAGTTGGCTCCTCAACGTACTGGTCTAAAAAACCATCTTGTACACACTCCAGGAATTCATCCTCCACAGTATTATTGCTAATTTGGTTTGGCCAGTCTATATGTAGATTAAAGTCACCCATGATTACTGTAGTACCCTTGTTATATGCATCTCTAATTTCCTGTTTATGCCAATTCCTACATTACCACTACTGTTTGGAGGCCTATAGACAACTCCCACCAATGTTTCTGCCCCTTGGTGCTTCTTAGCTCCACCCAGACTGATTCTTCATCTTGATTTTCTGAGCCAATATCCTTTCTCACTATTGCTCTGATTTCATCCTTTACTAACAACACCACCCCAAGTCAATGACTCACCATTGCTGTGAATAGTTGACAGCTGCAAAAGTGGTATGAAAGCTACCATTTCACAGCTATTCAATTTTCAATCTTAGAAGCTGGAGCCTTCAGGATTTGGAATACACTTTTCAGCTTTATGGAGGTTTGAAGTGTTTGGAGCAAACTCTCTATCCAGTGTCACCTTCTTGGAGCAACCTTTCTCACCACTGATAGATCGCTTCTGTCATCTCAACTTCAGCTGCCATCTATTTCATCAGCATCAGTGCCCTTGAAAAAATCTCACCTTGGTCCTCAGAATCCCACCATGATCAGCCCCAACACCAACATCACCAGGCACACCAGCATCACCAGACACCACAGCAGCACCAACAACAGCACTAACCTTCTCCGCAATCACCTGATGCTGCACAGGACACAGGGCAACAGCTCCCGAGAGACCAGGGATGGCCTCACCAAGGCCACATTTACTTCAATTGATGCTGTACACCCTGGTTGTCACATGATGCGCCAGGTTGGCACCACCCCACACCAACACCATAAAGCATCCCTACAATGCCCAAGCCATTCCTTTCACACTCATCACCATTCGGGGGTACTGTTATGTCTCACCATTCACTGCAACTCACTAAGCCAGTTCCAAAGGTGCACATAGATTTGACCAAGAAGGCAAAGAGTTGAAAATAAAGATTTCAATGTTTGACAACACATTAACAGAAACTTTACATGAACATTGGTGATAACACCCAACTGCCTACCCTTGAGTGTTGTTAGTTGGTATGATTGGACAAGGATGAGGGCGAGTGTGAGGGGTGGCTAGTGGGGGGAATTTTAACCTAAAAAGTTAAAGGCCGTGAAATTCGGTATGTTAGCGCCTCCCGTAATTGTAGTGTATGTAACCTGTACCACCTTAAGAGACTACCTTAAGGTGATGAACTACTTTCTGATGGCTCCTGTATATTGTAGTACCGGTGGTGACCACACCGGTATATAAACTCTGTGGAGCAGTTTGTATTTCAGTTCAGCCCTGACCCTCAATTACTAAAGACCTGTTTAAGTATTCTGTTGTCTGTGTCCAGTTATTCAGCATAACTACATTTGGAAAACACAGACTCAACAGTGGCGACGAGTCTGATCGTACCTAGCGGCAGTTTTGCATCCAAGGAAGCTTCGTCCTCAGAACGGGCGTCGAAAAGGGGCATCCGCCCTCATCATCCTGCTGAGCACCGCATCGCACGGGAGGCACCGAGAACCCGGTTTGGATTTGCTGGCCACGAAGTCCACCATCAGCAACAGGCAGTGATCATCCCTTCTACGACAGCGGCGGGTAAGCCCGATCTAGCGACACGGAGAGAAAGTCGGCCGAGTTGTCAGTGGGAGAAGGGGAGGGAAACCGAAGAAAAGGGCGGAGAACACGACCGCAGCCGGTGAAAAGGGCCGGACTGCAATCGGGCAGAGACGCGCAGCAGCCAGAAAAGTGTTAATGTCCACGAGGACCACGGGAGCGACGGGGAACAAGAGCAGCAACGTCGGGGGAAATAAGGACCGCTGGGAGGCGAGAACGGCAACAGCGCGGTAATCGCCATTTTAGTCGGCGGGGGAAGAAGATAAGCGCGGGAAAAGCCGCCAAGCGCGGGAAGCCGCCATTTTGGAAAAATAAATAAAATAAAGGAAACTCAACAAGATGCCAAAAACGGGTAACATCACTGCTTTTGATAGCGATGTAGAAGATTGGGCCACTTATGTGGAACGCGTTGAAGTTTACTGTACAGCGAATGAGGTACCGGCGGATAAGAAAGCACTAACCATATTAAACTCGATGGGTGCGAAGACGTACGGGTTATTAAGGCACCTTGTAACACCAGATAAACCGGTAGGAAAGAGTTTCGCTGAGATTGTTACTATCCTGCAAGAGCATTTAAACCCCACGCCGCTGCTGATAGCGGAACGATTTAAATTTTACAAAAGAATTCAGCTTAAAGAGGAAAGCAACGCTGAATTCTTAATCGAACTGCGCAAGTTATCAAAGTACTGTCAGTTCGGTACAGGACTAGCAGACGCTCTGAGAGATAAGTTCGTGTGTGGGCTACTAAAGGAAGGAACCCAGAAGCGACTGCTAGAGGAAAAGGATCTTACGCTGGACAAAGCTTTCAGCATTGCAGCATCGCACGAGGCACTGCGGAAATGCAGCAAAGGCCATCGGAATTCAGCACCAATGAAATGGCATTGGGTGCAGCAAAGTGTTATCGTTGCGGAAGGACAACGCATGATCAGAACCAGTGCTGGTTCAAAGATAAAGAATGCAGGAAATGTGGCAGACTTGGTCACATAGCGAAAGTATGCCAGTCAGGAAAGAAGACCAGCAACAAAAAGTCGCCACAGGAGAAGTACAAGAAAGTACACAAGGTGACAGAGAACAGTTCGGATGAACAAAAGACGGATTCAGACTCCAGCAGTAAGGAACTGGGTTGTCTAAAAATACATAATGTGGGTAACACAGCAGACCACCAAACTATCTGGGTCATGCTTCGGATAGCAGGAGTCCAAGTGAAGATGGAATTGGACACTGGATCGGCATTGACGGTCATGAATAAGCAAGAGTACAAAAGGTTATTCTCACACATTCCCCTGAGGGATACGGAGATTGTATTGAAAACATACACGGGGCAAAGAGTATACCCCATCGGAAAGATAAAGGTAAAGGTGGTCTACAATGGTAAAGAAAGTCAGGGAATGGACTTGTATGTGTTACCTGAGGGAGGTCCACCACTACTGGGACGGGAATGGATCCGGAGAATAAATATGGACTGGCATTCCTTACAAGCACTAACTGTAGATTCCTGTAAAGAGGACGATGTCAAACCTAAACGACTGTCCAAAATATTGGACGATGCTAAGGAGGTGTTGCAACAGGGACTGGGAACACTGAAAGGAATTACGGCAAACATCAAGGTTGAAGAACATGCAAACCCAAAATTTTTCAAAGCCAGACCGGTACCTTATGCGATACGACCTGCTGTGGAAGCAGAGCTGGAAGGGCTAGAACGTTCAGGAGTACTGTCAAAGGTGGACTGGAGCGAATGGGCCACGCCCATTGTTCCCGTCATGAAGCGTTCGTTGAGCAACAAGCCGGGGGAACCTGGGAAGGTTCGCATCTGTGGCGATTTCAAGATCACTGTTAATCCGGTTCTTCACACGGTGCAATATCTGCTTCCGCGGATTGAGGATATCTTCGCTTCGCTGTCTGGCGGGAAACACTTCACCAAGATAGACCTGGCGCAGGCGTACTTACAGATGGAAGTTGATGAAGCGTCACGCCAGTATCTCACGATCAACACACATAAGGGCTTATAGCGGTATAATAGACTGGTTTTTGGAGTGGCATCGGCTCCAGCGATTTGGCAAAGGGCCATGGAGCAGGTATTACAGGGAATTCCAGGCACACAATGCTACCTGGATGACATTCTGATTACAGGAGATGATGATAAGGAACACCTCGCGAATTTGGAGCAGGTGCTCACCAGGTTGAAAGAATATGGACTCAGAGTTAATCGCCAGAAATGTGAGTTCTTTCAGAAGCGAATCTCGTACTGCGGTCACGTCATTGACCAGGAGGGGCTTCATAAGTCACCTGACAAGATCGAAGCTGTTGTGAAAGCTCCCGCTCCGGAAAATGTATCCCAGTTGAGGTCGTTCCTTGGGTTGATTAACTATTACCACAAGTTTCTTCCAAATTTATCCACGGTGTTACACCCGCTGAACACTCTTTTGCAAATGGGAGTACCATGGAAGTGGAGCGAGGACTGTAAGCGGGCTTTTCAAAAAAGCAAGGCACTGATCACCTCTAAGGAAGTGTTGGCTCACTTTAACCCAACGCTGCCTATTCGCTTAGCTTGTGATGCTTCTCCATATGGTATCGGGGCAGTGCTCTCACATAAGTTGCCAAATGGCTTGGAAAGGCCAGTCGCGTTCGCATCCAGATCATTGACCTCCGCTGAGCGCAACTATGCTCAGATAGATAGGGAGGCTCTCAGCCTCGTGTGGGGAGTTAAGAAATTTAACCATTACCTGCAAGGCCAAAGGTTTACGCTGCTGACAGATCACCAGCCGTTGGTTTCCATCTTTAACCCTAAGAAGGGTGTTCCGGTTATGACGGCGCAGAGGCTTCAGAGATGGTCCCTTTTCCTAGGGGCACATCAATATGATATCGAATTCAAAGGTACAAAGCAACATGGTAATGCTGATGGGCTGTCGCGCCTGCCACTACCTACAGCGGAAGAGGCACCGGCAGTTGACCCTGTCGAGATATTTCACTTGACCATCATCGAATGCTTACCAGTCACCAATGCGAGTATTGAGAGAGAGACCAGAAACGACCCGACACTGTCTCGGGTCTACGATTTGACAGTGAAGGGATGGCCAACACATGGCGAACCACTGTTACCGGCATTCTCAGCCAGACGAGAGCAGCTGTCCGTCTGTCAAGGAACATTGATGTATGGAACAAGGGTGATTATTCCTCCTAAATTAAGGGAGAGAGTTCTGAAGGAACTGCATGAAGGTCATCTGGGGGGAGTCAAGATGAAAGGCCTTGCAAGGGCTTATGTGTGGTGGCCAGGTATCGACAAACAAATAGAGGATCTGACTAAAAGCTGCTCAGGGTGCCAAAAAGTTCAAAATGCACCTCCAATTGCACCGCTACATCCGTGGGAATGGCCTTCAGCCCCATGGCAACGTGTGCATATCGACTTTGCAGGTCCATTCATGGATTCCATGTTTTTGATAGCGGTAGATGCACATTCTAAATGGCCAGAAGTGATTAAGATGTCGACCACTACCTCTGAAAAGACGATCGCAGTTCTAAGAACCATATTTGCAAGGAATGGGCTGCCGGAACAAATATGTTCAGACAACGGACCACAGTTCGTGTCAGAAGAATTCCAGAAATTCATGAAGAAGAATGGGGTGAAACACTATACATCTGCCCCATATCATCCGGCTACAAATGGGTTGGCCGAGAGATTTGTACAAACGTTCAAAAAGGCGATAAAGGCCATGAGCGAAGACCATATTCCACTACAACACAAGGTGGACAATTTCCTGATGGCATATCAAAACGCCACGCATGCAGTGACAAATCAAAGCCCTGCCATAATGTTCTATAACAGGAGGTTGCGGTCCCGATTGGATTTGTTAAAACCCAATGTGCGTAGGGAAGTCAAAAACAAACAATTCCAGCACGTAAACAACAAGGGCACTCGGAGTTTCGAAATAGGACAACCAGTGTTGGCCAGGGACTATAGGAATGATAAATGGCAATCCGGAACAATTCGTGCCCGACAAGGACCCTTGATGTACACGGTGAGAACGTAATACGACGTCATGCTGACCAACTTGTGGAATCGAGAACAAAGGTCGACCCCATGTCTATGGCAGAGACACCAGTTGAAGGAGTTATTGAGCCTGTAGCATCTACCTCAGACTCGAACGTACATGATGATGTTCAATCCATAAGAGATCAAATGGATGAATCACCCCAGCAACAAGAACCAGAGACCCCTGAAAGGCGTTATCCGGCCCGGATCAGGAGGCCTCCTCAGAGACTGAATCTTTGAACAGTTTGTATGAAAGTTGTATATATGTTATCCATGTTATGTTTAAATTGGGGTGTACACTGTTAAGCTAAAAGGGGAGGAATTGTAGTGTATGTAACCTGTACCACCTTAAGAGACTACCTTAAGGTGATGAACTACTTTCTGATGGCTCCTGTATATTGTAGTACCGGTGGTGACCACACCGGTATATAAACTCTGTGGAGCAGTTTGTATTTCAGTTCAGCCCTGACCCTCAATTACTAAAGACCTGTTTAAGTATTCTGTTGTCTGTGTCCAGTTATTCAGCATAACTACATTTGGAAAACACAGACTCAACAGTTAGCACCTGGCAGGGGCGCTAACGGGGCACTAAGGGGTTAACGCCCGGGCTCGGTAAATGCAGCGACGCCCGCAAAATTCAGTGCTGGTTTAGCACTGGCGCTAATTCTGAACACCTAGTGTAATCTGGAACTCTCCCTCACAACAGATAGAGAAAGAGTAAATAAAGAGAAACTGTTTCCAATGGCTAAAGGGTCGATAACTAGAGGGCATAGATTTAAGGTGATTAGCAAAAGAAACAGGTGACATGAAGAAAAACTTTTTTACACAATGAGTGGTTAGGATTTGGAATGCACTGTCTGCAGCATTCAAAATAAAATTGGATAAATACTTGAAGTAGAAAAAAATTATGGGATATGGGGAAAGAGCAGGGGAGTGGGAATAACTAGATTACTCTTCGAAAGAGTCGGTGCAGACTCGATGAGTCAAATGGCCTGCATCTGTGCTGTACTATTGCTGTACTCATTCCTGGACACACGAACGGGATATGACGCTCGACTCGTCGATCGACAGTTCCGACGGGCCACAGCGAAAAATCGCATAGACCTCCTCAGAAGACAAACACGGGACACAACCAACAGAGTACCCTTCGTCGTCCAGTACTTCCCCGGAGCGGAGAAACTACGCCATGTTCTTCGCAGCCTTCAACATGTCATCGATGACGACGAACACCTCGCTAAGGCCATCCCCACGCCTCCACTACTCGCTTTCAAACAGCCGCCTAACCTCAAACAGACCATCGTTCGCAGCAAATTACCCAGCTTTCAGGAGAACAGCGACCACGACACCACACAACCCTGCCACAGCAACCTCTGCAAGACATGCCAGATCATCAACACAGATACCATCATCACACGTGAGGACACCACCCACCAGGTACATGGTACATACTCATGTGACTCGGCCAACGTTGTCTACCTCATACGTTGCAGGAAAGGATGCCCCGGAGCATGGTACATCGGCGAGACCATGCAGACACTGCGACAACGGATGAACGGACACCGCGCAACAATCACCAGGCAGGAGTGTTCCCTCCCAGTCGGGGAACACTTCAGCAGTCAAGGACATTCAGCCTCCGATCTTCGGGTAAGCATTCTCCAAGGCGGCCTTCGAGACACACGACAACGCAAAATCGTCGAGCAGAAACAGATAGACAAGTTCAGCACCCATGAGGACGGCCTCAACAGAGATCTTGGGTTCATGTCACGCTACATGTAACCCCACCTGACGCAGGGTCATCCAGACTCGAGTCGACATTGGCTTGTTCTCTCTACACAGATGCGGCCGGACCTGCTGTGATTTCCAGCCAAAAAAAATGTTTTTTGTCTGTTTTTTTGTTTTTCATACAGACCCCAGCATCTGCAATATTTGACCCCTTGTGACCCCACCTCATTGTTCTTTGATGTAATGTTTCCCTGACTGACCTGTTTGGACACCATTCACACCTTTGACTGCTGTGATTATCTCTCTGCTGAGGTGTGATAAATGGCAGTTGGAAAGGTTACCTGTAAACATCTGACATGATTCTCTGACTATATAAGCTGTGTCTTTATGCATCTCTCCACTTCACCTGAAGAAGGAGCAGCGCTCCGAAAGCTTGTGATTTCAAATAAAGCTGTTGGACTATAACCTGGTGTTGTGTGACTTCTTACATTTATTCTATGATAAGGCTGTGAATGCTGGGACAATTGAAATATTCAAGACTGAGATCGATAAATTTTTGTTAGGCAAGAGCTTCAAGGGATATCGATCAACGGTGGGTAAATGGAGTTGAAGTACTGATCAACCATGATGTGATTGAATGGTGGAACAAGCTCGAGGGGCTGAATGGCCTACTCCTGTTCTTACAAAAAGACAGGAAAACTAGAGTCAGCCTGGCCGGGTGGGGGGGGGGGGGGGGGGGGGGGGAGTAGTGTGAAGTGTCGCAAAGTTGTGAGGCGATCACTGTTCTAGGGTGATATTCCCTTCTCATCAGAGTTTAGATATTACCCTCAGGGTTCCAATTACAATGTCAACCAGCCTGTGGGCCAGGAAGACAAGTGGGTGGTGGGGAGTTTAGTGGACATGGAGTTGAGGAAGCAGGAGGTAGCTCTTACGGACGAGATAAGTTTGGAGAGGGGGCAGTAACGGGGCTCAAAGCACCTAGCGTCCGGGCACACCGCCGTTAATGTCTCCCGCGAAATTCAGCGGGAGGTTAGCGGCGGCGGTAGCGCTCCGTGGCGCTGTGCCTCCGACGATGACATCATCGACGTGCGCAGTGCCCCGGCTGCAAACTTGGCTTGCGCCCTCTGACCTACCGCCGGACGCTATGTCCGACAGGGTCAGGGTGCCATGTTTGCGGCCGGGGCGGTGCAAGTTAAAGGGCAGGTGCCAGGCGGCCATTTTTTTTGGGCCGCCTGCCAGCACCTGCCCCCTCTCGCCTCCTCCTGCGGGGTGCCGGTCACGATTGGTCAGCCTGGCACTCCACTTGAGCGCTGGGCTCTTTTGCCGGCACCCTGCTTCCCGGTGGTCCAGCAGGGCCCCGGTGCGCGCTGCTCTAGCCCCCTCCTTTTTAATCGAGGAGGGAGGCCTGTAGTACCGCGGCGCTGCTGCACGTAGCGTGGCAATGTTCAATGGGAGCACCCAAAGAGGGAGGGGGAGCGCTTCCAGTAGTGCTTGGGGCACTACCATTCAATTTCGGGCGCGAGGGTGCTAACTTTTTTGGGGCACTGCCCCGAAGGGGGTGCAACCCAATTTTTCCCCCTATATGTTTCAATGAGATCACCTCTCATTCTTCTCAACTTCAGAGAGTATAGGCCAAATCTACTCAATCTTTCCTCATAGGACAACCCTCTCATCCCAGGAATCAGTCTAGTGAACCTTTGTTGCACCGCCTCTAAGGCAAGTATATCCTTCCTCAGATAAGGAGACCAAAACTGTGCACAGTACTCCAGGTGTGGTCTCACCAAGGCCCTGTACAATTGTAGCAAACTGTCTTTACTCTTGTACTCCAACCCCCTTGCAATAAAGGCCATTTGCCTTCCTAATTGCTTGCTGTACCTGCATGCTAACTTTCTGTGATTCCTGTATGAGGACACATAAATCTTTCTGAACACCAACATTTAATAGTTTCTCACCATTTAAAAAATATTATTTTTTTCTATTCTAACTACCAAAGTGAATAACCTCACATTTCCCCACATTATACTCCATCTGCCACCTTATTACCCACTCACTTAATCTGTCTATATCCCTTTGTAGGCTCTTTGTGTTCTCCTCACAGCTTACTTTCCCACTTAGTTTTGTATCATGAGCAAACTTGGATACATTACACTCGGTCCCTTCATCTTAAGTCATTAATATATATTGTAAATAGCTAAGGCCCAAGCACTGATCCTTGCGGCACCCTGTTAACCTGAAAATGACTAACATTATCCCTACTCTCTGTTTCCTGTCCGTAAACCAATCCTCTATTCATGCTAACATATTACCCCCAACCCCATGAGCCCTTATCTTGCATAATAACCTTTTATATGGCACCTTATCGAATGCCTGGAGTAGTGTGTGCAGTTTTGGTCTCCTTACCTAAGAAAGGATATACTTGCCATAGAGGGAGTGCAGTGAAGGGTGGCAAATGTAACCCCACTATTTAAAAAAGGAGAGAGAAAACCGGGAACTACAGACCGGTTAGCCTAACATCAGTAGTAGGGAAGATGCTAGAGTCTATTATAACGGATGTGATAACAGGACACTTAGAAAATATCAACGGGATTAGACAAAGTCAACATGGATTTATGAAAGGGAAATCGTGTTTGACGAACCTACTGGAGTTTTTTGAGGATGTAACTGGTAGAATAGATAAGGGAGAACCAGTGGATGTGGTGTATTTGGATTTTCAGAAGGCCTTTGATAAAGTTCCACATAAGAGGTTAGTGTGCAAAATTAAAGCACATGGGATTGGGGGTAATATACTGGCATGGATTGAAAATTGGTTAACAGACAGGAAACAGAGAGTGGGAATAAATGGGTCTTTTTCGGGGTGGCAGGCGGTGACTAGTGGGGTACCGCAGGGATCAGTGCTTGGGCCCCAGCTATTCACAATATATATCAATGATTTGGATGAGGGAACCAAATGTAATATTTCCAAGTTTGCTGATGACACAAAACTAGGTGGGATTGTGAGTTGTGAGGAGGATGCAAAGAGGCTTCAAGGCAATTTAGACAAGTTGAGTGAGTGGGCAAATACATGGCAGATGCAGTATAACGTGGATAAATGTGAAATTATCCACTTCAGTAGGAAAAACAGAAAGGTAGAGTATTATTTAAATGGTGATAGATTGGGAAATGTTGATGTACAAAGGGACCTGGGTGTCCTTGTACACCAGTCACTGAAAGCAAACAGGCAGGTGCAGCAAGCAGTTAGGAAGGCAAATGGTATGTTGGCCTTCATTGCAAGAGGATTTGAGCACAGGAGCAAGGATGTCTTACTACAGTTAAACAGGGCCTTGGTGAGCCCACACCTGGAGTACTGTGTGCAGTTTTGGTCTCCTTACCTAAGAAAGGATATACTTGTCATAGAGGGAGTGTAGCGAAGGTTCACCAGACTGATTCCTGGGATGGCAGGACTGTCGTATGAGGAGAGATTGGGTCGACTAGGCCTGTATTCACTAGAGTTTAGAAGAATGAGAGGGGATCTCATTGAAATGTGTAAAATTCAGACAGGACTAGACAGACTGGATGCAGGGAGGATGTTTCCCCTGGCTGGGGGGTCTAGAACGAGGGGTCACAGTCTCAGGATACGGGGTAGGACATTTAGGACTGAGATGAGGAGACATTTCTTCACTCAGGGGGTGGTGATCCTGTGGAATTCTCCACCACAGAACACTGTGGAGGCCAAGTCACTGAATATATTTAAGAAGGAGATAGATAGATTTCTAGACACAAAAGGCATCAAGGGGTATGGGGATAGAGCGGGAATATGGTATTGAGATAGAGGATCAGCCATGATCATATTGAATGGCGGAGCAGACTCGAAGGGCCGAATGGCCTACTCCTGCTCCTATTTTTCTATGTTTCTATGCCTTTTGGAAATCCAAATATACTACATCCACTGGTTCCCCTTTGTCTACCCTGCTAGTTACATCCTCAAAAAACAAATAAATTTGTTAAACACGATTTCCTTTTCATAAAACCATGTTGACTCTGCCTAATCATATGATTATTTTCTGTTATCACTTCCTTAATAATGGATTCCAGCATTTTCCTGATAACTGATGTCAGGCTAACTGGCCTGTAGCTCCCCGTTTTCTCTCTCCCTTCTTTCTTGAATAGTGGGGTTACATTTGCTACCTTCCAATCTGCTGGGACCGTTCTAGAATCTAGGGAAAATTTGAAGATCAGAACCAATGCACTCACTATCTCTGCAGCCACCTCTTTTAGAATCCAGGATGTAGGCCATCAGGTCCAGGGGATTTAGCGGCCTTTAGTCCCATTAGTTTCTCCAATCCTTTTTCTCCAGTGATCTTAATTACTTTAAGTTTCTCACTCTCATTAGCCCCTTGGTTCACCACTATTTTTGGTTAAAGGAGGGAGTTCTAGAGCTTAGAGTCAAGGTAGCTGAAGGCACGGCCGCCAATGGAACGATGAAAATCAGGGATGCGTAATAGCCCAGAATTGGAGGAGCACAGAGATCTCGGAGGGTTGTAGAGCTGGAGGAGGTTGCAGAGATAGGGAGGAGCAAGGCCATGGAGGAATTTAAAAACAAGGATGAGTATTTTAGAATCAAGGTATTGCCAGACCGGGAGCCAATCAATGTTCCCTTTTATTTTTTTTGGGTGCGCGGCCCCTTTAAGGAGCTGCACATGTGCGGTTTTTTGCATTAATTAGCCGCACAGCTTAAAGGGAACATTGGAGCCAATGTAGGTGAGCGAGCACCGGGGTGATGGGTGAACGGGGCTTCCTGCGAGTTAGGATACAGGCAGCAGGGTTTTGGATGAGCTCAAGTTTACAGAAGGTGCAAGATGGGAGGCCGGCTAGGAGAGGATTAGAATCGTCATGGCGAGAGGTAACAGGCACGGATGAGGGTTTCAGCAGCAGATGAGCTGAGGCAGGGGTGGAGACGCGTGATGTTAGAGGTGGAAGTAGACAGTCTTGGTGATGGAGAGGATAAGGGTGTTGGAAGCTGAGCTCAACACATTTAAATATGCAACTATCAGCTAGCTCCTGATTAATTTTCTTATGTTAAACAAATTCTAAATGGTCTGCACTGCTCAACCAATCGGATATTGAGATGCTATTTTTGGATCAAGTGCAATAAATATATAAAAGTATGAAAGAAAGAAAAATAAGCGCTGCAAATGAAAACAGAAAACGTTGGAAAAGCACAGCCTCCCCACTTGCATCTGAACAGGGTAAAGATGCATTCACAGCTTGCGAGATCTGTCATTATTTTGGACAAAGGATAGCCAACCAAAAAGTTAATTTCTCTTTTCAGATGCTAATGCTCCTGCTGGATAACAACAGAAAATGCTGGAAATACTCAGCAGGCCAGGCAGCATCCGTGGAGATCTGCTGGATAGTTACATTTTCTATTTGCTCAAGAGTATTAGGTTGCCCTTGTTTTCTTAATAAGATACAATTAGCAGTACAGGCAAATTTGTGGAGCCAGTCCATATAAACACATATTCGACAAGTTGCACCACAAGAAGTAGCAAACTTGTATGATTTTAGGGTAACAATTTTTAGGAAATCGCCTCATAGAATCAAAGAAACTTACAGTACAGAAGGAGGCCACTCGGCCTGTGCTGGCTCTTTGAAAGAGCAGTCATACGTAGTGCCACCCCCCTCCCAAACCCCGCTTTTTGTCTGTAAATCTGTAAGTTCCTCATCCTCAAGTACCTGTCCAACTCCGTCTTAAAATTATTTATGGAATCAGCTTCCACCACCTTTTCAGGTAGAGCGTTCTCTGAGTGAAAACATTTCTCCTCATCTCTCCTGTGGATCTTTTGTCAAAGGAAGATGGTTGTGGTTATTGGAGGTTAATCATCTCAGCCCCAGGACATCGCTGCAGGAGTTCCTCAGGGCAGTGTCCTAGGCCCAACTATCTTCAGCTGCTTCATCAATGACCTTCCCTCCATCATAAGGTCAGAAGTGGGGATGTTCGCTGATGACTGCAGTGTTCAGCGCCATTCGCAACTCCTCAGATAATTTGAAGCAGTCCATGCCCGCATGCAGCAAAACCTGCACGACATTCAAGCTTGGGCTGATGAGTGGCAGGTAACATTCGCGCCACACAAGTGCGAGGCAATAATTATCTCCAACAAACGAGAGTCTAACCACTACCCATTGACATTCTACGGCATTACCATCGCTGAATCCCCCACCATCAACATCCTGAGGGGGTCACCATTAACCAGAAGCTTAACTGGACCAGTCACATAAATACTGTGGCAACAAGAGCAGGTCAGAGGCTAGGTATTCTGCGGCAAGTGTCTCACCTCCTGACTCCCCAAAGCCTTTCCACCATCTGCAAGGCACAAGTCAGGAGT
This sequence comes from Somniosus microcephalus, assembly GCF_052327205.1. Classification (NCBI taxonomy): domain Eukaryota; kingdom Metazoa; phylum Chordata; class Chondrichthyes; order Squaliformes; family Somniosidae; genus Somniosus; species Somniosus microcephalus. The sequence continues at coordinate 250,131,623 of NC_140991.1, forward strand.
GTCATGCAATACCCTCCACTTGCCTGGATGAGTGCAGCTCCAACAATACTCAAGAAGCTCAACACCATCCAGGGCAAAGCAGCCCGCTTGATTAGCACCCCATCCACCACCTTAAACATTCACTCCCTCCACCACCGGCGCACCGTGGCTGCAGTGTGTACCATCTACATGATGCACTGCAGCAACTCGCCAAGGCTTCTTCGGCAGCACCTCCCAAACCCGCGACCCCTTCCACCTAGAAGGACAAGGGCAGCAGGCGCTTGGGAACACCACCACCTCCAAGTACCCCTCCAAGTTACACACCATCCTGACTTGGAAATATATCGCCGTTCCTTCATCGTCGCTGGGTCAAAATCCTGGACCTCCTTCCCTAACAGCACTATGGGAGTACCTTCACCACACGAACTACAGCGGTTCAAGAAGGCAGCTCACCATCACCTTCTCAAGGGCAACTAGGGATGGGCAATAAATGCTGGCCTTGTCAGCAATGTCCACATCCCAGGAACAAATAAAACATTTTTTTAAATCTATGACCTCTGGTTATTGACCTGCTCACCAGAGGAAATAGTTTTTCTCTACCTACTCTATCAAAACCTCTCATCAACTTGAAAACCTCTATTAGTTCACCTCTTAACCTTCTCTGTTCCAAGGAGAACAGTCCAACTTTTCCAACCTCTCCTCATAACTGAAGTCCCCCATCTCTGGTGATTCTCCTCTGTTCCCTTACTAAGGCCTTTACATCTTTCTTGAAATGTGGTGCCCAGAATTGTCCAAAATACTCCAGCTGAGGCCTAGCCAGTGATTTATAAAGTTCCAGCATGATCTCTTTTCTTTTACATTCTATGTCTCTATTTATAAACCCAAGTAACCCATTTGCTTCATAAACCACCTTATGAACTTGCCCTGCCACCTTTAAGGATTTGTGTATATGGACACCAAGATCTCACTGCTGCTCATCTACTCTTATCAAAATCATGCCATTTATAGTATACTGTCTTTCCATATTAATCCTCCGAAAGTGTATCACTTCATACTGCTCCACATTGAATTCCACCTGTCATGCTTCTGCCCATTTCACCATCCTGTGTATGTCATCCTGAAGTCCACAACTATCCTCATCACTATCTACTACATTGCCAGAACAAGTTGGGCTATCAGCTATCCCAGATGAATCATCTGTTCCATGCTAAGGCTTAAAAAAATTAGAAGGCACCACCTTCAAACTTTTCTCTAATATAAAACTCCAATGTATAAGTTTCTCCTCTCACCAAAGTTTTATGTTATTGTCACTTTCATGTGAATTCTCGTCAACACATCAATGTCCATTTTGAGATCAACTTAAAAAAAAACTTACATTTACAAAGTGCCTGATCACATCCTCAGAACACCCTAATGCATTTCACAAACACGTATGCCACAAACTACGGTCATACCAATGAATTATACTGTCATGTGCAACGCGTTTTAACTCAAGTACTATTGAAATGCCTCCTAGTTTTTGACTAGCTAGGCATATGCTGGGAATTATTTCGGGGGTTCTCCCGATCATCCATCATAACTTTGGCAGAAGAACGATGGAAACTCTGGATACACTGGTCACCTGCCCTAGTTTCTCCTTATGCGGATGATGTCAATTTATTTGTCTTATTATACTCCTGTATTATAAGACATCGCCGTGGGACATTTTACTATGTTAAAGGCGCTATATAAATACAAGGGCCTAGAAATTGGGTTTTGGCGCAGCGACGGCTTTAGCGCCGGAAGTTAGTGCCGGAGCTAAGTCGCGCTGGGCGGGCCAAAAATTCACTACTTCTGCGCCCAAACGGCTGCCGGCGCTGCTGAAAGCTGTTAGCGCCTGAAAACTGGCGCTATGCGCTGAATTTCGGCGCTATTCCGGCGCTGCGGCGCCCGCTGCGGTGCGGCAGGTTCGGGAAGTGCAGGCCTCCTCCTTCCCTTAAGGAGGAGCTGCCTGCACCCGGCCGCGGCCCGCGATAATCTTTTTAAAAATGAGCCTGGCACCTCGGACAAGTGCCGGGCTTGCTTCTGTTCCGGGGGGGGGGGGCGGGGGGGAAGTCCGGGGAGGGAGCTGCGGCCAGGCGGGCGGCGGGAAAGCGGCCGGCCGCCGCGGGGCCTTTAATGCGCCGGCGCAACGTTCTGTAAGGCACCTCTGCCAGAACGTTGCTTGCGGCTGCCACGGGCGAGGCGGCCGCAACTCAATTTCCGAGTTCGGGCGGGTTACCATGGCAACCGGGACGCTGCGCACACCGATGACGTCATCCGTGCCGGCGCAGCGCTACCGGCCTAACGCCGATTTAGGGCCCCTGTCAATTTCAAAACTGGCCATAACTTCGCCGCTAGGCCCTCTAGCGCCTCAAAGGCGGCGCTAAGGCCAGTGAATTTCTAGGCCAAGTTGTTTTTGTTGTGTCATGGGATGTTTTATGACCACTGACAGGGCAGGCAGGGCCTCAGTTTAATGTCTCATCCAAATGGATGGTAGCTCCGATAATGCAGCACTCCCTCAGTATTTCACTGAAGCGTCAGCTTAGATTGTGTGTAGAAGTCTTGGATTGGATTTGAACTTGCAACCTACTGGCTTGGGTGTGAGTGCTACCACTGAGCTAAGGATGACACCTTTTAAGCTGTGTAAACGGTGGTTTCCGCTGATCTTCCGCTGAAGGTGGTTAATTGGGAGAGCCCCCAAGGAAATTCCTGCCGATTCTCTCTGCTTTCAGTGAACAGTTGATAATCACACCAGGTAGTTTGCTGTCCCACCTCCTCCTATAAACATCCATTCATTATTCCGAGACAGTAGCACCGATTTTAACTTCTGGCGGGCATGGGTCGAGGCTGACAGGGGCACTGCCGGCCCTCCACACTATGCAGCCCTAGAAATTCTAACTCCTGGGAAGCGCTAGCTGACCGTCAGTCAGTTAAGTGGTTAGAGGGTTGTCGGGAGGGCATCATGGTTGGGTGAGGGTGAGGGAAACCCAGGGCAGGGTAGGCCCGGAAGAGAAGTCCTACTCCTCCTGGCCCATAAGGAAACAAATAAAAAATAACTTACCTTTCTGAGTCTCGTCTGGCCCTGGATCCACCTGCCACCAAGTTGCCCTGGCCGGGAAGCCACGATGGCTTCCCCAAGCAGGCCTCGGGTTAAAATTGCAGTTGGACCCCGATGACATAATCAGAGGCTGATTTGCATATTTAACAAGGACCCCACTGCCTTCCAGCTGGTGTCCCACTCGCCTGCTCAAAAAAGCAGGATAAAATTGCAACCCATGGGAAGGCAGTGGGATTGGTTATTTTAACTGCCTGCTCACCTGGGTTCTGCTGCGCGGGCAGCATTAAAATCAGCCCTAGTACAGTATGTCCATACCTGACTCATCGGTGTCTTGATCCTCAAATGTAGCAGCTGCCACTCCCATTTCCATGCACTTCTTGCTGTGGGCCTTGGACTTCATGTGCTTGGTCAGGTTTCCTTTGAAAACAAGTAAAATACCAGCTAGAGCAACTTTCACTGGAGCGATAGCATCCTTGGTTAGCCTCATATGGAGCAATTCAAGTCTTGGTTATACATCCCAGCAAATCTACTAATTGAGGTATTTCTCTTCAATGTATATTTTATCAATAATTCAACAGTTAACTCCAGTACAAAACCAATTAATAAAAAGCTTGGTATAAACACTACAGGAATCATCAAGAACACCCTTCATAGTTAAATCATTGGTCCTATTTTTGTTGCAAAATCAAGGCCAAGGCCCACAGTACAAGGTCAAAAGACAAGCCAAATTGGGAAATAGTGATTAGTTGTCACCAAGCTTGGGTTTCAAAAGTCTGAAGATGTGGAAGGAAGAAAAGACTGAGGGAGGTAAGGAATGCCATAGATTTCAGATCCTGGGTAAAAATGAATTCAAGCAGGAAACTGCGATATGTCTTGATTTCTACAAAGTGAAGGTTGCCAGGCTGCCTCTCATTCAGGTGTTGGAACATAGCTCCACTTTGCTGTAACACTTTTGAAGCTCCATTCTGGTGATACATTTTTCTTTGAAAACCACACATGCAAGAGAAGCCATTATGGTTAAGAGGGTAGGAAGCAAGCAAGCTAGCAACAACCAGTGCTGATAATTCATGTCTTGAGTCCAAGGATCCTTATTGTTGGTCTGCTGAAAAGTGCACGTCTCTGTATTTCAGGTGAGAACAGGACGAATGCTCTTCACAGCTTATCGGCATTCATTGTCTCGGCTCACACATATTGAAAGGCCACTCTGGTGCTGTATTGGAGAGGAAGGAAAACAATACACCAGCACCCTGAAGTGAGGAGGAGAGAACAAACTGGGAAAAGGAATGGCTGCACAGCTTAAAAGGTGTCATCCTTAGCTCAGTGGTAGCACTCCCACCCAAGCCAGTAGGTTGCAAGTTCAAATCCAATCCAAGACTTCTACACACAATCTAAGCTGACGCGTCAGTGAAATACTGAGGGAGTGCTGCATTATTGGAGCTACCGTCCATTTGGATGAGTCATTAAATTGAGGCCCTGTCTGCCCTGTCAGTAGTCATAAAACATCCCATGACACAACAAAAACAACTTGTATTTATATAGCGCCTTTAACATAGTAAAACGTCCCAGGGCGATGTCTTATAATACAGGAGTATAATAAGACAAAAAAAATTGACATCATCCACATAAGGAGAAATTAGGGCAGGTGACCAAAAGCTTGGTCAAAGAGGTAGGTTTTAAGAAGCGTCTTAAAGGAGGAATGGGAGGTAGAGAGGCAGAGAGGTTTAGGCAGGGAATTCCAGGGCTTAGGGCCTAGGCAACAGAAGGCACGGCCACCAATGGTTGAGTGATTATAATCAGGGATGCTCAAGAGGGCAGAATTAGAGGAGCGCAGATATCTTGGGGGGGTTGTGGGGCTGAAGGAGATTACAGAGATAGCGAGGGGCGAGTCCATGAAGGGATTTGAAAACAAGGATGAGAATTCTGAAATCGAGGTGCTGCTTAACCGGGAGCCAGTGTAGGTCAGCGAGCACAGGGGTGATAGGCGAACGGGACTTGGTGCGAGTTAGGACACGGGCAGCCGAGCTTTGGATGACCTCAAGTTTAGGTAAGGTAGAATATGGGAGGCCAGCCAGGAGTGCGTTGGAATAGTCAAGTCTAGAGGTAACAAAGGCATGGATGAGGGTTTCAGCAGCGGATGAGGTGAGGCAAGGGCGGAGATGGGCAGTGTTATGGAGGTGGAAATAGGCGGTCTTTGTTATGCTGCAGATATGTGGTCGGAAGCTCATTTCAGGGTCAGGAAACTGACGGTGTTTTTGGATGATGTCACCAAGGGGCAACATGTAGATGAGAAATAGGAGGGGGCCAAGGATAGATCCTTGGGGGACACCAGGGGTAACGATGCAGGAGCGGGAATAGAAGTCGTTGCAGGTGATTCTCTGGCTACAATTAGATAGATAAGAATGACACCATTCCCACCCAGCTGGAGGACGGTGGAGAGGCACTGGAGAAGGATGGAGGGTCAACCGTGTCAAAGGCTGCAGACAAGTCAAGAAGGACGAGGAGGGATAGTTTACCTTTGTCACAGTCACAAAGGATGTCATTTGTGACTTTGATGAGAGCCGTTTCGGTACTGTGGCAAGGACGGAAACCTGATTGGAGGGATTCAAACATGGAATCGCGGGAAAGATGGGCATGGATTTGGGAAGTGACAACATGTTCAAGGACTTTGGAGAGGAAAGGGAGGTTGGAGATGGGGCGGTAGTTTGCAAGGACGGAGGGATCAAGAGTTGGTTTATTGAGAGGGGTGATGACGGCAGATTTGAGGGAGAGGGTGACAGTACCTGAGGAGAGAAAACCGTTAACAATGTCAGCTAACATGGGAGCCAGAAAAGGAAGTTGGGTGGTCAGCAGTTTGGTGGGAATAGGGTCGAGGGAGCAAGAGGTGGGTCTTATGGACAAGCTGAGCGCGGAGAGGTCATGAGGGGAGATCGGAGAGAAACTGGAGAAAGATGTGAGTTCAGGGCTAGGGCAGGAGGAAACCTTAGTGGAAGTTTGGTCCGGTGGGCATGGGGAAGGAAGGGAAGTGGCAGAGGCAGCTGATCGGATGGTCTCAATCTTAGAGACAAAGAAATCCATGAGCTCCTCACACTTGTTGTTGGAGGTGAGGGTGGAGGAAACAGGGGAGAGAGGTTTAAGAAGACGGTTAACAGTAGAGAATAGAAGCTGGGGGTTATTGTTGCATTCCAGAATGATTCTGGAATAGTGAGCAATTTTGACAGATGAGGGCATTACCCGATAATGCTTTATGTGGTCCAGACAGATCTGGCGGTGAATGGCTAAACCAGTTGTCCGCCATATCCATTCAAGTCTGCGTCCCTTGGACTTAAGGGAGTGAAGATGGGAGCCATACCAGGGAGAACAGTCAGGGTGAGAGGGGGTAATTGTTTTAGTAGGGACTAGGGCATCAAAGGTGGTGGTGAGGGTGCGGTTGAGTAGATCGGTAGCTGCAGAAATGTCATGGTGAATGGAGGTCCAAAGGCTGGACAGTTGGGATTTCCTAAGTGCAGTTGTAAGAGAGTTGGGAGAGAGTTTTTTCCGGGGGCGGACACAGAAGGAAGTAGGGTTGAGGTGGGGGGGAAGGGGGATGTGGATGGAGAGCGATACGAGGAAGTGGTCAGAGATGGCCCTATCTGTAATTGACACGATGGGAGTAGCGAGGCCACGAGAGATGACAAGGTCGAGGGGGTGGCCGTGAATATGGGTTGGGGAGTTTACATGGAGGGAGAGATTAAGGGAGGATAGGAGGCTAGTGAACTCAGAGGAGAGAGAGCATGATGAATTGAGATGGAGGGTGAAATCACCGAGGATGAGAAGTCGTTCAGTGCAGAGGCTGAGGAAGGAGAGCAGTGAAGATATCTCAGTAATAAAATGTTTATGGTACTTGGGTGGGCAGTACAGAACAAGAATTTTAAATGACAGGTGAGAGGGGTGGAATAAGGGGAGATGCTCAAAGGAGGAGAAAGTGCCGGAGGAATAGGGGGACAGACCAAGGTGTGATTTGGTGATGAGAGCCACACCGCCACCACGGCGGTCTGAGCGGGGCAAGTGGTGGAAGGTAGAGCCAGGTAGGGAGGCTTCATTTAAGGGTAAGGTGTCAACACTCCGCAACCAATTTCCGTCAGGGCCATGATGTCGATGCAATCATCCACGATAAGGTCATGGATGGCAAGGGCCTTGTTCGCAAGTGAACGGATATTCTGGACGGAGATGCAGAGAGGGTCGGTGATGGCTGACCCACTGCCAGCGTCCACAGGGTCACCGCTGGGGGGGGGGGGGGGGGGCTGAGCTGGATGGAGAGGAGATTGGCAAGATTTGCCCCCAGTGGGTGCGCTGGGCAGGAAGGTCGGCGAGAGAGTAGGATGGGACAGTTGGGGTTCCTACTCGTAAGGCGGCAGTGACGAGTGCCTCGATGGGCCCTTCATAGGATGCCGAGAAAGGCACAGAGGGAAGCTGTAGGCTTATCTAAGAGGGAGTCAAGTCTGGGACGGTGGTAGGAAGGTCGAAGAGGAATGAAGGATTGGGGTAGGGATTTGGGAAGGCAGTGTATCCGAGAGAGGAGAGATTAAAGGAGGCATGACGACAGGAAAGAGCGGTCAGGGAGGGAGAGAGAGAAAAGGAAAATAGGGGGAAAAAGTGAATGGCTCAGGTCTGGAGCGGCAGCCGAAGTGCGCACGCGAATGGACACGGGAAAAGCTCAGGTTACAGGCTGTTTAAATGTAATAATTAATGGAATACATATTTCCTGGCAGCAGGGAATAGGTTGGGGACAATAGTAGGGAGACTAGGGTCAAAGTCAGAGGTCCCATGGAAAGACAAAGCTGACGTAAGCAGGATGGGGCCGCCACACAGCATCGACAAACTGCTATCCAAAGCAGGCGAGTGAAGTCCAGAAGCTAGTTGAAGGGTAGAGAGTTTGAGGATGGAGGTTGTTGCTGTAGGAATGAGAGTTGGTTGCGGTGCAGAAAGATGATGGCTAAATTAGAAACATAGAAACATAGAAGATAGGAGCAGGAGTAGGCCATTCGGCCCTTCGAGCCTGCTCTGCCATTCAATGAGATCATGGCTGATCATCCAAATTCAGTACCCTGGCCCTGCCTTCTCCCCATATCCCTTGATCCCTTTAGCCTTAAGAAATATATCCAACTCCTTTTTGAATATATTTAATGAACTGGCCTCCACCGCCCTCTGTGGCAGAGAATTCCACAGGTTCACCACTCTCTGGGTGAAGAAATTCCTCCTCATTTCAGTCCTAAATGGCTTACCCCTTATCCTTAGACTATGACCCCTGGTTCTGGACTCCCCGGCCATCATAAACATCCTTCCTGCATCTAGTCTGTCCAGGCCTGACAGAATTTTATAGGTTTCGATGAGATCCCCTCTCAATCTTCTAAACTCCAGTGAGTATAAGCCCAATCGACACAATCTCTCCTCATACGTCATTCCTGCCATCCCAGGTATCAGCCTGGTGAATCTTCGCTGTACTCCTTCCATGGCAAGAACGTCCTTCCTCAGGTAAGGCGACCAAAACTGCACACAATACTCAAGGTGCGGTCTCACCAAGGCCCTGTACAGCTGTAGCAAGACATCCTTGTTCCTGTACTCAAACCCTCTTGCTACGAAGGCCAACATACCATTTGCCTTCTTAACCGCCTGCTGCACCTGCATGCTTACCTTCAGCGACTGGTGCACAAGAACACCCAGGTCTCTTTGCACTTCCCCTTCTCCCAATCTATTGCCATTCAAATAATAATTGACGCAAGTTGGAGGTCACCGTAGATCAAAGCGGCAGAGAAAATGTAAAACCACAAGCCAATGACCAGAAAAGCTGACAACAGGTAGAACGAGTCACTGAACAGCAAGTGGAGCAACAGCTGCTACCTACAAGCCAGTAGAACCAGTTCAGCAGAGACACAGCCGCAGTTTAAAGGTAAAAATCTTTTTTGCAGCATAGAGACAAAGCAGGTAAGTGTTACAGTGTAATCCAGTGCAGAAATGTAGTGTAATCCAATGTAGTTCAAAGCAGAGACGTAGTCCAGATGTCCAGAGAAGTTCAGAAGATCGGAAACCAATTTGAGAAAAGAATTCAGCAGCATAAGACTTGAAGCGACTGAAAAGCGGAGCAGCGCCACAGCCTCTGAGTCAAACCGTGTAGTCAACGAAGTCCTGTCCGCGAGGAATCCCACTATTCGAAGAACAGCAGCGAAGGCGGGGCAAGGAATTTTTATTTGCTCCGACGGGGATAAACTGGGCGGCCGCGACCCGAAAATGGCAGGAATGAAACATACTGCTCCATTCCAACTCCCTATCAGGCCAACACTATCCAAAAAGAGGCCTACCACTGAACAGCCGATTGCCATTTTGGGAGATTCGGGTGCGGCATGCATGCTGCACACTCCACCCGGTGTTACTCGAGGCTACAGCTACAGAGGACTAAAAATGGCAAGTTTTGAATTATATGTACTGCTGTTATGCCAGGCACCTCTGCCATCTTGCTGCCGGCCAGGTCAGCAACCCAACTGCCTGACATTGTGCTGGCCTGGAGCTGGCGAGCTGCAGCTGAGCACCCATTTGGCATATGCGCCCGCTGGCAACATGGTAATGAGTCCTGGCCCTCAAAATGGACTGGGCCTCCCGCCACCTTTATCTATATGTACCTGCAGCGCTACACATTGTGGGTAATTTTTAATTGCCACTGGCCTAGCAAATCACTGAGTTGAAAAATCTTTGTTTGGAAGGCCTTCCACTCCCTCCTCAAGGTAGCAAGTGATGCGCAATAAATGCAACCTTGCTAACGTCAGCCACAAATGAATTCCAGGTTGTAGATTTTCTAATCCAGCTAACCCTCCAAGAGCCAAGTCACAAAACCTAAAATAGCTTGGCCCAGAAATTCTCTACCGTACCGCCACGAGTTATCATCGCAATCCTGGTGAAAAATGGCGGCCGCCACTCTAACACCCTTCTCTGGCGCAGGACTTGGCAGCTGCCATTTTGGTGAGGGCCTTAGCACTGCTGATAGCAGCGCTGGCCCTGGAGATGCAAATATGGAGAGCATGACATCATGCCGACTTAACGCCATGCTCTGTGAACTTGGACCTTAGCATTGAGTTTAGCGCTGGGTCCTAAGCTCGCTCTGAAAAGCAAGTGTGCAGCAGACTGATAGAGAGCTGTCAGCACTTCTTAAAGGGATACATACATCTTTCAGTTAAGTCTGCACTTAAGCTTTTGGACTGGATTTTTTATATTTTATTGAAGTAGTGGCTTGGTGCAACAGATGTTAAAAGCTTTTAAAGTGTGCAGGGAGAGCAGCTGGATGCTTGCAAGGCCTCGGATGGTAAAGGAAGGCCTCTGAGAAGAAGACAGGCAGCATCCGTGAAGAGAGAAACAGAGTTCATGTCTCAGGTTGAGATGCTGCCTGACCTGCTGAGTATTACCAGTATTTTATGCTTTTATTTCAGATTTCCAGCATCCGCTCACAGGGGGAAGAGGAAGACGTAGAAGAGGAGGAAGCAGAAGAGGAGGAAGCAGAAGGAAGGATGCAACCCAGAAAGCTCCTTTCTGGCTGAGATATTCGGCATGGAATCATCCGCCTGCGATAACATTGACCACAACCACAATTCCCCTTTCAACATTTGCCCCACACCTTACCGTCCCTCTGTTACTAACCATCACAGCGTCCTCTTGGCCACAATGCTGAAATAAAAGCCACTACAAAGCAAACTTTCCAATTCAACTTTATACATCTATCCATCCAATATGACATCAAGAAATCAACACATCACCCTGGTGCATTCCCTTAGTGACTGTTTTTTGTGTACCTTTGCTTATCCTACTGATGTCATGCAGTGCTACCCCAGTGGCTGCAGCATGGCTGGTGGAAGGCTGCTGACTTCAGTGGGGGACACTGCAAACGACTTTGCTGGTCAAACTTGAAGAGCTGGTGGCTGGGAGTGTGAAATCGAGTGATGGCCTTTCTTCTTCTTCTTCTTCACTCTCCTCTCCTACTTCTTGGGCAACCACTGGCTGGGCAGGCTGCATTTCTTGGATGTGTGAAATGAGGAAGCCACAAGGATGGAGTTGTGGTGAGGGGAGGGCAGGAAAGCAAGGGGTGCATGCGAGAAGGAGGATAACGTATGAGGATACCAGCATCTTGTATCCTTTCAACTCCGCCACTGGCCAAGGGCTCAGGCATGTCCCTGCCAAGACTGGCCAGCACCGTCTCCTCCAAGGGGGTGAGGTGAAGCTAGGAATGGGAGGTGTGCCTCGTGTTGGTACAGATCATTGGTAGGCGAGTGATTAGGGGGGTGGGGGTGGGTGGGAGGGGGGGATGTCGTGCACTGAGAAGTATGTCAGGCTAGTGGTGCAGTTGGTAGGAGACAGCTTTTGAAAATTACCTTGACCAGTGGTCCGAGGTCATGAAGCTTCTTTGGGCACTGGAGCCAGGTTGTGGGGGCGACACTGCTGGCAGTGACGGCCTCGGTGATCTGATCCCACATCCTTATTTCTGGAGGGCCTCCTGGCCCCTGTGGGTAGAGGACCTCTCTTGCAGTGTTAACCCCCTGCACAAAGCTGGAGTGCTGCGTCAAGATCCTGAGTGCCACTTCCCTGGCTTGCTGAGCCTTTGTTTTAGTGCTGAAGCACTTTTCTGATTTTTTTTTAGGTGTGGAAGGCAATTCAGCTTTAAGAGCTGAAGACTCCCATTTGGGAATTCTTTTTAATGTTAATTCTTTTTCCAGAAGGCAGTTGAGCTCCAAGGGTTAAAAACTGCCTATTTTTAAATGATTTTTTTTTTTCATTTTAGAAGGCAGTTCCCCTTTAAGGGACTGAACTGCTTTCTGTAATGACAGTCTCGCTTTAAGAGAAGGCTGTTCTTGCTGCAATGACACTACAGCCACGTTACATTGGGTCTCCTGCTGGGACTAACACCACAAAAATGGCCTTGCACGGTAAGTTTAGTGTTGGGCTAATGTTAATTAGCAACCAGCACCAATTTACCAGTTCTGCCAGCGCATTCAATTTTGGTGGCCGTTAACTCCATCCCACGGTGGCACCGGCAGGTTTTTAGCGGTCTCCAATTTCTAGGCCCTTGTGTTTTTTTTTAATGAAAAATGTTGTCGGTTGGGGAAAGCAAAAGAAATAAATAGAAGGAAAGGTCAGGACATTTACCTGTATTGCGCATTTTGCATTCTCCAGCTTTTGGGCTGTGACTTAACAATGACACAAAGAGCGGAGATCACACAACAGTTTCAATAACCTGCATAATGAGTATTGCATAAGGCATGCAAATAGAATCTATGCATACTGGTAACCTGAGGTGCATTTAGGAGTTTGACAAAGTAAGCATTTGTAGCCACTGTATGCAACATCATCAACTTACCTTTAGTTTTAAAGGAGAAGTTGCAGTAGTTGCAGTGATAAGGTCGAAGGTCAGTATGGGTGCGAATGTGCTTTCTCAGCATACTGGGCTTCTTGCAACGTATTCCACATTCCTCACAAATGTACTTTCCCCTCCCTCGGCCCCGAACATACACATACTCTTCATTTGATTTATATCTTTAAAAAGAAAAAAAAAGTTGGTTTCAATTTAATATTACTTTTGTCTTTCTGGTTGCAAAAACATTTATAATAGGACTCAGTACAAGTGGAGATTATTGTGGAATGAACACATCCCCACCCACACTAAAACTCGATTTCAACTGCAGATTTTCACAAAAAGACATTGGGGGTCATTTTAACCTCCCCCACCCCAACCACCAATGGCAGGAATTGGTAAAAATGTGTAATCCGGCTCCAACCCAGCATGAACGTGCCTACTTGCGGTTTAACCACGCCTGGTTTAGGGGCGTCTGAGTAACCCGCTCATGAGAGGCGGGTCGGCAATTATGAAATTTTAATGAGGCTCCGCTCCTCAGATTTTGCGAGCCATTTGAATTTAACGGTGATCTCATCCTCCCCGCGATGGGCCGACCCTCCCCCCCCCCCCGTGATCTTTCTTCCCCCACCCCGCGTCCCTCCCTCTTCCCCCCCCCGCACCCCCCCCCCCCCCAAACTTCTCCGATTGCCAGGGACGGTTGCAGCAGTTCAGGCGACCAACCCACTCCCAGGAATTAATATTTGAATGAGACTGCATGCCTCAGATTTTTTCACTGTTCCAGCTTTAACGCTGGCTGGTCGGGTTTCCCAGGCCTCAGGAAACCTGGCAGCTAAAGGGAGGCGAGGACTGCTGCATGGAACAGGTAAGTGTCTTTACAGCACTGCTTGTGGGCAGGAGCAGGAGTGGCTCCCGCGGCCCACCAAGCAAACCTGATACCCTCCCTAGCGATCAGTCCCTCCCCCACCACGCCCTCTCACCCATGATCCGATGACCTCCTCGGGACCTCCTCATTCTTCATCCCTCCTCCCCCGGCTTTCTGCGATCTTCTCTCTACGCTCCCTGGCTGCGACTCTGATATTAACACAAAGACGGGATCGGATCGGGGGCAAGTGGGGGGGGGGGGGGTTGGCAATGGCGGGCGACAAATGCGCAAGGTCGTGGGAATGTTCCATTTGAACAGGGATGCTGTATCATTTTATTTATGGTTTTTGCGTTTCCACTGCGTGTGAACAGGCATGATGTGGACACGCATGACGCGATTTCACCTCAACTATTTAAAGGCCCATTTCACAGATGCAATAGTGGAGGAGGTTTGGAGTTTTGTGGATTGTGTTTAGTGTTAAGTACAAAGAGAAAAATGGAAGCAAGGAGGGCAAAGGCTGCCCCTAGATTCAACGAGGCGGCCCTGGACATACTGCTGGGTGCAGTAAGGGTGAGGAAAGAGATCCTGTTTCTTAGCAATGACAAAAAGAAACCTGCAGCCACAACAAAGAAGGCATGGCTGGATGTGGCCAGAGGTGAGCAGCAGGAGCGATATTATGAGGACTTGGATCCAGTGCAGGATGCATTTTAAGGTCATCCTGTAATGCACCCTCCCCTCTCACTCTGTCTTGTCAAATGTACTCCATTCACATCACTCCTCACCTCCACTTGAGTTTCTGCAACACGCATTGTTCGGTTTCAATGCACTTTCTAACCTCACCTTTCCTCCATCCACCACTGACACTCACCCCAATCCTTAAGTAATGTGATACCAACTCAGTCAGCTCCCCTGATTCTCAGCACACATCCTCAAATGCATGCCATTGCCACTTGATTGTCTCCCTCACCGAATGTAATGCATCCGTTACAGCCACTCATAGGTTAGTCGAGCCCCCTTGCAGAGGAACAGAGTGCAAAATACAAGGGATAGGGAGACAACCGGAGGCGGACCCCCACAGATCGTGGAGCTAAGCAATGTGGAGCAGGAGGCTTTGGAAATTAGTGGCATATCAGTCTCCCAGAGCATCGGTGACGGAGGGACTGGTAGTTCATTGCTGCAGGGTGACAGAATTAATCTCTTAGACCTACATCTACTACAAGACTAAGTCATTTTGACTTGAATTCAGCACCTAATGAAATATGATCACCTTAACAGGTACATTTCAACATTTGCACATTCTCATGACTAAATAACTTCTATCACTTCTCTCCTCGAGGGCCATCAGGTGAAGAACAGCAGCCCCTGCCCTTTTTTGACGAGGATTCCTCAGAGGAGTTCATTCTTGCTAAGGGCACATCGTCACAGGACACATGCGTTGCAGGTACGAGTGCAGATACAAACACTTCGGTGGGTCCTGTTAGAGAGTTAGATGGGATCTCACCTAGTGAATCACAGTTCAGAAGTGAGCACAAGCAGAAAGTGATGGTAGGGACCGCTGTGGAGAATCCACATCGGACGGCGCAGACCTCTCCAAGCACTGCTCAGCTGGACAGAAATGCTGAACCCGGGAAGGGGGGCAGGGGGGTCATCAATGAAAAGGGGAATGATTGAGGGTTAGCAGCAAATGTGTGAGGTACTGGCAGTCTTGCCAGGCGCACACTCTACAATGTTTCAGAAGATGGAGGAGTTCAGCTCAAACCTTAGTGGAATGATGTCGCAGGCCTTTACGAAGATGTCTTCCATTGAGAAAGTGGCCTCCTCTGTAAAACTTGAATCAGGGTGCACTAATGAGTCCCCGCAGGCCCTGATGGCAGCCCTGCAAACTATGGATGCCAACATGTCTGCTGGCTTACACAGGATGACAGATGCATTAAACGTGAGCTTTCAAGGCATCACTGATGTCCTCCTAGCTGCTCTCCTGTAGAGGCAGGAGTGATGTGCTGCTGGCCTAGGAGAGGGACAAGAGGAAACTTTTCTCAAAATGTTTGCACATCTCATCTGCTGGCCCTGCGCCACCACTTAACCAGTGCCCGATGTGCTGCTCCTCTCCCGCTGGACCAATCTGCCCTTGCACAGGTGGAGCAATCTTTGGTGGGGCTCTCACAGGCACATCGAAAGTCAGAGCAGGGATTAGGGCAGCCTGCCACCATCTCTGCTGAAGCCGCAGGGTTTGCACCACATAGAAGTGCTAGAAAGAGGAAAGCTTTGTACTTCACCGAGGGTATGCACATTGGCGTTTTTGAAAATTTATTGATGTTTTAAATTTATTAAGTCGCATTAAATTTATTACTTTGCACCACTTTCCCATGTTCACCATTCTTGCATGGCAAGTAATAACTGTGCTTTTCATTTGTTTGGTGCTGAATGAGAAAACATGGAATTTACTGAGGCCAATTGGTACACGTGTAACGAGTAGATGGATGGTTACAGAACTGCTCGAGTAAGGGTTGGGGGGGTATCTGATAGGTCTAGTGTGTGTGACTAACTGAACCTTCAAGCTACTAGTGGGTACGGTAGCATAGTGGTTATGTTATTGGACTAGTAATCCAGAGGCCTGGATTAATGATCTGGAGATGTGATTTCAAATCCCACCACAGCAGCTGGGGAATTTAAATGGCAAGTACCAGCTGTGCTTTTAAATCTGGAATAAAACACTAGTGTCAGTAATGGTGACCATGAAACTACCGGATTGTCATAAAAACCCATCTGGGTCACTAATGTCCTTTAGGGAAGAAAATCTGCCGTTCTTACCTGGTCTGGCCTACATGCGACTCCAGACCCACAGCAATATGGTTGACTCTTAACTGCCCTCTGAAACGGCAGTTGTACCAAACTGCTACAAAGAAGTATACCAAGAATAAAACCGGATGAAGCATCGACCTAGGCACTGGACACCACAGAGGCACACTCAGCCCAGTCGACCGTGCAAAGTCCTCCTCACTAACATCTGGGGACTTGTGCCAAAATTGAGAGAACTGTCCAACAGACTAACGTAGTCATACTCACAGAATCATACCTTTCAGCCAACATCTCAGACTCCTCCATCACCATCCCTGGGTATGTCCTGTCCCACAAGAGGTGGTGGCACAGTGGTATACAGTCGGGTGGGAGTGGCCCATGGAGTCCTCAACATTGACTCCGGACCCCATGAAGTCTCATGGCATCAGGTCAAACATGGGCAAGGAAACCTCTTGCTGATTCCCACCTACCGCCCTCCTTCAGCTGATGAATCAGTATTCCACCACACACCATCCTGACTTGGAAATATATCACTGTTCCTTCATAGTCATGGGGTCAAAATCCTGTAATTCCCTCCATAACAGCACTGTGGGAGTACTTTCACCACATGGACTACAGTGGTTCAAGAAGACAGCTCACCACCACCTTCACAAGGGTAGCTAGGGATGGGCAATAAATGCTGGCCTTGTCAGCAACGCCCACATCCTGTGAACGAATAAAAAAAATCCCAAGCAGCAATGTGATCGGCTGCTCTGGCGTTGGGTGGCCCACCTTCTTCTTCGCCATTGGAATTCTCATCAGGTGAGGAATGCTGAGCAGCTTGTACCTCCTGCACCTCTAGTCTTTGTTGTGCAGAATACAGCACACCATGATTGTCCTGGAGTCCCTTGCTGGAGAGTACTGATGGGCGTCTCCAGAATGGTCCAGTCACCTGAAGTGCATCCTCAGCATGCCGATGGCTTGCTCAGTGACACATTTGGTTGTCATATGGCTTGCATTGTAATGCTCCTGGTGTTCTTCGGTGGGGTTCCTCAGAGGTGCTATCAGCCAGATTTGAAGGGGGTATCCTTTGTCGTCTAGCAGCCACCCTTTAAGGCTGGTTCAAGGTGTAAACAGGTCAAGGATGTTGGACTGCTGCAGTATGAAAGTACCATGGCAGCTCTCAGGGAATCTGGCATAGACTCGAGTGAACCTTTTTTTGTGGTTACTACACCAGCTGAACTTTGGTTGACGAATGCTCCTGGTTGATCTGGCTGTGCTTGGATTGCTACGTGTGTGCAGTCAATGGCATCCTGCACCTTTAGGAAGTCAGCCAGAGACGCAAATCCAAGTACCCGCTCATTCAGGCCAACACAGGGGAAGTTTACATACCTCCCAGCCCTGACAAACGATCCATCCCTTACCTCCCTTATCCATTTATGTGCAGCCAATTGTGAGACCCTTGCTATGTCTCCGGTTGCACCCTGGAAGGAAGCAGAGGCAAAGAAATTGAGAGCGGTGGTGGCTTTTATAGCCACTGGTAATGCATGGCCATCAGATCTAGCAGGTGGCAGGTCTTCTAAAAGCCTGCAGATGTCTGCTACCACCTGACATAACAATCTCAGACTTCGGAAGCACTGCTCCACCGAGGATCAAGGAAGCTGAGCCTCTGGCCTCAAAATTTGTGCAATGCTGATTTGACGCCAGTGCTGCCATTTTGGAGCTCAATGCTTCAGCTAACACCCGCTCTTAATCTTGCACAGCTGAACACGCATTCAGCAGCAGGAAGGACCCCCCACCAGTGCTATTTAAAGGGATCATCAACTACTTTCAGTTTAGTTGCTGATTGATTTCTACTGGCTCTTGCTACGACTGTATAGGTGTTTTGCGCTTTCTAGAGTTCTTTAAAGTTACTTAAGTCTACAGGGAGTGGTGTGGGAGGTATCCTGACTTCAAGGCTTCTGCAGAAACCAGTTGCTCCCAGACATGGGTGCACTATTAGGAATTCCCCTTGGAATACAGCATGACCTGGAGAACGAACAGAGGGCAGGCAGAGCAGGACAACCTGAGGGCAGAGAGCGGAGGAGGAAGGGGAGAAGGGTTCTCGGCAGGAGGCTATATCCGCCCAGGATGTTCAGGGAGCAAGTCACCTACCTGTCACCTAACTTTCAGCGTTTGCCATCATTACCACCGCAAAATCTAGGCCAATGTATTATTAGTAAGGCAGTCTCTTTCCATCAGTAAATCTTTGCCCACTGCTTATAAAATGTAATATATAAAAATGAGCTCTGGTGGGATTCCTAAAACTCTGTACAGCCTAATTGTGATGCTCCAATGTTTCCAGAGCTGGCTGCTGCAATCGTGCCTCATTTAGTTATTCTGGGTGTTGGGTTCATGATCAGAAAGAGCGAGCGATAAATGGGTGCGGGCTATTTTCAAGGTGACATTTTTAAACCAAAAATGAGTGAGTTTGACACTCAGGACTTCATCATGCCACTATTGCCTCTTAATTGTCCCCTACTCTT
Organism: Somniosus microcephalus; assembly: GCF_052327205.1. Classification (NCBI taxonomy): domain Eukaryota; kingdom Metazoa; phylum Chordata; class Chondrichthyes; order Squaliformes; family Somniosidae; genus Somniosus; species Somniosus microcephalus. The sequence goes on from NC_140991.1 coordinate 250,150,216, forward strand.
TCTGATCATGAATCTCACTTTTAACATTTCCCTAATATTGACAGATTTGGTGAAGCATGAGAGCACCGTTCAACCACACTTCCAGCGAAGTTATGGCGCAGAGTGCTACCATCTACAAGTAAATTCCTGGCCACACAAGGCAAGTCCTAAAAGTATCCTCTCGCATTCAGCGTATATCCAATTTATAAGACTGTTAAAAAATGTTAGTGCCCAAAATACAATTTTGTAAATATAATACAAATGTAATTCCTAAGTTCTACACTGTGTGCTGTTTTAGGGAAATCTAAGATCACTTGTTGAACGTAGTTACTTCATAAGATGTTTTGGTATCTGCTTTCTTCTATATAGAATTGCTGTGACTGGCTCAGGTTGAACCAGTTCACAATGGCTCTTTAAATTGCCCAATACACGGGCAACCAATCAACATCCCACAAACCATGAGACTCTTCTGTTGGTAAGGTGCAGCTCTCTTCCCCCTTTCAACTTGTTTGGTTGCGGTGTGGCTCTTCATATTAACCCCTGCAGCATTGGCTAGCTGTGACTTGAACAGCTTCAGTAGTCAGTCACAGGTTCTGCTCAGAGACTGACGTCAAGAGAACAGCAGGAAAGAGAGAGGTTATAATCTGAAATTGTTGAACAGCCTTCTGGACTCAACATAAGAGTTCAACAATTTCAGATCATAACCTCGGCCCCTATCGTATGTATTTTTTATCCACACTTTTTGTTTGGTCTTCTGTTCTTCTCTCCCACATGGCAGCTGTCTTTCATTCTGCCAGCGCAATTTACACTTCATCTAGAGCCATCCTTTGTTTCTTAACCTGTCCCATTACCATCTCCTTTTGCCTTGAATATCTCTTAATGTCTCTCAATGTCTCTTAATCTCTCCTGCCTTCTATCCTATCACAGACCTTCCCTTTTGTTCTTTCATCCCCTCCCCCATTTCCCAGACACTACACTTGCTTAAAAATCTGTTCCATTTCCTGCTTTTTTCCAGTTCTGACAAAAGGTCATCGACCTGAAACGTTAACTCTGTGTCTCGCTTCACAGATGCTGCCCGGCCTGCTGAGCATCTGCAGCATTTTTTGTTTTTATTACATATTTCTTGTAATGTGGTGACCAGAACTACACACAATACTCTAGCTCTGGTCTAACTAGTGTTTTATACAGTTCAAGCATAACCTCCCTGCTCTTATATTCTATGCCTCGGCTAATAAAGGCAAGTATGTCTTCTTAACCACCTTATCTACCTGTCCTGCCACCTTCAGGGATCTGTGGACATGCACTCTGATCCCTCTGTTCTTCTACACTTCTCAGCATTCTACCATTTATTGTGTCTTCCCTTGCTTTGTTAGTCCTCCCCAAATGCATTACCTCACACTTCTTCGGATTGAATTCCATTTGCCACTTTTCAGCCCACCTGTCCTGAACCGTTTGCAACATCAGTGATTTTCAGGCTTCTGTTCTTACTCCAATGTTTGTTGCTTTCCTCTCTCAAACTCTAGGTCACTCTCCTTACTCCCCATGATTAAATGTCACGTAATCAAATGTCACATGACCAAACATCCAGGAATACATCCAGAGTTGACAACCCTATCTCCGCTCTAAAACACTACACCTATAGACCAATATGTACCATGCAGAATAAGCACAACACACTGTGCAAACAGGTTATACAGACAAATAGATTACATAAGCCATGTGTAATAGGAACATCAGTGCACATTCATAGACAATAACTAATGAAATTAAACATCAATTATTAAGGCATTATTTGAATATACTCCAGTCATGCTGACGGATTAACATATTTCAGTGCCACAGTTTTCTGCTGTGGACTCAGATACTGATTGGTTTGGATGAAACTGCCCAAACACACTTTCCTTAGGGTCTTTACAGTCAGTCAGGAGACTTGCAGCTTATCTGCACGCCATCAGATTGTGCCCTGTCACATTAACTTAATTTAATGGTCATATCGAGTGAGGAAAGTAAACTTACGTAAAAAATTAGAACCCTGAGTTACTATTTCTATCTGTAATGCTTAGTCAGCAGAAGTACATGCCAAATTTGGCAGTCCAATGAAGTAAGAATGCAGTGCTATGACCAGAAGAATGTTTTCCTGTCTGGAAACATGATAGTAATTAAGATGGAAAGAAACACAAGTTACAGGAATGACTTTACCACTCTGCTTTAGTTATCCTTATTTTTTACTGGTATAAAGAAAAAATGTTTTAAATATAAACTTGCCCCCCATCGAAGATCCTGATTCGCCTGGGTTCAATTGCAGCATGCTCTTTATCGGGATCACTAACTTCTTGATTTTCATACTTGTCCTTATCGATGTGTTCACTGATTGCAGGTGTTCGACTGATCAGTGCCTGTCCAAAACAAACAATTAACTTATTCAGCAGTAATTACAGAAGAGAAAGACATTTTCTATATACAGTAGCAACAATAATAATGATTGAATTTGATATTGAATAGTGACCATAATATGATTGAATTTTATATTAGGTTTGAGAGGGAGAAGCAAGAGTCACAAACCAATCTTTTAAAATTAAATAATGCAAACTTCAAAGGGATGAGAAATAAATTAACCACAGTAAAGTGGGCTGAGCAGTTAATGGGTAAACCTAAGGACAGAGGGAAGTATTCAAAGAAGTATTTGGTACAATACAAAACAGTACATACCCCAAAAAGGCAAAAGTTCCACTTGTGCAGTTCAGCAACCATGGTCAACAAACAAGGCAAGAAAAAGTATTAAACTAATGAAAAGGCTTACACAAATGCAAAGAATAGTTAAAATCCAGCAGATATGGAGAGCGTTGGCAAACAACAAAGGGATAAAAAGAAAGTAATAAGAGGTGCAAAAAGGGAGTATGAACAAAAACTTGTGATAGATATCAAAGCTAACAGTAAAAGTTTTTATAAATATATTGAGAGAGTGGTATGGGAGAATGTGGGTCCATTAAAGACAGATGCAGATGATAGATTAACAAGCAAATGGCAGACTTGTTAAAAGAATACAACAAGAACTTGTATTTATATAGCGCCTTTAACATCCCAAGGCACTTCACAGGTGTGTAATAAGATAAAAAATTGACACCGAGCCACATAAGAAATTAGGGCAGATGACCAAAAGCTTGGTCAAAGAGGTAGATTTTAAGGGGCGTCTTAAAGGAGGAAAGCGAGGTAGAGAGGCAGAGAGGTTTAAGGAGGGAGTTCCAGAGCTTAGGGCCCAGGTAGCTGAAGGCACGGCCACCAATGGTTGAGTGATTATAATCAGGGATGCTCAAGAGGACAGAATTTGAGGAGCACAGCTTTCTCAGGGGGTTGTGGGGCTGAAGGAGATTACAGAGATAGGGAGGAGCGAGGCCATGGAGGGATATGAAAACAAGGATGAAAATTTTGAAATCAAGGGAAAGCAAGTCAAGGGGAGGAACTTAGTGGATTTAATATTTTTTTAAATGGTAATGGAGAAAATAATGGGACTAAAAGGTAGACAAATCTCCAGGAACTGATGGCTTCCACCCTAGGGTATTAAAAGAGAAAGGTAGGAAATTGCAGATATGTTAGTCGCAATTTTCCAAAGCTCTCTAGATTCACTCCATTGTTTAACACAGGAAGAAGGGAGAAACCAGGAAACTACAAATCTGTCAGTTTAACGTCATTGCGGGAAAGTTACTGAAATCTATCAGGGACAGAGTGACTGAGCATTTGAACAAGTGTGATATGATCAAAGAGAGTTAGCATGGATTTGTGAAGGGTAGATCATGTCTGACTAATCTAGTTGAATTTTTGAGGAGGTTATTAACAAAGTGGACAGGGGAGTGTCAATGGATGCTGTCTATATAGACTTCCAGAAGGCATTTGATAAGGTTCTACACAAAAGATGAACAAAAATGAGAGTGCAAGGAATTGGAGGTTAACTTGTGACACGGGATGGTATTGGTTGGGTGGAAGGAGACAGAAAGTAGAGATAAATGTTTCCAATTCTATAAGTGCATCAGGATACTCCTATTTTCATTAACAATTATTAAAGTGATGCAATTCATGATGAGACAGTGCATGATGTAAAAATGACTGTGCTTATTATGCATCCCAGTGAATTCAAGAAGTGGGAGGCTTTTGTTTGAGATACTATTGCAGATTCTATTGCTATGATACTTTCCTTTTGCAAAATACTTGTCTGCACACTCAGTATTTTCAGGTAACTATCTAAACTGATAATGAATTTATATTTAGAGTCTCAAAGAGAGCAATACTTGTGCATCTGATCTTCCATATAATCTCCAACACATTTCGCCTACAAGATTAGAACATTAGCCAGATGACTGTGGACGAGCAAAAATATGATTGTAAACCATTGACAACTCATTTATAGGTTAGTGAACTCAGCACAAATAGTTCCTGTACCCAACTCCCTAGGCAACAGACTCAGCATGTGGACATCACAGTCAGCTTCTCTCTCTATTAGGGCCTTGGTTCCTTTATTCAGTTTTCAGGAAGGGTAACAAGTCCCTTAACTGAACATTAAATAGCCACCAATCTCATTAAGTAATTTAGGATGTCTTAAATAATTTATTGCATGCATCTAGAGCACCGAGCCAATAAAAAACCTCCATTCCGGTCACATAATTCCCTCTAGGAGGTAGTGTATGAGACAAAACTGAAAAAGGTAAAGCAACAAATTACATACGAACATTCGAATTAGGAGCAGGAGTAGGCCACTCGGCCCTTTGAGCCTGCTCCGCCATTCAATAAGATCCTGGCTGATCCGATTACTCCACATTCCCGCCTACCCCCAATAACTTTTCACCCCCTTGCTTACCAAGAATCTATCTACCTCTGCCTTAAAAATATTCAGACTCTGCTTCCACCGCCCTCTGAGAAAGAGAGTTCCAAAGACTCACGACCCTCTGAGAAAAAATTTCTCATCTCTGTCTTAAATGGGCGACCCCTTATTTTTAAACAGTGACCCCTAGTTCTAGATTCTCCCACAAGAGGAAACATCCTCTCCACATCCACCCTTTCCAGACCCCTTAGGATCTTATATGTTTCAATCAAGTCACCTCTTATTCTTCTAAACTCCAGTAGATACAAGCCTAGCCTGTCCAACCTTTCCTTATAAGACAACCTGCCCAGTCTAGGTATTAGTCTAGTAAACCTTCTCTGAACTGCTTCCAATGCATTTACATCCTTCCTTAAATAAAGAGACCAATACTGTACACAGTACTCCAGATGTGGTCTCACCAATGCCCTGTATAACTGAAGCATAACCTCCCTACTTTTGTATTCAATTCCCCTCGCAATAAATGATAACATTCTATTAGCTTTCCTAATTACTTGCTGTACCTGCATGGTAACCTTTTGCGATTCATGCACTAGGACATCCAGATCCCTCTGCATCTCAGAGCTCGGCAATCTCTCACCATTTAGATAATATGCTTCTTTTGTATTCTTCCTGCCAAAATGGACAACTTCACATTTTCCCACATTATACTCCATTTGCCAGATCTTTGCCCATTCACTTAACTTATCTATATCCCTCTGTAGCCTCCTTATGTCCTCTTCACAATTTACTTTCCCAACTATCGTTATGTCATCAGCAAATTTAGCAACCATACCTTCGGTCCCTTCATCCAAGTCATTTATATAAATTGTAAAAAGTTGAGGCCCCAGCACTGATCCCTGTGGCACACCACTCATTACATCTTGCCAATCAGAAAATGACCCATTTATGCCTACTCTCTGTTTCCTATTAGCTAGCCAATCTTCTATCCATGCCAATACGTTACCCCCTACACCATGAGCTTTTACTTTCTGCAACAACCTTTGATGTGGCTCCTGTTCCTGGGACTAGGGACAGGGTCACTGGCAAGGCTTGGAAGCTAAGCAGAGCCAGGCCTGGTTAGTACTGTGGTAAACCACTGTTTGTATTCCACTGTGTACATGCCTGGACATGCCTCGGCTGACTCCTCCCACAAGTCCTAGTATAAAGGTGACTGCTCCCCAGCCCTTTGTATTCTGGACCGGTCGACCACTCGAGTCAGACCTTCATTCTTTTGTTAATAAAAGCCTCTCTTAACTCTCAGTCTTTTATGAGTAATTGATAGCGCATCAAGTACCTGGAGGGGTGACCATCAGGGAAGACCAGGTGCAGAAGGTCACAGAAGGAGCCCCGAGGAGGGGCGGTTGGTGAGAAGGTCACGGAAGGAGCCCCGGGGGGGGGCAGCTGGTGAGCAGGCCCGGGCGTTGGGCTGAAGATTGTCGGACAGGATGAATGGTGGAAATGGAATGGCGGCGCGCACAGACGCAGCGGCTTTGCTTCTCCCAGGACGGTGCTATTTATGTTTAATGTTAATGTTATTTGTACTGGACTCATGGGAGCTTGCAAGATCACATTTCGTTGTTCATGTACTTGTGCAATGACAATAAAAAGTTGAATTATTATTATCAAATGCCTTCTGGAAATCTAAGTACAATACATCCACCGGTTCCCCTTTATCCACAGCACATGTTACTTCCTCAAAGAACTCCAATAAATTGGTTAAACATGATTTCCCTTGCACAAAACCATGTTGACTCTGCCTGATTACTTTGAACTTTTCTAAATGCCCTGCTATAACGTCTTTAATAATAGCTTCTAACATCTTCCCTATGACAGATGTTAGGATAACTGGCCTGTAGTTTCCTGCTTTCTGTCTCCCTCCCTTTTTGAATAAAGGAGTTACATTCGCTATTTTCCAATCTAATGGAACCTTCCCCGAATCTAGGGAATTTTGGAAAATTAAAACCAACGCATCATTATCTTTCTAGCCACTTCTTTTAAGACCCTAGGATGAAGTCCATCAAGACCTGGGGACTTGTCAGCCCGCAGCGCCAACAATTTGCTCAGTACCACTTCCCTGGTGATTGTAATTTTCTTGAGTTCCTCCCTCCCTTCCATTTCCTGATTTACAGCTATTTCTGGGATGTTACTTGTATCCTCTATAGTGAAGACCGATGCAAAATACCTGTTCAATTCAACTGCTATCTCCTTATTTTCCATTATTAATTCCCCAGACTCACTTTTTATAGGACCAACGCTCACTTTCTTAGCTCTTTTCTTTTTAAAATATCTATAGAAACTCTTACTATCTGTTTTTATATTTCTAGCTAGCTTTCTCTCATACTCTAATTTTTCTCTCCTTATTAATCTTTTAGTCATTCTTAGCTGTTTTTTATATTCTGTCCAATCTTCTGACCTGCCACCCATTTTTGCACAATTATATGCTTTTTCTTTAAGTTTAATACTATCTTTAACTTTTTTAGTTAACCACGGATGGTGAGTCCTCCCCTTGGAATTTTTTTCTTATTGGAATGTATATATTCTGCGTATTTTGAAATATTCCCTTAAATGTCTGCCACTGCAACTCTATTGACCTATCCCTTAACCTAATTTGCCAGTTCACTTTAGCTAGCTCTGCTTTCATGCCCTCATAATTGCCCTTATTTAAATTACTAGTCTTGGACCCACTCCTCTCTCTCAAACTGAATGTAAAATTCAATCATATTATGATCGCTGCTACCTAGGGGCGCCTTCACTATGAGGTCATTAATTAATCCTATCTCGTTGCTCAATACCAGGTCTAGTATAGCCTGCTCTCTAGTTGGCTCCAGAACGTGCTGTTGTAAGAAACTATCCTGAAAACATTCCATGAACTCCTCATCTATGCTACCTTTGCCCATCTGATTTTTCCAGTCTATATGCAGATTAAAATCCCCCATGATTATTGCCGTACCCTTCTGACAAGCTCCCATTATTTCTTCCTTTATACTCCATCCTACCATATGGTTACTGTTAGGGGGCCTGTACACCACTCCCACAAGTGACTTCTTGCCTTTATTATTTCTCATTTCTACCCAAACCGCTTCTACATCCTGGTTTCCTGAACTTAGGTCATCCCTCTCTATTGTGCTAATACCATCATTAATTAACAGAGCCACCCCTCCACCTTTTCCCACCTTCCTAAATGTTATGTACCCTTCAATATTCAGGTCCCAATCTATGTCATCCTGCAGCCATGTTTCTGTAATGGCTATCAGATCATATTTATTTATTTCTATTTGCGCTATCAGTTCATCTGTTTTGTTTTGAATGCTATGTGCATTCAGGTGCAGCGCCTTTAGCTTTGTCCTTTTATTATTTTTGTAACCTCTAGCCTTATCTGTTGATTTACTCTTAGATCTGCACTCTCTATCCCTTCCTGTCACAGTCTGTTTATCATTTCCCATATTAATACCTTTCTCTATTGCCTTGTCTCTAATCTTTGAATTACCACATCTTCCCAAATTTGATCCCATGACCCCTCTCTACTGCCCTAGTTATACAACTCGCCAGAACACTGGTCCCAGCACGGTTCAGGTGAAGACCGTCCCAACGATACTGATCCCACTTTCCCCAGTACTGGTGCCAGTGCCCCAGGAATTGAAACCCATATCTCCCACACCAGTCTTTGAGCCACGCATTCATCTCTCTAATTTTATTTACCATGTGCCAATTTGCTCGTGGCTCAGGGCATTATTACCCTTGAGGTTCTGCTTTTTAATTTAGCCCCTAGCTGCTCATACGCTCTCAGCAGAACCTCTTTCCTAGTTCTACTTATGTTGTTGGTACCTACATGGACCACGACCACTGGCTCCTCCCCCTCCCACTGCAAGTTCCTCTCCAGCCCTGAGCAGATGTCCCGAACCCTGGCACCGGGCAGGCAACACAGCCGTCTGGACTCTCGCTCTTGGCTGCAGAGAACTGTATCTATCCCCCTGACTACACTGTCCCCAATTACTACTACATTCCTATTAACTCCCCCTGCTTGAATGGCTTCCTGTACCTTGGTGCCATGGTCAGTTTGCTCATCAACCCTGCAGCCACCGCTTTCATCCATGCAGGCTGCAAGAACCTCAAACCTGTTGGACAATTGCAAAGGCCGAGGCTCCTCCACCTCCTAGGTCCCCATACCTGCCTCACTCGCAGTCACATCCGCCTGTCCCTGACCACTGACCAAATCAGAAGACCCTATCCTAAGGGGTGTGACTGCCTCCTGGAATAAAGTGTCCAGGTAACTTTCCCCCTCCCTGGTGCATCGCAGAGTCCACAGCTCGGCCTCCAGCTCATCAACTCTAAGCTGAAGCTCCTCAAGCCGCAGACACTTACCGCAGACGTGTTTGTCCTGGATCACACTGGTCTCCGGGAGCTCCCACATACTGCAGTCACAACACATCACCTGCCCTGCCATCTTTATTGAGTCTTAATTAATTAATTTTTATTAATTAATAATTAACAAACCCTACTACACCTAATAAGATTTATTACTGCTAGTAAACTAGTACAAATGAAACCTTACAATTACTAATAAATTTCCTGGGCTTTAAAAATTAAGGCATTAATATAGCAGAAATATGTCTTTATTGCAGTGCCTCATTGTACTGTGCTTTAATCATGATGCCCGGTATAAGGTGATCCCACTCTGGAACTTTTGGGGTGAGCGACAGCAAAACAGCAGCTGGAGGCTAATTTTCGTGTTAGGAACATAGGAATTGCTAGATGAAAAAAAGACCAAGGTTCATCTAGTTTGCCTTCTACCATTCTGGTGGTCGCATGATACAACGTTAATGGAGTTGTTAACTAATCATGGCAATTAATCTCTATCAATTAGTCCATAACAGACCTAGATGTGAGGTGAGGAAAACCCCAGTGGTGGAGAACTTTGGGAACCATAGGTCCAAAGTCACCTGTTGCTCCCAAACATGCTATAATTACCACGTCATGTCTCAAATTACTTATATACTGTATCCAAAATATTATTTCTGCAAGAAATCTACCTAATTTGCATTTGAATGAATCAATATTACTTGATGCCACAGTTTTCCTAGGGAGACTGTTCCATAGATTGACCACTCGCTCACTGTTTCTGCAGATTAGTTTTGAATTTAACCCCTTTCAAGCACAGGCCTGACTTCTGGTTCTACTGTTCTGGACAAGGTGCAGCAGCTTGTCATGGTCTACATTATCTACTCCCTTTAGAATTCTAAAAACAGCAATCATATCACTTCTCAACCATCTCTTTTCCAGTGAGGATATGCCCAATTTACATAATCGCTCTTCATAATCCAATCCCTCCAGCCCCTCAATCATTCTGGTTGCTCTCTTCTGTATCCTTTCAATAGCCGCAATATCCTTTTTGTACTGTGGCAACCAGAACTGCACACAGTATTCTAAGTGAGGTCGCACCAATGATTTGTAAAGTGGCACGATTACCTCACTATTTTGGCTCAATTTTGACCTTTTAATACATCCCAACAACTGATTTGCTTTACTCATTGTGATAGCTTTCAATTTATTGTCAAATAGGACCCCTCGATCTCTTTTGTTTTCCATGCACTTTATTTTCTTTCCATTTAAGTAACAGTCCCTTCCTGGATTTATTGTCCCCATGTTAAGCACTTTGCATTTCTCTATCTTAAATTTCATCTGTCACCTGTCTGCTCAAATCTGAAGTATATTCAAATCCTCCTGTAGCTTATCCTGTTTAGTTTTGGAGTCTACCAGCTTAATTAGCTTTGTATCAGCTGCAAATCTAGCCATTCTCTTGTAACTCCGAGCTCAAGATAATTTCTTAAGATATTAAAAAGAGGTCCCAAAACAGACCCCTGTGGGGGCCCACTCAATAGTCTCCAAGGCTGATGATAATCCCTGTACCACCACCCCCTGGGTTCTATCAGTCAACTAATTACATATCCATTGTAAAATATTTCCACTGATCTCGCTTTCTTTAATTTCAGTACCAGCCTTTCCAGAGGGACTGTATCAAAGGCCTTACTGAAATCCAAGTACACCACATCCACTGCCTTACCCCTCTAAAGCTCCTTTGTCACTCCCCCGCAAAGAAAACCAGTAAATTAGATCGGCAAGACGTCCCCTTCATGAATCTTTTATGATATTATTTCTGTTCAGATGCTCCATGATCTTATCTTTAATAAGGGTTTTTATAATTTACCCACAATGGATGGCAAACTCACTGGCCAGGGTCACTTCTGCTACCTGTTTTAAAAATAGGCCTAACATCTGCCTTTCTCCAGTCCCCAGACACCTCCAATATTCGGTGATTTCTGGAAGATTTAGAAACATAGAAAATAGGAGCAGGAGTAGGCCATTCGGCCCCTCGAGCCTGCTCAGCCATTCAATGCGATCATGGCTGATCATCCAAACTCAGTACCCTGTCCCTGCCTTCTCCCCATATCCCTTGATCCCCTTAGCCTTAAGAAATATATCTAACTCCTTCTTGAATATCTTTAATGTATTGGCCTCAACTGTCTTCTGTGGTAGAGAATTCCACAGGTTCACCACTCTCTGGGTGAAGAAGTTCCTCCTCATCTCTGTCCTAAATGGCTTACCCCTTATCCTTAGACTGTGACCCCTGGTTCTGGACTCCCTGCCAGCGGGAACAGCCTTCCTGCATCTAGTCCTGTTAGAATTTTAAAAGTTTCAATGAGATCCCCTCTCATTCTTCTAAACTCTAGCGAATATAAACCTAATCGACCCAATCTCTCTTCATACGTCATTCCTGCCATCCCAGGTATCAGTCTGGTGAATCTTCCCTGCACTCCCTCCATGGCAAGAACATCCTTCCTCAAATAAGGTGACCAAAACTGCACACAATACTCAAGGTGTGGTCTCACCAAGGCCCTGTACAACTGCAGAAAGACATCCTTGCTCCTGTACTCGAATCCTCTCGCTATGAAGGCCAACATAACATTTGCCTTCTTAACCGCCTGCTGCACCTGCATGCTTACCTTCAGCAACTGGTGCACAAGGACACCCAGGTCTCATTGCACGTCCCCTTTTCCCAATCTATTGCCGTTCATATAATAATCTGCCTTCCAGTTTTTGCCACCAAAGTGGATAATCTCGCATTTATCCACATTATAATGCATCTGCCATGTATCTGCCCAATCGCCCAACCTGTCCAAATTGTACTGGAGTTTCTCTGCATCCTCCTCACAGCACACACGCCCACCCAGCTTTGTGTCATCTGCAAACTTGGAGATATTACATCTAGTTCCCTCGTCTAGATCATTAATATATATTGTGAATAACTGGGGTCCTAGCACCGATCCCTGAGGTAGCCCACTAGTCACTGCCTGCCACTCGGAAAAAGACCCGTTTATTCCAACTCTTTGCTTCCCGTCTGCCAACCAGTTTTCTATCCAAGTCAGTACCTTACCCCCAATCCCATGTGCTTTAACTTTGCATGCTAGTCTCTTATGCGGGACCTTATCGAAAGCCTTCTGAAAGTCCAAATACACCACATCCACTGGTTCTCCCTTATCTATTCTACCAGTTACATACTCAAAAAATTCCAGTAGATTAGTCAAGCATGATTTACCTTTTGTAAATCCATGTTGACTTTGTCCGATCCTGTCACTGTTTTCCAAGTGCTCGGCTATTACATCTTTTATAATGGACTCTAGCATTTTCCCCACTACCGATGTCAGGCTTACCAGTCTATAATTCCCCGTTTTTTCTCTACCACCTTTTTTAAATAGTGGGGTTACAATAGCTACCCGCCAATCCATGGGAACTGTTCTAGAGTCTATAGAATTTTGGAAGATGACCAGCAATGCATCTACTATTTCTAGGGCCACTTCCTTACGTACCCTAGGATGTAGATTATCAGGCCCTGGGGATTTATCGGCATTCAATCCCGTCAATTTCCCTAACACTATTTCCCTACAAATACTGATTTCATTCAGTTCCTCCCTCTCATTAGACCCTATGTTCCCCGACATCTCTGGGAGTTTATTTGTGTCTTCCTTTGTGAAGACAGAACCAAAGTATGTATTTAATTGGTCAGCCATGTCTTTGTTCCCCATTATAAATTCATTGATTCTGACTGCAAGGGACCTACACTTGACTTTACCAATCTTTTTCTCTTCACATATCTATAGATGTGCCAGAGTTTTGCAATTTCCTCCCTTATTTCATTAAGGATCCTCGGAATGCATCTTAACTGGCCGCTGAGATTATTCACTTTATATTTGCAGAGTTATTCAGCAACCATGCTGGCAGTAATATGAATAGTCTCACAACTTGCCTCAGCAACACCCTTTCCAGATCAAATAAGTTACCCGTTTCCTCCTTGCTTAGGAGAAAACAATCAACATTAAAACAATTCTATTCAAAAATATTTTTTTAAGTTGCAGGAGCTCCAATGAACTGCCCAGGCAATTCTGTAATGTGGCTCAACACCAACCTTGGTATGTTTTACCAAGTTAAAGGCGCTGCTTCTTCTTTCGTAACAAAAACCAAATTAAGTATCAATATCTAAGTCAGATATCCAAAGTTTCCGGTGTAACAGTGTGGGTATCTTGTAGGCTGCCTGCGAATTTCCTGAGGGCAGTGTTCAATGATGTGCTCCAGGGTCACTATATTAATGCATGTTGTTGTTGTCACTGGGAATAGAAAATGTCACCCATTTCTGCTGCAACATAGTTGTTATATTTAAAGGAATTTTGCCTGAATGGTCATCATCCTATGTGTCCTACCTCCTAACTCAAAGGACTGCTTCAGTCTCTACCTAGACATTACTGTGCCCACATTTTCTAACTGAGGTCTGCCTTGAAATGGAGAGTTTGGACATTGTTGGCTAGATCAGACAAATGCCTGTATGGGGCAGGACAGAGCATACAGTGCTCAAAACAGTGCTCCTTCGCAGCTGAAGCAGATACCAAAATCTATGGTCTGCACCAGCATTGCAATATGGAATGCAAAGAGCCACGATCCAGGTGTGAAGTTAAAAACCTTCATAAAAAGGAAGGCTTAGAGAGAAGAGGGTAGTGGTGTATTAGCTGACACTTCTCTAGTTCTAGTACTGAACAGTTAATTAACAGCTAACAACAGTTAGAGGTAAGAAATTGCTACTTGTGAAAGAATTGCTTTTAAAAAGTGAAGTAGAAAGGATTTAGAGAGGTGATTCTGTAATAGTACAAAACACAATTTTGAGGGAGTAGTTGCAGCAGATCACCAACTTTTATTTATAAACAAAGAAATGTGTTGCCTGTTTCCAAGTGAAGACTGATGCTAAAGCAGTACTAGAAGTCACATTCTTTTGCATTTTGCCTGGAAATAGAACTAATCAGCCTGCTCTATTTCCACCCTTGCTTCACTTAACAGCCTGGGATACATCTCATCTGAGCCTGGCGATTTATCTACTTTCAAAGATGCTAAACCCCTTAATACGTCCTCTCTCACTATGTTTATCTCATCTAATATTTCACATTCCTCCTCAACTACAATGTCTGCATCATCGCTCTCTTTTGTGAAGACAGACACAAAGTATTCATTAAGAACCACCCTTCCACCTCCTCTAACCTTTTAGGGGTTAGGGGAAGTTGAAAAGGTAGGTTCAATTTATTTTATTTCAGGAGCCTAACCTAGGTGGAGAAGGTTCCAGGACAGGAGGCGGCAGTGAAAATACAACACCAGAAAACAGGTAGGTGACTGGTTGGTGAGTACTTTCACAAACTTATTCTAAGTAGAATTCAATAGTTAAGCTAAATCGTAGTAAATAAAAGGGTATTGTAAGGGTTAAGTCATGGAAGGGCAGCTCGGACCCGTGTCATGCTTCTCCTGTGCCATGTGGGAAATCAGGGACACTGTCCCTGACAACTATGTGTGCAGGAAGTGTGTCCAGCTGCAGCTCCTAGCAGACCGCATGGCGGCGCTGGAGCTGCGAATGGACTCACTCTGGAGCATACGCGATGCTGAGGATGTTGTGGATAGCACATTCAGTGAGTTGGTCACACCGCAGGTAAAGGCTAGCTCAGACAGTAAATGGGTGACCAAAAGGCAGGGTAAAGGCAGGAAGGTAGTGCAGGAGTCACCTGCGGTCATCTCCCTCCAAAACAGGTTTACCGTTTTGGGTACTGTTGGGGGAGATGACTTATCAGGGGAAGGCACCAGCAGCCAGGTTCAGGGCACCATGACTGGCTCTGCTGCACAGAAGGGTGGGAAAAAAAGGGATAGGGCTATAGTGATAGGGGATTCAATTGTAAGGGGGATAGATAGGAGTTTCTGTGGCCGAGACCGAGACTCCAAGATGGTATGTTGCCTCCCTGGTGCAAGGGTCAAGGATGTCTCGGAGCGGGTGCAGAGCATTCTGAAGGGGGAGGGGGATCAGCCAGTTGTCGTGGTACATGTAGGTACCAACGATGTAGGTAAAAAGAGGGAGGAGGTCCTACAAGCTGAATTTAGGGAGTTAGGAGCTAAATTGAAAAGTAGGACCTCAAAGGTAGTAATCTCTGGATTGCTACCAGTGCCACGAGCTAATAAGTTTAGAGAGAGTAAGATAGATAAGCTAAATACGTGGCTTGAGCAGTGGTGCAAGGGAGAGGGATTTAAATTCTTGAGGCATTGGAACCAGTTCTTGGGGAGGAGTGACCTGTACCAAGGGGACGGTCTACACCTGAACTGTGAGGGAGCCGATGTCCTCGGGGTAATATTTTCTAGGGCGGTTCGGGAGGATTTAAACTAATTTGGCAGGGGGATGGGAACCTAGATAGTGGAAAAGAGGGAAGTCATATGAAGTCAGAAATAGATGGTAGAAAGGTGAGAAGCAATAAGCAAAGGAGAGAAACACAAAGGGCCAAACTAATTCATAATGAGAGTGTGAAAAAAGCAAGCCTGAAGGCTTTGTATCTTAATGCTAGAAGCATTAGGAACAAGGTGGATGAATTAGTTGTGGAAATAGAGGTAAACAAGTATGATTTGATTGGGATTACAGAAACGTGGCTGCAGGGTGGGCAAGGCTGGGAACTTAACATCCAGGGATATACAATATTTAGGAAGGATCGGCAAAAAGGTAGGGGAGGTGGGGTAGCATTGCTGGTAAAGGAGGGGATTAATGCAATGGAAAGGAAGGATATTAACTCGGATGAAACGGAATCTGTATGGGTAGAAATGAGAAATAGCAAGGGGAGGAAAACGTTAGTGGGTGTGATATATAGGCCTCCAAATAGTAATATGGAGGTGAGGGAAGGCATAAAAAGGGAAATTAGAGAAGCGTGCGATAAGAGCACAGCTGTCATCATGGGTGACTTTAATTTACATATTGATTGGACTACCCAAATTAGTAAAAATTCTGAGGAGGAGGAATTCCTGGAATGTTTTCGGGACGGTTATCTGGACCAATATGTCGAGGAGCCGACTCGAGATCAGGCCATTTTAGACTGGGTATTGTGCAATGAGAAGGGACTTATCAACAATCTTCTTGTACGAGGCCCCTTGGGTCAGAGCGATCATAATATGATCGAGCTCTCAGTCGAGATGGAGAGTGAGGAAATTGAATCAGAGACTAAGGTCCAGAACTTAAATAAAGGGAATTACGAGGGTATGAGACGGGAATTGGGTAAGATTGATTGGGTGGTGTTTCTGGGGGGATTGACAGTGGATAGACAATGGCAAGCATTCAAAGATAGAATGGAAGAATTCCAGAACATGTTTATACCGGTTTGGCATAAAAATAAACCTAAAAAGGTGGCTCAACCGTGGATAACGAGGGAAATTAGGGACAGCATAAAATCAAAAAAAAGGGCATATCAACTGGCAAAAAAAAGCACCAGACCGGAAGATTGGGGGCAGTACAGGATACAGCAAAAGAGGACAAAGGGATTAATCAGGAAGGGGAAAATAGAATACGAAAGTAAACTTGCAGCAAACATAAAGACAGACTGCAAAAGCTTTTATCGGTATATCAGGAGGAAAAGACTGGTAAAATCCCAAGTCGGTCCCTTGCAGTCCGATTCGGGAGAATATATAATGGAGAATAAGGAAATGGCAGACCAATTAAACTCATACTTTGGTTCTGTATTCACAAAGGAGGACACAAATAACCTCCCAGGAATATCGGCAAACATAGGGACTAATGAGAGGGAGGAGCTGACAGAAATTAGTATCTCTAGGGATATGGTGTTGGGTAAGTTGAGGGGACTGAAGGCCGACAAATCCCCGGGGCCTGATAAACTACATCCTAGGGTACTTAAGGAGGTGGCCCTGGAGATAGCAGATGCTCTAAGGATCATCTTCCGGAACTCCATTGACTCGGGAACAGTACCCGTGGATTGGAGGGTAGCTAATGTTACCCCAATATTTAAAAAGGGGGGTAGAGAGAAAGCAGGGAATTATAGACCAGTAAGCCTTACATCGGTTGTGGGCAAAATGCTAGAGTCCATTATTAAGGATAAAATAGCGGAGCACTTGACAAATGGGGAAAGGATCGGACAGAGTCAACATGGATTTACAAAGGGTAAATCGTGTTTGACTAATCTGCTGGAATTTTTTGAGGAAGTAACTGGTAAAATAGATGGGGGAGAGCCAGTGGATGTGGTGTACCTTGACTTCCAGAAAGCCTTCGATAAGGTTCCACACAAAAGATTATCATGCAAAATTAAGGCTCATGGGATTGGGGGCAAAGTATTAACGTGGATAGAGAACTGGCTGGCGGATAGAAAACAGAGAGTTGGAATAAACGGCTCGTTTTCGGAGTGGCAGGCAGTGACCAGCGGGGTGCCGCAAGGATCTGTCCTGGGACCCCAGCTGTTCACAATATATATAAATGATCTGGATCAGGGAATTGGATGCAATATTTCCAAATTCGCTGACGACACTAAACTAGGAGGAGGGGTGGGCTCTGATGAGGATGTCAGGAGGCTACAGTGCGATTTGGACAGGTTGGGGGAATGGGCGGATACGTGGCAGATGCACTATAATGTGGATAAATGCGAGGTTATCCACTTTGGGGGTAAAAACAGGAGGGTAGATTATTATCTAAATGGCAATAGATTGGGAGATGGGGAAGTGCAGAGGGACCTGGGTGTTCTTGTGCACCAGTCACTGAAGGAGAGCATGCAGGTGCAACAGGCGATTAAGAAGGCAAATGGTATGTTGGCCTTCATATCAAGGGGGTTCGAGTATAGGAATAGGGATACCTTACTACAGCTGTACAAGGTGCTGGTGAGACCGCATCTGGAGTATTGTGTACAGTTTTGGTCGCCCCATCTGCGGAAGGATGTTCTTGCCATGGAAAGAGTGCAGCGGCGATTCACCAGGCTGATACCTGGAATGGCGGGAATGACCTACGAGGAGAGATTGAATAGTTTGGGCTTGTACTCACTGGAGTTTAGAAGATTGAGAGGGGATCTCATCGAAACATATAAAATTATGGCAGGCCTGGACAGGCTGAATTCAGAGAGAATGTTTCCAATGGCAGGGGAGCACAGAACCAGGGGCCACAGTCTAAAAATAGCAGGCAAATCATTTAAAACAGAGATGAGGAAGAATTTCTTCACTCAAAGAGTGGTGAGCCTGTGGAATTCCCTGCCACAGAGGGCTGTGAAGGCTAATTCAATAAATATTTTCAAGAGAGAATTGGATATATTTCTGAAGGCTAAGGGGATTAAGGGTTACGGAGAAAAGGCGGGGACGGGGTACTGAACTGGTAAGATCAGCTAAGATCTCAGATGAAGATCAGCCATGATCTCATTGAATGGCGGAGCAGGCTCGAAGGGCCGAATGGCCTACTCCTGTTCCTATCTCTATGTTTCTATGTAACCATACTCACGTCTTCCTCTCTGAACTGGTGGCGTGAATAACCTAGGTCTGCCTCCATTTTGGCTGGTTATAACAAGCATAGTTAAAACAATTTCCTCTGCCCAACTGTTAGCAAGGCCATAAGAGATTCAATGGTCTATTAAAATAATTTGTAATACCTTGGACTTATCAGCTTTCCACTTGCTTGAAGGTACCAATATGCCAGAATGAAGCAGGGTGGTTTTTGCTTGTGTGTACATCACTTTTTTGTTCTTCTGCTTTGAATTGAGAAGACCAAGTGCAACTTTAGTTGGTAGACCCAGTGGATTGGGATTGTATGGGCTGACAGGCCAAGTAGCATATGCAGAGACTTTTTTGTCCATTTGCTGTATATGTAAAGGCTTGAGCTTTGACAGATAACACCAACTAAAACTTGTTGAAGTCTTCAGAGTTGGAAGTGTTGCACGTTGTACATCTCGTGTACTTGTGACTGGAAAGGAAGCTCCCACTTTTATTCGGCCTTGGTTGCTTGCTGGATGCATTTGGTCATTACTCGACGGTGACTTATTACCCTGAGTATTAGTGAGTGACTTCAACAAAGTGGTATGCGCTTGTGGAGAACTAGAGGATACAGTTATGGGTGACTTTCGAATAATGCTGCTTGAAGGGGAGGGAGAATGTTTTGCACTGTCAGACTCCAAAACCTCTCTTGAAACTACCGGAGGTCTACCCTGGCAAGATACTGGCACCTCATGAAGCGACTTTGATGGTGAGCTGTTGCGTTCTAAGGTTTGAGGGCTGTATTTCAGGGTACCTTCTTGCTCAACAGGCAATGCGCCTTCAATCTGATCTGTTGTGCAAAGCTGCCTCACTAACATGGGCTTCTTAAGCTTATTAGTTTCAACAGATTTCATGCTCTGTGACTGTACTGGTGTCACATGACCAGTACTTGCAGATCCATTTTCATCCTTAACCCGTTTCTGGTGTTTTTCCATTGCAATATCTAAACTGTTTGCCGGTGACAGCAAGCGTTTACTACTTCCTGTAGTTTCTTGTGCAAGTAGACCGCTTGATGGCATTTTCAAACCACTCGGTACAAGTGAACTTCTGCTTTCATTAGGGGAATTACAATTTTCAGAAATAGCAGGCATCTTAATTTCGGAGTTTATTTTACTTTGTTGGGCTTCCAGATAATCCTTTGATCCTGAAGACATTTCCTCATCAGTGGTTGAATTTACTGTATCAAGTTTACAAATCACTATAGATGGCTGGTTTGTTTGGTCTTGTGTGACCAAAATCTGTGGCAATGTTGTAAGGGTAGCAGCATTATAAGCAGGTTTCCTACTCTGGATTCCAACTGGCATGGCCAGAGAAGCTAGAGGCTGTACCTGACCGGACAACTGGCCAGAATGGACATGTTGGACCGGAGGGACTAAATACAAATTTGAGATGATCTCCAGTGACTGGGACGAAATATTTGAAGTTACCCCAGTTGATTCTGGAGTAACAGGAATAGATAGGGGAATAACTGGCAGTTGGGATGTAACATTAGGAAGGAAATATGGTTGGCAGGGCTGTTTCTGAACAAATTGAAGCTGATATTTAGGAGCAAATATATTACTTTGAGTTGCAGAAGGAAGAGATATAATTGGACACAGTTTCTGTTGGGCTATGTGAGCTACTGTTATTTTTGCAGGCAGTGCCTTTAGGTTTTCTTGTGGAACTAGACATGACGTGGGCTTCTGAGCAGGAGATGCTTGGACTAAAGGTTGTTTAACATGGATTTGATTGTTCACATTTACATCTTGTATTGAAGACTGTGGCTCATGCTGTACTATGTGCCGAACTTGTGCCACGCAAGACAACTGATGTTGTGAAGTTAAAAAGGGTACAGGAGAAGATCTACGGGATAAGGAGCTTTTGAGTTGCGGCAGGGCAGTTACCTGCAGAGTCAGATTTTGTTGGAATAAATTGGAAGGCAAAACCGAAGGTTGAGGAATATCTGGGCCAATGCTCAAAGACATTTGTCGTAAAAGAGGACCTCTTCTCCTTTCAATAAGTGAGAGAGAGCCAGAAGCTATTATTCCAGAAGCCATGGTTGAAATCATTTCCATAGAAACATCAGGTGATGTAGATCTTGATGTTGAAATGATACTACAATCAAATGACTTGCTACGAATTCCTGCAGTGGCTTCCATAGATGATGGCACACAACTACAATGTTCAGACGCAGCACGTCTCATTTCTCTGTAGTGTGGATTGGGAACACCAAGTGTATTTGAGCGACTAAGCAGTGCCAGCTCAGATGATGTACTAATTGCTTCCACCTTTGTTGAAGGACTCTCAATCCTAGGCGCATCCTCCCTATCAAAAGAAGCTGAGAAACTAGAACAAGACAAACTGCTGTCCCGACTAAAACTCTTTGACAATGTTGAATCAAAGCTGGATTCACCAGATGAATGTTCCATCTCAGCCAAGCGGATTCTTTTCTTTTTTGGTGGGAGCTTCTCTGTTGGTAGCTTTGAAAGTGTCTCACTTCGCTGAGGCCAATTAAATTTTTCTGTCACCTTTTCTTGTTCATTTTCTTGCGTGTCCTGTTCCCGGTCTGGTTCCTCTGTGACCAAAATCTCAGGGACCTGGATGTTATGTTGACGCACCAGTCTTAACTGCTGTAGTGGAGTGCGATCAGCAGGTGATGATCTCGAAGTTTCACGTGTTGCTGCTCTCGATATCCCAGAAGTTTTAGATTGCTGTTGGGAAACTGCGGCTTGGCAACAAGCATCTTCTTTACTGCTCACAAATACAGAAAGCTGCATAGTTTCGTCGTGGGTTTCCTTTTCTTGCACAGGACCAGGAGAAATTCTATCAACAGATTCGGATTGCTCAAATGAACTGGGCCTACTCAAAGAGTTTGTGTGTTGGATTACAGACACTCCACTGCTGGTCCTACTTAACTCTCCTCTTTCTTGCAATGGACAGTGAAATGGTTTGGTTTGCATTTCATTGCTAAAAGACACTGGAGCCTCCAGGGTATGTTCCATGCTGCTCGTCCGAAAATGTTGTCCTTGTAAACTCTTCATACTGACACTTGCCGGGTGGGTGCCGCCGCCTGCATTGCCCCTGTGAGACATACTATAGACAGCAGCACTTATCTGATCTGATAAAGACTCCTTATTTACAGTTTTTGTCCCAGTGCCTTCACTGGGTAACGCCTCATCATCATCACCAATGCTTTTAATTTTCCTCCTTTTCCTTATCTTAGGTGGTTGCTGGAGCACACCTGTTGTTCCTATTACCCTGTAATGTAGCAATTGTGGCGGAATGCGGCGTGATGCCGCTTCATGTTCTGAATCTTTTGTGATTGTTGGTTTAAGTTTTGGCCCATGGAGCTCCGAACAGTAGAATTTCTTGTGATTTTCAAAGTTCTCCAACTTTCTGTATCTGTTTCGGCAAGTTTCACATTCATACATTGAACCCCGCCCTTGTGATTTTTTCACTTTTTCCTGCATACGCAACCCATGCTCAAATGATTTACTTCTTGGCATCAAAAGCCCTGCAGCCATGTTACTCCTGTGGCAACCTTCATCCATAGAGCGTGTGGAAGCAAAGCTCTGCCCTTCACTAGTTGATGAATCCTCTACTGCAGTCTGTCTGACAAGGGTTCGGGGATGGGCAAGATGTAGAGGTGTAGGTGGCCCGGGAACAAAGACATCATCGCTAAATGAACCCCCAATTTTATCGTCAAATGACTGACTCTCTCGCAGTGGGTGTGCTGCAGGCACTGTATTTGCAGGTATGGCGGAGTATGCTGGAGTAGTCGGCATTGAGTTACTTCTAGTAATTGGTAAACAATCAAGAGAAGGAAATGGAGGAGGAACTGATAAAAGAAACACTTGCTTCGACTTGTCAGTAGGTGTAAAGGGGGACTTGGGTATATCAGAACTGGAGCTTGTTCTCCTTCCAGAATGAAGTGGCCGTAGATCAAACTGGAATGAATCTTTAAATGTATATGGTTTTGGTGAGTCTATACTCCCTCTCCTCGAAAGAGATGTTCTTCTTGGTTTTACACTATCCAGCTGCTTATCATCTACTACTGCTTCATTGTCCGATATCAACTTGGAAATACGTTCTTCAAGTGTTTTTGTTGCTATCTGAGTACGAACAGGAGCTGTTAATTTTGATGGTTTTTCGATTGAGCTCATCTGTAAAACAGTGGCCATAACTTGGTTGTTATGAGGTGGACAAGGCAAACTGCTCTTGTTGGGATCAACTTCGGTAGTGGACATTGACTTAATGTAAGGACTTAGTGGACTCATCTGTTGATCTGCACTCTCTGAACGAGAAAAATAGCCAGAGTCTGTGCTCCCTAAACTTCGTGGGCTTAAATGATACTTCCCTTGCTGCTGACAAAAATCAGTGGCCTGCTGTCTTTGAAGTTGTGCATGTGCGGTTACCGATTGAGGCTTTTCTTCTTCTTGTGGGCTCATTTCTACCTGCTGCTTGCACTCAGTATCTTGCTTCTTCAGTGAAGACATCCAAGCGGAGCTTGACTCCATCTTAGCAGTCTGTGGATTTGTGTGCCGCTGTGCAGTGGCTGGTTCTGGAGCTGTGTCTGTCACCTTTGGACTATCAGCCCTTAAGGGGGAAACATTCACAGGGTAAACTACCACTTTAGGTAAAGCAGCTGTAACTTTTGGCTCAGAGGATTTATGCAGGGTCGCACGCTCACAAGCATCATAACCAACGGCTTTATTTACTAGTTTGTCGGATGACATGAGGCTCCTAGGGAACGTTGGTGTTTCTGAATCAGACACATTGCCGGTTATTTGCGCAACTTCCAGTTCAAAGTGCTTTTGGTCAAAAGATTTTTCTTCAGATGTGGATTCAGCCTCACTTTCACCACTTTCCTCTACATCTGAATGATTACTAAGTGCTCGGTCAGATTCCTGTGACACTGATGTACTGCTGCTCTCTGATCTGAAAACAAGACCAAGTTTGATAGCATGTGCATGGGACTTTTTGTGCTTATATAAATTACTTTTAGTCTTAAATGAAAACCTACATGTAACACAAGGGTAGGGTCGTTCACCAGTATGTGATCGAATGTGTTTTTGGAGAACGCTAGGTTTCGCACAAGCTCGGTTACAATACTCACAAATATACTTCCCTTGTTTTTTAGGCTTCTGGTCCTTAAGTAGACTATCGGACACTTGGTCCGTCCCAGAGTTGACAATTGGTGTCACCTGGAGCTGCTTATAACCAGAGCCCACTTGAACACAATTAAGTGAGTTAGCTGCCATTGACTGATTTGGATGGACCACAATCTGACTTTGATGTAGCCCATGTGGCATGACAGGGGTCTGAGAATGACCTAAAGAAGTCACGGTTAAGTTGTACGTTGGTTGAAAATGGTGTTTTCCTTGGCTCTGCTGGTGTGTTGGTGATCCGTTAAACCGCTGAGATAAGGCATACTGTTGATTTTGTTGTGCAGCTTGTGAAACAAATCGAGTTTGCTGGTGGTGTAAGTGAGATGTAGGCTGAACATGTGCTTGCTCTCTATTCCCTGATGTGGGCACAATCTGAGTAACATTTGAACAGTACTGTGAGCCTGTAGCAAATTCAGATTTACATACTGAAGTTTGATTTAGGGGCTGTGCAGTAACTGTTGATATTCCACTTGACTGTCTCTGGGTTCCAACAGTGATATCTGATTTTCTTGACTCCGACTCAGCTACAGAGAATTTTACCTTCGATAGAGTTTTTAGTTCTGGCTCCATAGCTTTCAATAAGACATCCAAAGCAGTAGTTGCATAAGAAGGAGAGCTCCCATTTGTACTGCTCTCAGCTTTAATGATCCAATGTTCACGTAGTAAAGAAAGATGTTGAGGATGCCTGTAGGGTAGTGAGGGAGGATTCTCTGACACTAGCAATTTCAGTGTAGCATCGGTTTCTAGCTGTTGAGCTCCCCAATTTGGGGATCTGTTGCATGGCTCAACTGAGTGCTGCGTTGCCACAATCTTTTTCTGCATTGACCTGCCAGCTCTAGCTTCAGTTGCCTCATACACAAGGTTTAGGTCTTGCGAACATTCTTGCTCAATTTCTCTTTCTCTCTCCAGCCCTCCATTTTGGACAAGCAAGTGTTCTTTTTTTAATAGTGTAGAAGCAGTTGGAACACCACCAACAGAAAAGGCTGCCCCCACATTTTGTCCATCATTACAAAACTGTAACAGCGTTTTCACAGGTGATTTGGGGATTTTCTTTGTCACGTTTTCAGCCACAACTTTCTTCCGCTTTACACCTTTAACTGCATTTGATTTTCCTTTTCGTCTAGATTCATGGGATTCTACTAAAACAAAATTAAGTTAAGAAATCAAATTCTTTTGCTTTTCCTGCATTTAAACAACAGTATTAAGGTTACAGGGATATACAGTAAATCATATTTAAATGAGTATTAGTGTACAAAAATTGTTTGCTTTCAAGACATTATCTTTATAATGGTTATAAAACAAAACCTCACGGTACACAATTTCATATCATTTTTGACACATTGGATTAAAGATTATTGAGCCGATTTTATGAAATTGCACTCGTGGCATAGAGCCTCACCTGCCGGGACATAATCTTTCATCTAATTTTAATACTGTAGATGGAAACCATAGAAGTACACCTGCAATTTCCCAATTCACAGTCCTGATGGATTTTTTTTTTGTAAAATCAAAACTTGTATACAGAGTTAAAAGTTCAAGTCATGAAGACGTGTGTTTTCCAGAATCTAGAATTAAAATGATCAATTTTGTCATATAGATATAAAAAGGAAAAACTACAAATGTTGGAAATCTATCATTAAAATGCTGGAAATACATAGCAGGTCAGTCAGCATCTGTAAAGGGGAAGAGGCGTTTTGGGCATGTAATACTTCCATCAGAGCTCCAGAATTTAGTTCCTTGTAGTAACTGAAAATGTGTTTTCAGGGTCTGAATTTTTTTTTTAAGTTGTGTGCAAAATTAGGGTTTCTTTGGAGGATGTGGAATATTAGCGACAACCCAGGTGGCTAAATCAAAAATTCAGACACTTATTTCTTTGGGGGTAATTTTGACCTAACTTGCCGGGTGGGAAACCCACGGGATTGGGTGGAACACCACATTTATACCCAGCCTAATATTACTCTTCATTGACTTTAGAATCAGAATTGACCTGAATGTGTTTAATTGATCAAACAATACACGTCATTCTGGTGAATGGAAAGGAATTCTTTAATTTCTTAAATTCTTAGTAATATCATTTATCAGCCAATTTGACAATCATTTTGCACATGAGGGTCGTTTTTTACTTGGGGTGGGATTGATGCGTGGGGGCCGTACCTGGGATTCGGAAAGGAAGCGAGGCTCGGCCGAGTTTAACTGCTGGGCCTCATTTTAATATTTCACATCAGGACCTTCTGCCTGATGCCGGTGGGAATGACGTCAAGGCCAGTGGACAGGAGCATGAATTGGGTCAGGAGCCAGACACCACCAGGGATGCAAGGGAACGGTCCCGGGCATAAAATAAGTGCTGAGATGAGTTATCAAAAATATGCCAGTGTGGCGGGAGAGGGAAGACAGGGGCGGGGAAGCCCAAGGATTCCTTCCAGGGCCCAGAGGAGCACTGCTGCTTCACCTGGCCCAGCAAGAAATCCTCCCGAAGAGTCAAAAAATGAAACTCTTCTGGCCACTCTGCTGCCTATAGCGGGAGCCTCGGCCAACTTGAAAGTCAGCGAAGAGAAAATTACGCCGGCGGGGAATGAACCGACCTCTGGCCAGTAAGTCGCCTCACCCACTTTTTAACCCTTCCACGAGTCCTCAATGCCAAAGGTCTGTAGTGCAAATGGTGTTCAGAAGCAGGAAAATCCCACACTTGCACTTTTCTGGTAACAACAGTTTACTGCCTGATCTATTACCATCCATTACAATGTAATAGGGTGGCTATATGAGTGTTGTTACCACAGGTCATTCCTGCGACTTAAAAAGTAATCAATGTAAAGCAGATTAAATATACAATTTGAAGAGATGGCATTGGATTAGCTTATTTTCCCCACAGTTGAGATTTATGATTAAATCATTTAAGTTTCCAAAGATACAAAACCAACAAATGGGTCAAGTGATTTTTTTGAGGATGAGAGGAAAGAGACTGTGTAGTTTCAAATAAATGTAGTCTAACAGCATGTTCAAGCCTGATGAAAAAGAAATGTCCCACTTCCACCAACAGATGGAGCAGTTCTGCAGCAATCCAATAGTATGGCTATAGGAGGCTGTTCAGTTTAATAATCATCGATCAACTGCAAACCATAGCAACACTTGGGCCTGTTTGCTGCAGAGCCTGCGATCTGTGCTGCTTGACATTTTTCAGCAGAGACAGAATGATGACGCCCCCATTCATGGTTATGTTTGTAACTGGATTCATCCTGTAAAAGACACCTCTGCCCACAGCTTGTCAAATGCTGCATTTCAGAGTACCAATTATGGTGGTGTAATACATATTCCTCTCTGCAATCTACAGCAACACTTCATTACTCTCAATGTTTGTATTTTTTTTTTAAAAACTCCGATAAATGTACTAATCTAGAGAGTCCACCCATCCTTTAAACCAGCAACAGAAGTATATTTTTTTTACAGAAATCATTTTTCTAAGTCCACTAATCGAAATATATTCCTAAATTATAAAGGTTTTCCACCAATGGTTTGAGCATTTTAATTTACCAAATGCTTCACTTGAACCTATCCATTCCACAGACAATACCCCACTGCGGAAAGTGAACCAGTTGATTAGTATAAAACTGAAAAGACACTGCAATTCTTATTCCTGCATACAATCCAGAAAGATGCAAATATTTGTGTTATTGTTGAAAACTAACTGTACAGAAAAAGGTTTTATTTATTATGAACATTATTAAGAGACACAAGGACCGATTGCATGAAATTTTACTTCCGATGGGGAGCCTCACCCACTGGAGTGCATATTGGGAAATCCATGGACGGAAAGTTGTGGGGAGTGTGCCTGTGTTGCTGGAGGGCAAGAATATGCGCCAGGAGCACACATTCGTAAAATTGTTCCTATGCAATACGTGTCAAGGACCTGCCCTTGTTTATATGGCAACAATATTAGAGCCATGTACATTAAAAAAAATCATAATAATGGTTAACACATGAAACAAAATAAGCCATGACAGTTTATCACAGCTTTTATTTTTGGCCGCAACATTTCTGAGCTACTCTTCTTTCTTATTGTATTTCAGACATATTTAAAATCAGTCTTACGTTACGTTACAAGTTATTTTGCTTATAATAAATACTTCCCTCATAATGATTAATTATTTCTGCTAAGCTGCCAATCAATAATCATGCTAAATTATCACCTGTTCGTTGCCATAATTTGTCTCAACACACACTGCATAACAACATTATTGTGGAAGACTCAATTTCTTTTTGCGCAAAGGACCTTTCTTCTGCATTGGATATTATGAATGCAACACAGCAAGTAGCATACACAGAAAAAGCAATTTAAAGCTGTGATTTTACAAAAATAACACAAGGCAAACACCTACCACATCCTTTTGAAAGATGTACATTTTAAATGCAATTGTGAGGGAAGAAAATGCCTTCAAACAATTTGATTTTTTTTTTTTACTTTTAATCAAGCTAACCTTTAGAGGAATCTGTTCATATTACCACACTAAAAATATGCATATGAAAAATACTGCAAGATGTTTTTTCAGGAGAAAATGCTCTGAATTACAATAAAGTGAACATAACTTGTTTCCCCCCCCCCAATTAGCAAGTACATCATCACAAACTGTATTGTGTAATAAGTAAACTAAATATATTTTAACTTCTCCATTAAATACATTCAAATTTGATCAATTAACTGGTCATTTGGTTTTAATCGGATTTTTTAGGACCGTACCTTTTTAGTGCTTCCTGATCCATAGCAAATCTAGATACCAGCTTGACCGAGCAATTGATTTTGTTTGGAACAATTCTCGGAGCTGTCTCTCCAAGATGTACTCAAGCCCACGCGTTATTACAACACCCACCTCTCTCTCTTTTTAATAAAGCTGTGGGCTAGTCTGGGATGTCAGTGACTGTCTAACACCATACTAAAGGATTTGTGATGCCAATCCACAGCAGGAAAACTACTTATATTTTGCTGTAGATTTTTTTTTGCTGAATACTTTACCAGTAGCATTGTTCAATGGTTACACCATTTGTTAGTTTTCAAAAATGCAATAGACATTATCTAAGGGCAGAGATTTCTGAGAGAAGGGACAATTGGTGTAGCAACCATGGAAAATGAGCTTTAACCCACAGAAGGGGTTGACAGCCCAAAAGGCATAAAGAACAAGTCTGCAGGGTCTCCCCCAGACTACTGCTGATATCCCCAGAGACCTTGCTATAGTGAAGTATTCAAAAAAGCTTACACTTTTATCTTCTATTTTGATTGCAAAAAACACTCTTGATACTATATAAGCAGCTTCCTTTTATTTTGTCCAACTCGATGTTGTTCTTGTGCTGCAGATGGTAATCAATGCATATTTGAGAGTTTAATAATACTGGTTAAAGTTAAAGGTGTCCTAAATTGCAAAACCTCGTCCATGATATTTTGCATACAGAACAGAGATGCAAAAGCACAGTTACATTTCTGTTTATTATTTAGTTGACTTAGGAAGGAACATTGCCATTTGGAGGAGAAAGTGAGCACAACAGTCATGAATTTGATGCACAATAATAACAAATAATTGACATTTTAACATGAAATGCATCATGTGTTTAGGTAGCAAAAAAAAGCTAAAATAGCAGTAATGGCAGCCTTTCAAAATGTTGTATGCAACATAAACCGCTATTTGACCACTGATGATCGCGAATTGTGATTTGCATGTGAAGTGCTCACAGTTAGTTCTGCTGTGCACAGTCATAACATTTATGGCCATTCATGTCTGAAGAATATACTGTAATCTAAAAATCCGGTCATGATAACGTGCTTTCTGTTTGAATCAGGAAAACATGTGATTGTTCGGTCATTTTACAGGCAAATAAATACTGACTGGGGTTTCATCAATTTATTTAAAATGAATATACATTATTTGTTATTTGCTTACAGGTGTCAGCCCTGGTTCAGTGCTAGCACTCTCGCCTCTGTGTCAGATGGTTATGGGTTCAAGTCCAACTTCAGGGACTTGATCAAAAAATCTAGCCTGATACTTCACTGCAGTACAGAGGGACTGCTGCACTGTCGAAGGTGCCATCTATACGAACATAAGAAATAGGAGCAGGAGTAGGTCACACGTCCATACATTACACTCGGTCCCTTCATCTAAGTCATTAATATTGATTGTAAATAGCTGAGGCCCCAGCACTGATCCTCGCGGCACCCTACCAGTAACAGTCAGCCAACCTTAAAATGACCTGTTTATTCCTACTCTCTGTTTTCTGTCCTTTAACCAATCCTCTATCTATGCCAATATATTTCCCCCAACCCCATGAGCCCTTATCTTCTGTAACAACCTTTCGTTTTGTAACAACCAAGCTAGTATTAAGTCAAAGGTGGAAGCTTATAAAGTTGCCAGAAAAAGCGGTCAGCCTGAGGATTGGGATCTTTTTAGAAATCAGAAAAGGGGGACCAAGAAATTGATAAAGAAAGGGAAAATGGAATATGAGCACAAACTAGCGAAAAATATAAAAACGGATTGTAAAAGCTTCTATAGGTATGTGAAAAGGAAAAGACTGGAGAAGGTAAA
The DNA here is from genome assembly GCF_052327205.1 of Somniosus microcephalus. NCBI lineage: Eukaryota > Metazoa > Chordata > Chondrichthyes > Squaliformes > Somniosidae > Somniosus > Somniosus microcephalus. The sequence continues at coordinate 250,180,611 of NC_140991.1, forward strand.
TGTAGGTCCTTTACAGTCAGAGACGGGAAAATTTATAATGGGGAATGAGGAAATGGCAGAGAAATTAAATAAATACTTTGTTTCTGTCTTCACGGAGGAAGACACAAAAAACCTCCCAGAAATACGAGAAAACCAAGGGGGTGATGAGAATGAGGAACTTAAAAAGAAATTATTATTAGTAAAAAACAGTACTAGCAAAATTAATGGGAATAAAAGTCGATAAATCCCAAGGACCGGATGAACTACATCCTAGGGTTTTGAAAGAGGTGGCCATTGGGATAGTGAACGCATTGGTTGTCATCTTCCAAAATTCTATAGATTCTGGAATGGTTCCTGCAGATTGGAGGATAGCAAATGTAACCTCGCTATTTAAGGAGGGAAGAGAGAAAATGGGGAACTACAGACCTGTTAGCCTCACATCAGTAGTTGGAAAAATGCTGGAATCTATTATAAAGGATGCAATAACTGGGCACTTAGAAACTAATAGTAAGATTGGGCAGAGTCAACATGGATTTATGAAAGGGAAATCCTGTTTGACAAGCCTATTGGGAGTTCTTTGAGGATGTAACTAGTGGAGTAGACAAAGGGGAACCGGTAGATGTGGTGTATCTGGATTTTCAGAAGGCCTTCGATAAGGTCCCACACAAGAGGTTGCCGAACAAAATTAGGGCACATGGAATTGGGGGTAATATACTAGCATGGATTGAGAATTGATTAACAGACAGAAAACAAAGGGTAGGGATAAACGGGTCTTTTTCAGGATGGCAGGCTGTGACTAGTGGGGTACCGCAAGGATCGGTGCTTGGGCCGCAGCTATTCACAATCTATATCAATGATTTGGATGAGGGGACTTAATGTAACATTTCCAAATTTGCTGATGATACAAAGCTAGGTGGCAGTGTCAGTTGCGAAGAGGATGTGAAGAGGCTTCAAGGGGATCTCGACAGGCTCAGTGAGTGGTCGAGAACATGGCAGATGGAATATAATGTGGATAAATGTGAAGTTATTCACTTTGGTAGAAAAAACAGAAAGGCAGAGTATTTCCTAAATGGTGAAAGATTGGGAAATGCAGATGCTCAAAGGGACCTGGGTGTCCTTGTACATGAGTCACTGAAAGCGAATGTGCAGGTGCAGCAAGCCATTAGGAAGGCAAATGGTATGCTGGCCTTCATTACAAGAGGATTTGAATACAGGAGTAAAGAAGTCTTATTCCAATTATATAGGGCCTTCGTGAGACCACACCTGGAGTACTGTGTACAATTTTGGTCTCCTTACCTAAAGAAGGATATACTTGCCATAGTGGCAGTGCAACGAAGGTTCACGAGATTGATTCCTGGGATGGCGGGACTGTCGTATGAGGAGATTGAGTAAACTAGGCCTGTATTCTCTTGAAATGAGACGGAGGAATTGAATGAAATCAGTATTTGTAAGGAAATGGTGTTAGGGAAATAGACGGGATTGAAGGCCGATAAATCCCCAGGGCCTGATAATCTACATCCTAGGGTACTTAAAGATGTGGCCCTAGAAATAGTAGATGCATTGCTGGTCATCTTCCAAAATTCTATAGACTCTGGAACAGTTCACATAGATTGGAGGATAGCTAATGTAACCCCACTATTTTAAAAAGGTGGTAGAGAGAAAACGGGGAATTATCGACGGGTAAGTCTGACATCGGTAGTGGGGAAAATGCTAGAGTCCATTATAAAAGATGTAATAGCAGAGCACTTGGAAAACAGTGACAGGATTGGACAAAGTCAACATGGATTTACAAAAAGTAAATCATGCTTGACTAATCTACTGGAATTTTTTGAGGATGTAACTGGTAGACTAGATAAGGGAGAACCAGTGGATGTGGTGTATTTGGACTTTCAGAAGGCTTTCAATAAGGTCCCACATAAGAGATTAGCATGCAAAGTTAAAGCACATGGGATTGGGGGTAAGGTACTGTCTTGGATAGAGAACTGGTTGGCAGACAGGAAGCAAAGAGTTGGAATAAACGGGTCTTTTTCCGAGTGGCAGGCAGTGACTAGTGGGGTACCGCAGGGATCGGTGCTAGGACCCCAGCTAATCACAATATATATAAATGATCTAGACGAGGGAACTAGATGTAATGGCCCAGAAATTCGGCTCTCCACGGGTGAGTACGCACGGGGTACTCACCCGTAGGCCGAATGGAAGTGCGGGTTTCCTGCATGCACTGCGCATGCGCGGGAAACCGGCACTTCCGATCCTCTGAACAAGGGGTTCAGAGGTCGAACGCGCGCACAGGGGAGGCTGCACGTGCGCTTTGAACTTAGGTTTTTTTTGTAGGTTTTCATGTGAGGTTAAGCCTGTAGGATTTACACATTTAAAAAGCAGGCGTAAGGCCTGCTTTTTACAAGGTAAGTGGTCAATTACTTAAAATTAAAACATTTTTTCCACAGGTTTATTATTTTTAAATACTTTAAAGCAAGGTAAGTTTATTTTTAGCCCTGTTTTTTATTAAACTATTTTTTTCAAAAATTTAAATTATTGTTTAAAATAGTTATTTAATGTAATTTGTAGTTTATTGAAAAAGTGTGATTATTAAAAAATTTATTTGAAGGTTTAATGCTATTTTGAGGCCTGTAGTATTCATAAGTTTAGACAGGTCTTCCTGTCAATCTTATGAATGGGCATTTCCCTCCTCCGATTGGCTGCCCATGGCTCACGTGATCCCAGGGGACGCATCGCACTAACTACGCCCCTGGGACACGCAAGCACAGCGCGCCGGCAGCTGGGCCAGGCCACGGAGCGGAATTCCACGGGGCCCTAGAGCTCAACTGCCGTCGCGCAAGGTAAGTGCAGGTCGGGGGCTTGCACCCGCGGGAAGCCCCCGACCCGAATTTCTGGGCCAATATCTCCAAGTTTGCAGACGACACAAAGCTGGGTGGGCGTGTGTGCTGTGAGGAGGATGCAGAGAAACTCCAGTATGATTTGGACAGGTTGGGTGATTATACTGCATTTGCCATGCATCTGCCCAATGTGGTTATCTACTTCGGTGGCAAAAACAGGAAGACAGATTATTATCTGAACGGCAATAGATTGGGAAAAGGGGAAGTGCAACGAGACCTGGGTGTCCTTGTGCACCAGTCGCTGAAGGTAAGCATGCAGGTGCAGCAGGAGGTTAAGAAGGCAAATGGTATGTTGGCCTTCATAGCGAGAGGATTCGAGTACAGGAGCAAGGATGTCTTGCTGCAGTTGTACAGGGCCTTGGTGAGACCACACCTTGAGTATTGTGTGCAGTTTTGGTCACCTTATCTGAGGAAGGATGTTCTTGCCATGGAGAGAGTGCAGCGAAGATTCACCAGACTGATACCTGGGATGGCAGGAATGACGTATGAGGAGAGATTGGGTCGATTAGGTTTATATTCGCTAGAGTTTAGAAGAATGAGAGGGGATCTCATTGAAACTTATAAAATTCTAACAGGACTAGACAGACTAGATGCAGGAAGAATGTCCCTGATGGCGGGGGAGTCCAGAACCAGGGGTCACAGTCTAAGGATAAGGGGTAAGCCATTTAGGACGGAGATGAGGAGGAATTTGTTCATCCAGAGTGGTGAACCTGTGGAATTCTCTACCACAAAAGGCAGTTGAGGCCAATTCATTAAATATATTCAAGAAGGAGTTAGATATATTTCTTAAGGTTAAAGGGATCAAGGGATATGGGGAGAAAGCAGGGACAGGGTACTGAATTTGGATGATCAGCCATGATCTCATTAAATGGCGGAACAGGCTCGAGGGGCCGAATGGCCTACTCCTGCTCCTATCTTCTATGTTTCTATGAATTCAGAAGCATGAGAGGAGATCTCATTGAAGCAAACAAAATTATTACAGGGCTTGATGGGATGGATGCTGGGAGAATGTTTCTCTTGGCTGGGGAGTCTAGAACCAGGGGCCACAGCCTCAGGATAAAGGGTAGGCCATTCAGGACTGAGATGAGAAGAAATTTCTTCACACAGAGGGTGGCAAATCTTTGGAATTCTCTACCCCAGAGGGCTGTGGAGGCTCAGTCATTGGGTATATTCAAAACAGAAGTCGATAGATTTCTGACTAGTAAGGGCATCAAGGGGTATGGCGATAGGGCCGGTGAATGGAGTTGAGGCAGAAGATCAGCCATGATCTCATTGAATGGTGGAGCAGGCTCGAAGGGCCGAATGGCCTACTCCTGCTCCTATTTCTTATGTTATGTGTGGCACCTTATCAAATGCCTTTTGAAAATCCAAATATACTACGACTTCCATTGGTTCCCCTTTATCTACCCTGCTAGTTACATCCTCAAACAACTCTAATAGATTTGTCAAACACTATTTCCCTTTCATAAAACCATATTGACTCTGTCTAATCATATTATGATTTTCTAAGTGCCGTTACCACTTTCTTAATGATGGATTCCAGCAATTTCCCGATGACTGATGTCAGGCTAACTGGCCTGTAGTTCCGTGTTTTCTCTCTCTCTCTCCTTTCATGAATAGCGGTGTTACATTTGCTGGGGCTGTTCTAGAATCTAGGGAATTTTGGAAGATCACAACCAATGCATCCACTATCTCTGCAGCCACCTCTTTTAGAACCCTAGGATGTAGGCTGTCAGGTCGAGGGGATTTGTCGGATTTCAATCTCCTTAATTTCTCCAGTACTTATTTTTAATTAATACTAATTACTTTAAGTTCCTCACCCTCATTAGACCCTTGGTTCTCCACTATGTCTGGTATGTTTTTATTGTCTTCTACTGTGAAGACAAATACAAAATATTTGTTTAACGTCTCTGCCTTTTCCTTATTCCCCAATATGATTTCTCCTGTCTCAGCCTGTAAGGGACCCATGTTTACTTTCACTACTCTCTTCCTTTTTACATACTTGTTGAAGCTCTTACAATGGCCCGGATTTTACGGGGCCGATGACGGCCATCGTAAGTGCTCAGAATGGCCCCCCAAGTTCCGGGTTTCCGCATGTGTTGCGCATGCGTGAAAACCCAGAACTTGCAATGTCAAGTTTCGCATTGACAGATCCTTTGCATCAGAAGCAAAAACACTTTTGCTGACACAGAGTTGCCCAACTACTGCCCAGTGAATGCCCACAAAGCCCTTACGCCTGGTAAAAACAGGCGTAAGCCCTTTTTTTTAACCAGTGTAAGTTAAAAGAAACACATACATTTAAAATTAGTTTAGGTAAATTTCAGCCCATTTTAAAATGTTTACATTTATTTAGCAAAAAATTAGATTTTTATTTAAATGCTTAATTAATGGGTCTTTTATTTAATTTTGAACATGGAACAATTATTTTTATTTAAGTGGTATGAATTCTTATATATTTGGAGAATTTTTAATATGCTTATGGGGATTTCGTATGTAAATGAAATCCCCATAACCATCATAGGAATCCCCCTTTTTGATTGGGTGACTGGCCCCAAGTGATCCCAGGGACGTTTGCAAACCGCGTGGTATCCGTGGGCCTTTACACAGGCGTACGCCTGCAGGCCCAGGACCCAGAGTCTGAAATTCCAGAGACACTAGGGAGGCAAAATTGGGTCACGCCCCGTTTGGGGCGCTAACTTTGCTGGATCGCTACTTTTAGTGCCCCGAAAAAATTAGCTCCCCTGCGCCCGAAATTCACTGGTAGCGCCCAAGAGGGAGGCGGGGCGCCTGGAAGCACCCCGCCTCCCTTTTGGGGTGCTACCAGTGAATATCGCGGAGCTATGTGCCGCGGTACTGCAGGCCTTCCTCCCCTTATTAAAGGGGTGGGGCCTAGCACAGCGTAACCCGGGGCCCAGCTGGGCCACCAGGGATCGGAGTGCCAGCAAAAGAGCCCGGCACTCAAGAGGAGCGCCAGGCTCACGGAGCGCAGCCGGCACTCTGCGGGGCTTCACAGGAGGCCGGGGACAGCAATGGGGACAAGTGCTGGCAGGCAGCCAGCAACAAAAATGGCCACCCGGCACCTTTAATTTGCGCGCCCCCCCCTGACCATGTCGGACATAGCATCTGGCGGTAAGTCACGGGGCGCTACTGAAGATAGCGGCGGCTGGGGAGTGAGTGGGGCACTGTGCACGGCGATGATGTCATCGCCGAAGGCGCAGCGCCGCGGGGCGCGAACGGTTACTGCCGCTGCTATTCTCCCGCTGAATTTCACAGGCGGCATTAGCGGGGCCGCGCCCGGTCGCTAGTCGCTTTGCGCCCCGTTAGCGCCCTCTTAAGGAGGTGCAAATCAACCAAATTTTTCCACCAGATACATTCAGATTTTTTTTTCGGTTGGGAGGCGTATTCTTCTGGTGCAAATTCAGGGCCATTCTGTTTCATTAAAACAGCGCTAGGCCCCACTCCTTTAATAAGAATTAGGAGCAGGAGTAGTCCATACAGCCCCTTGAGCCTGCTCCGCCATTCAATAAGATCATGGCTAACCTTCGACCTCAACTCCACTTTCCCGCCCGACCCCCATACCACTTGATTCCCTTAAAGTCCAAAAATCTATCTCTCGCAGCCTTAAATACAATGATTCAGCATCCACAGCCCTTTGGGGTTCAGAATTCCAACAACAGCAACTTGTATTTATATAGCGCCTTTAATATATTAAAACATCCCAAGGCGCTTCATAGGAGCGTTATTAAACAAAATTTGACAATGATCCACATAAGGAGATATTAGTGCAGATGACCAAAAGCTTGGTCAAAGAGGTAGGTTTTAAGGAGCGTCTTAAAGGAGTAAAGAGAGCTAGAGAGGGGGGGAGGATTAGGGAGAGAATTCCAGAGCTGAGGGCCCTGGCAGCTGAAGGCATGGCCACCAATGGTGGAGCGATTAAAATCAGGGATGCTCAAGCAGCCAGAATTAGAGGAGCGCAGATATCCAGAGGGCTGTGGAGCTTGAGGAGATTACAAAGATAGGGAGGGGCAAGGCCATGGAGGAAGTTGAAAACAAGGGTGAAAATTTTTAAATCAAGGCATTGCTTAACTGAGAGTCAATATAGATCAGCGAGCACAGAGGTGATGGGTGAACGGGACTTGGTGTGAATTAGGAAACGGGCAGCCGAGTTTTGGATGACCTCAAGTTTACGGAGGGTAGAGCGTGGGAGGCCAGCCAGCTGTGCATTGGAATAGTCAAGTCTAGGGGTAACAAATGCATGGATGAGGGTTTCAGCAGCAGATGAGCTGAGGCAGGGGCGGAGTCGGGCGATATTGTGAAGGTGGAAATAGGCGGTCTTATTAATGTTGTGGATATGTAGTCGGAAGCTCATTTCAGGGTCAAATATGACACCAAGGTTGCGAACAGTGTGGTTCAGCCTCACAGAGGCTAGGGAGAAGGGTGAATTCGGTAGCTAGAGAACAGAGTTTGTGTGGGGTCCCAAAACAACGGCTTCGGTCTTCCCAATATTTAGTTGGAAGAAATCTCGGCTCATCCAGTACTGGATGTCATATAAGCAGTCTGACAACTCAGACAGTGGAGGGGTCGAGAGAAGTGGGTGTCCTCAGCGTGCATGAGGAAACTGATGCTGTGATTTCGGATGATGTCGCCGAGGGACAGCATATAGATGAGAAATAGGAGGAAGCCAAGGAAAGATCCTTGGGGGACACCAGAGGTAACAATGCGGGAGCGGGAGTGGGAAGAGAAACCACTGCAGGTGATCCTCTGGCTATGATTAGAGAGATAAGAATGGAACCAGGCGAGAGTAGTCCCACCCAGCTGGATAATGGTTGAGAGGCGGTGGAGGAGGAAAGTGTAGTGTCCGTGTGTAGATAAAGACACTGAAGACAGGAGTTGGTTCATAGGTATTTACTAAGCAAGTCTGGGGGGGGGGGGGGTTCTAAAGGATATACACAATACACAGGCTTATATAGCCCAAGTGGCAATTACCGGCATTACGCACACCTGGGGCTCTTAAAGGCACATACACCACAATTCCTCCCCTTCTAGCTAACTAGTACATCATATTTTAAGTAATTATTAATTACATGTTATATGCAAAATAATATACATTGCTGTATTAACTAATTATAAGTTAGTCTCTCAGGAGGCTTCCTGACTCGGTCCGGATAACGCCTCGGGGGTGTAGTAGTTTCTGGTGGTGTAGTAGGTTCTTCTGGCAAGGCTGATTCGGCTTGAAGGCCAGTGTCGGGTTCATCGGGCTCCAGTATCACCGGATCGGAGGTAGATATGGGTATCTCTACTTCATCGTTAGATGTATAGAGTGGTGGTGTAGGTTGTCCCTTTTCGGATGACTTGATGATTTGGTCAGCATGGTGCCTTATTATGCTGTCTCCGATGTCCACGGTATACATCAGTGGTCCTAATCGTGTGCAGATAGTTCCAGGCTGCCATTTCTCGGTACGGTAGTCCCGGGCCAAAACCGGTTGGCCTATCTGGAAGGCCCTAGTTGGCCTTTCATTCATGCCCTGAAACTGCCGGTTCTCCACGTCCCTTCGGATGTTGGGCTTGACCAAATCCAGCCGGCATCTTAGGTTTCTATTGTAGAACATCATGGTGGGAGTTTGGTTAGTAACCATATGCGTTGCATTCCTATATGCAAATAAGAAGTTATCCACCTTGTGCTGAAGTTTTATGTCTTCATTACCCATGGCCTTGATGGCCTTCTTGAAGGTCTGGACAAACCTTTCAGCCAATCCATTGGTGGCGGGATGGTATGGGGCGGACGTGTAGTGCTTTACCCCATTGTTCTTTAAGAACTTTCTGAATTCTTCGGACACAAATTGCGGTCCATTATCAGAACATATCTGCTCCGGCAGCCCATTCCTGGCAAATATGGTCCTTAATACTGTGATGGTTTTTCCCGTGGTGGTGGAGGACATCTTTATTACCTCCGGCCACTTGGAGTGTGCATCAACTGCGATTAAGAACATTGAGTCCATAAATGGACCAGCAAAGTCGATGTGCACCCTTTGCCAGGGAGATGAGGGCCACTCCCATGGATGTAGAGGGGCCTGTGGCGGAGCATTTTGGACCTTCTGGCATCCTAGGCAGCTCTTGGTCATGTCTTCAATGTCTCCATCGCTACCTGGCCACCATACAAACGCCCTAGCTAGGTTCTTCATTTTCACTCCACCCAGATGCCCCTCGTGAAGCTCCTTTAGCACTTTATCCTGGAGTTTGGGTGGAATCACCACTCTGGATCCACACATCAAGGTTCCTCGGCACACTGACAGCTGTTCACTTCTTTGCGAGAATGCTGGCAACAGTGGTTCGCCATGTGCTGGCCATCCCTTCACTGTTAAATCGTAGACCCGTGAGAGAGTAGGGTCATTTCTTGTCTCCCTTTCAATGGCAGAATTTGTCACCGGTAGACATTCCACTATGGTAGAGTGGAATATCTCTACTGGGTCCACTGTAGGTGCCTCTTCTATCGTTGGCAACGGTAGGCGTGATAAACCGTCAGCATTCCCATGCTGTTTTGACCCTTTGTATTCAATGTTATATTGGTGTGCCCCTAGAAAAAGGGACCACCTCTGTAGTCTTTGTGCCGTCATAATGGGGACACCTTTTTTAGGGTTGAATATGGAGATGAGGGGTTGATGGTCAGTCAGCAAGGTAAATTTTTGTCCGTGTAGGTAATGGTTGAATTTCTTCACTCCCCATACCAGGCTGAGTGCTTCCCTGTCTATCTGGGCATAGTTACGCTCAGCTGAGTTCAATGAGCGTGACGCAAAAGCTATCGGCCGTTCCGAGCCATCAGGGAATCTATGGGACAATACCGCTCCTATGCCGTAAGGGGATGCATCGCACGCCAGTCTGATTGGTAGTGATGGGTTGTAATGAGCCAAAATTTTCTCGGATGTGATTAAGTCTTTACATTTATGGAAGGCACGTTTACAGTCTTCGTTCCATTTCCAAATCACTCCTGTCTGTAGAAGATCATTAAGAGGGTGTAGAATAGTTGATAAGTTCGGTAAAAATTTATGATAGTAATTTATTAATCCCAGGAATGACCTCAATTGTGAAACATTTTCAGGTGCTGGGGTTTTATAACTGCTTCAATTTTTTCAGGTGACTTATGCAACCCTTCCTCGTTAATTATGTGGCCACAATATGATATCTGATTTTGGAAAAATTCGCACTTGGGGCGATTTGCTCGTAGGCCCCGTTCTTTCAGCCTAGTGAGCACCTGCTCCAAATTGGCAAGGTGCTCGTTGTTGTTTTCTCCTGTTATAAGGATGTTGTCTAGGTAGCATTGAGTCCCCGGAATCCCTTGCAGGACTTGCTCCATAGCTCTTTGCCAGATAGCTGGAGCTGATGCTGTTCCAAAAACCAGTCGATTGTACTGGTACAGGCCTTTGTGTGTGTTTATTGTGAGATACTTTTTAGAGGTCTCCTCAACCTCCATCTGTAGATATGCCTGTGCCAAGTCAATTTTTGTGAAACGTTTCCCTCCGGATAGTGAGGCGAAAATATCTTCTATCCTCGGAAGAGGATACTGTACCGTGTGAAGGACCGGGTTTACAGTCACCTTAAAGTCCCCACAGATGCGAATTTTTTTCTGTTCCTCAGAGTTATTTTTCAATGTTTTTTTCATGACTGGAACGATGGGTGTTGCCCATTCGCTCCAATCTATTTTGGATAATACGCCTGCCTTTTCCAAATTCTTCAGCTCTGCCTCGACTGCCGGACGTATTGCGTATGGCACCGGTCCTGCCTTAAAAATTTTTGGAATTGCTGTATCTTCCACTTTTATTGAGGCGGTGATGCCTTTCAAGGTTCCTAGTTTCTCTTGAAACACTTCTTTGGCGTTGGCCAAGATGTCTTTTAATCGTTCAGGTATGATGTCATCATTGTTTTTTTCCTTACTGGTCACCGTCAGTGCCTGAATGGAGTGCCAGTCTAAACGTATCTTCCTTATCCATTCACGTCCCAACAACGGTGGACCACCATCTTGTAGAATGTATAAATACAACTTTTGTATTTCTTTGCCGTTGTATACCACAGGCACCCTTATTTTTCCTTTGGGGTAGACTTTCTGCCCCGTATATGTTTTTAAGATAATGGATGTGTCTTTTAGAGGTATATGCGAAAATAGCCTCTCGTAATCTCGTCGATTTATTACGGTTAGAGCTGATCCTGTATCTAGCTCCATTTTAACTGGGGACCCTGCTATTGTGAGGGTAACCCAAATGGTTCGGTAATCCTCTTTGGCAAGTACATTATGTAATTTGAGACAGCTTAGTCTCTTGTTTCCGGAGTCGCTATCGCTATTCTGGCCTTCGGAGCTATTGTCCGTCATCATTTGTACCTTCCTGTACTTTTCTTTATTGATTTTTTGTTTTCTGTCAGTGGATTTATTTTGTCCAGATTGGCATACCCGTGCAATGTGTCCAATCTTACCACATTGCCTGCATGCTTTGCCCTTAAACCAGCAGTCCCTCTGGTTATGGGTGGATCTGCCGCAGCGATAACATCTTCCGAACTCCTGTGTCATTTTATGGGTGCCGAAGTCCTGTGTCTCTTGTATCTCTGCAGCTCCTTTTGCCGCTGCTTCGTATGATACAGCCATACTGAAAGCTTTGTCCAATGTTAAATCTTTTTCAGAAAGCAGTCTTTTTTGTGTTCCTTCACTTAAGAGACCGCAAACAAATTTGTCTCGAAGATAATCCGATAGTCCTGCTCCGAATTGGCAGTACTTTGATAGCTTTCTTAATTCGGTTAGGTAATCAGCGTTACTTTCATTCTTGTGTTGATTTCTCTTGAAGAACTTGAATCGTTCCGCTATCAGCAGCGGTGTTGGGTTTAAATGCTCCTGCAGGGTATCAACAATTTCTTTAAAAGTCTTGTCCTTTGGTTTGGCTGGATTGATTAAATTTCGTAACAGCCCGTATGTCTTCGCGCCCATTAAGTTCAGAAGTACTGAAGCTTTTTTTTCATCTGTTATTCCAACTCTTTCCACGTATGTGGTCCAATCTTCTATTTCGCCATCAAAAGCCTCAATATTACCAGATTTAGGCATTTCAGAAAAGATATGGCGCTTCCCGCGCTTTCCCGCCGCTGCTACCGATAACAACGCTGTTTTACTGTGGTTTCCGTTTATTCACTGTTGGAGACTCGTTCCCGACGGAGGTCTAAACGCTGACCTGCTTGCCGTGCCGGCCGTCTCTCGAGTGCACCCTCCCAGTCCGTTATTGCTTGCCTCCGATTTCGCTGCCTGTCTCAGCTGTAGAGCCCGCCGCTGGAGCTCCAGCCTGACGCCCAGGAAGGATTAGCGCAGTACCTGTCACCAGCTTGGCCAGCTGGTGAAACCACAGTTTCTCTTACTTCCTTGAGTCTTCTGGACGCCGGAGGAATCGATGTCCTTGAGGTGCTGCTAAATTGCAGGTAAGTCCGTTTCCACTTCGTCGCCACTGTAGTGTCCGTGTGTAGATAAAGACACTGAAGACAGGAGTTGGTTCATAGGTATTTACTAAGCAAGTCTGGGGGGGGGGTTTCTAAAGGATATACACAATACACAGGCTTATATAGCCCAAGTGGCAATTACCGGCATTACGCACACCTGGGGCTCTTAAAGGCACATACACCATAATTGCTCTTAAAGGCACATACACCACAGAAAGTGTGGCCAACCGTTACAAAGGCTGCAGACAGATCGAGAAGGATGAGGAGGGATAGTTTACCATGGTCACAGTCACATAGGATGTCATTTTGACTTTGATAACAGCTGTTTCGGTACCATGCCAGGGGCAGATACCTGATTGGAGGGATTCAAACATGGAATTTCAGGAAAGATGGGCACGGATTTGGGAAACAACACGTTCAAGAACTTTGGAGATGAAAGGGAGGTTGGAGATTAGGCGGTAGTTCGCAAGGACGGAGGGGCCTCCTCATCTCAGTCTTAAATGGCTGGCCCCTTATCCTGAGACTACTCCCCGAGTTCTAGACTCTCCAGCCAGGGGAAACAACCTCTCAGCATCTACTCTGTCAATTCCCCTCAGAATATTATGTTTCAATGGGATCACACCTCATTCTTCTAAACTCCATAGTATAGGCTCAAGCTACTCAATATCTCCCATAGGACAACCTTCTCATCCCAGGAATCAATCTAGTGAGCCTTTGTTGCACCGCCTCGAAGGCAAGTACATCCTTCCTCAGGTAAGGAGACCAAAACTGTGCACAGTACTCCAGGTGTTTACACTGATATTGGTCATCCTTTGCTTCTAAAACTCTCCCAATCCTCAGGCTTACTCGTCGTCTTGGCAACATTATAAACCTCAGCCTAGAAATTCATTAAGGCGCTGCCAGCTTTGCACCCAGTTAACGCCTAAAGGGTGATTTTGCGCCAAAAATGAGTTTGCGCAGATATTTAGCGCAGCGGTATTGGCGGCGGTAGCCGTTAGCGCTGCGCCGGCACCGATGACGTCATCGGTGTGCGCAGTGCCCCGGTTCCGCCCCGAAACCGCGCCGATCCCCATATTTAGTTGCGGCCGCCTCCTCCGAAGTGGCCGCAAACAGCGACCAGAAAACGGGGCCGTCCTGCTGCCTTAGTGGGGCGCTTTAAAGCGGAAGGTGCGGCCGGCCGCTTTTGCGGCGGCCGCCTGCCCGCACCTCCTTCCCCGGCCTCCTCCACCCCCCCCCGCGGCATTGCCGGCTGCTTTCCGCGAGCCCGGCACTTCTCCGTGGTGCCGGGCTCATTTGCCGGCACTCTCCAGCGGCGATCTCCCCGTTGCAGGCAGCTTCCCCTTAAGAGAAGGAGGAGGCCTGCAGTACCGCAGCCTGCCGCTGCGCAGCGCCTGGCGCAGCGGCGCCAAGAGCGCTGATATTCAGTGTCAGCGCACCAAGCGGAGGCGGGCACACCCTGGTATAGCGCCCGCTTCCGAATTGGGGCGCTAACAATGAATATCTGACGATCGCTATAGGCTTCCCACCCAGCGCTAACTTTTGGGCGCTAGGCAGCTGGCGGGGCCATAGTGAATTTCTAGGCCCTCTTCTTTTAATGTAATACTATCCTTAACCTCTTTAGTTAGCCACGGATAGATCACTTTTCCTGTGGAGTTTTTATTTCTTAATGTAATGTATATTCGTTGAGGATTATGAAATATTTCTCTAAATGTTTGCCATTGCTTATCTACTGTCATACCTTTTAATCTAATTTCCCAATCTACCTTAGCCAACTCACCCCTAACTATGTAATTGGCTTTATTTAAGTTTAATACTATAGTTTCATACTTAAGCACGCTACTCTTGAACTCAATGTGAAATTTTATCACATTATGATCATTCTTCCCCAGAGGATCACCTACTATGAGATTACTAATTAACCCTGTCTCATTACACAAGACAAGATCTAAAATAGCCTCTTCCCTGGTTGGTTCCACAACATATTGTTCTAGTAAACTGTCTCGAACGCATTCCACGAACTTGTCCTCCAAACTACTTTTGCCAATTTGATTTGTCCAATCTATACAAAGATTGATGTCCCCCACGATTATTGCATTACCTTTGTTACAAGCTCCTCTTATTTCTTGATTAATACTCTGTCCAACAGTATAGCTACTTTTAGGGGGCCTATAAACTACTACTACCAGTGCTTTCTGCCCCTTGTTATTTCTTATCTCCACCTGTACTGATTCTACTTCCTGCTCAGCCAAGCCAAGATCCTTCCTTATGTCATCCTTTATTATCAGGGCTATGCCCTCTCTTCCTTTTCAATTTTGTCTATCTTTTCGAAACGTCAAGTACCCTGGAATATTTAGTTCCCAACCTTGGTCAACGACTGGATGAGACGTCAAACCGAGGCCCCATCTGCCCTCTCAAGTGAATGTAAAAGATCCCATGACACTATTTAAAACCTTCTCAAATGCCACCTTTAACCAAGCTTTCAGTTACCCCATCTATTTTCTCCCTTCAAGGCTCGGTGTCACTTTTCTTATCTGTAAAGTGCCTTGGGATGTTTTCTGTGTTAAAGGCAAATTTTGTTGTTGTTACACTTCATAGTATCAGTAAAATTTCTCGTGCATGCAGACCATATTATACAGGAATAATGGAAAGCTTGTTTAACAACAGACCATTAGCAGTTGTATAATAACCCAACTTTACCATATGCTATATGCACATTTACTGAGACCAAAATTTAAATCAGATCTGGATTAAAATATTATTGATGCTAACTCAAAGATTAATATAATTTATTCCAATTATGGGTTCTCTCTCTTTAAAAGAATGCTGTAGATGTTTAGAATGGCTTGGGTTAAGAATATCTTTACCATCTCTTTTATCGGCATTCAGATGTTCAACAGTGAAAGTAGCAACCATGCAAATTTTGGTCTCAAGGTAAAATGCAGTCAGTGGGGGTGAAATGACTGGCAACAAATGTATAATTAGTAATACAGGAAACTTTGTGCTATCCGGTACCAACGGGACCGAGCTGTTGCCGTCCCATCAAAACTGCCGGACAAACCAGCGCTAATGTTGAAACATACGGAGATTTTGAGCTCCGTATCTGGCAACAAACCCTGTTGCTTAGCAACAGCTTCTAAACAGTCGGCCGTACCTTGCAAGCGTCTCTGTAGCTTAGCAACGGCTTCAGCGAGACCTTGCAGAGCCTGACTGGTCAAAAAAAAGCAACAAAAAGAAAAAAAACCTAACGAAACGGCTCCTGATTTTTGCTGGTGGCTCGAACATTCCGGACAGTTAACGTCCAGATAAACCAAAGTTTCCTGTACCAAACAGTCAAGTTTCACTGCGGTAAACTGCAGGGACATTATTTAAAGCTGTAAAAAAAATGATTGTTAATGTGCTTTCTATGCAACAAAACTGAAGATGTACACTACAAAATATTTACATCCAGCTGAGCAGGTCGACGGGGCCTCACTTTGTCGCCTCATCTGAAAGACAGCACCTCTGACCATGCAGTACTCCTTTAGTGGCAGCGTAGATTGTGTGTTCAAGTCCTGGAGTGGTGCTTGAACCCAGGACCTTCTGACTCATTGGTAAGAATGTGACCACAGTCAAAGCCTTTAAATGTCACAATATAGATTTGTGGATGTGGATGTAAGCTAATTCGAACTTTAAAAAAAAAATTGTACTGTTGAACAGTATAATTTTTCACTTACTTTTGCAAAAATTTAATTCTAAATAATTGTGACAACCTGGTAACTGGTAAAGCAAATCCCCAAAAGAGAGTGCAGTTTAAGTAATCCTGTACTAGCAGATTATTTAGGAACATAGGAACAGGAATAGGCCATTCAGCCCCTCGAGCCTGTTCCACCATTCAATCAGATCATGGCTGATCTGTATCCAAACTCCATCCACCCGCCTTGGTTCTATATCCCTTAATACCCTTAGCTAGCAAAAATCTATTGATCTCAGATTTAAACATTTTAATTGAGCTAGCATCTACTGCGTTTGTGGGAGAGAGTTCCTAACTTCTCTCCTTCATGACCGTCTCTGATGTTAAGGTTATGGCCCCTTGTCCTAGACTCCCCCACCAGTGGAAAAGGTTTCTCTCTATCTACCCTATCAATTCCTTTCAAAATCCTAAAAACCTCAATCGAATCACCACTTAACCTTCTATATTCCAGGGAATACAAGCCTAGTTTATGTAATCTCTCCTCATAACTTAAACCTTGGAACCCTGGTAACATTCTGGTGAATCTGCACTGCACTCCTTCCAAGGCCAATACGTATTATCTGTTCTAAGGTGTGGTGCCCAGAAATGTACAGAGTACTCCAAATGTGGTCTAACCAGGGCTTTGTATAGCTGTAGCAAAACTTCTTCCCCTTTATATTCTAGCCCTCTAGTTATAAAGGTTAATATTCCATTAGCCTTTTTGATTTTTTTTTAATACCTATTACATTTTAGTGATCTGTGTACATGAACACCTAAATCTCTTTGGACCTCCACTGCTCCTAAGCGTTTCACCATTATAAAAAATACTCGACTCTATCCTTTTCGGGTCCAAAATGGATGACCTCACACTTACCTGCGCTGAAATCCATCTTCCACAGTTTTTCACCCTCACTTAATTTATCAATGTCGCTTTGTAATTTTATGCACCTGTCTACACTACTTACTTATGCCACCAATCTTTGGTCATCGGCAAACTTGGATATATGGTGCTCTATTGTATTATCCAAGTCATTAATAATCAAAGACCGGAATTTTCCAGGGGTCAGCGGGCGGGATCGGTGGTGGGTCGGGTAGGAAATTTGATTTTTCTGACAGCAGGCCGCAACGCACTTTCCCACAGGCGCATGTGTGATCTCCGATCTGACCCGACTCAATTAAACCAATTATTGGGTTTTGCTTTTAACCTTTCCGTTAACTTTCACTGCTCGCCCACGGGGTCCACACTGCTTGGTCTGTGAACCTGAGGCGAGGGTTGAATGGCCATTGCTGCAGCTAATTACTTGACAGCTTCAAATGTACAGATCATCACTTTCCTCAGTCACAAGCTGTTTCTCAGTCCATTTCCAGCACAGATTCTACAGGCTTTCCATCCAGTCTCACCTCATTGGAAGAACTCTCTCACCATTGACAGAATGCTTCTATCATCTCTACTTCACCTGCCATCTATTCCTTCAACATGGGTGCCCTTTATACTGTCTCACCTTGGTCCTCAGAATTCGACCACGATGAGCCCCAACAACAGCAGCACCAACAACACCAACCTTCTCCACAATCACCTGATGCTGCACAGGACAGAGGGCATCAACACCCGAGCACATTGCTGCCTGGGAGGCCAGGGTTGGCCTCACCATGGCCAGATTTACTTCACTTGACGCTGTACACCCTGGCTGCCACATGATGCGCCAGGTTGGCATCACCCTACACCAATATCATAAAGCATCCCTACAATGTCCAAGCCATTCCTTTCACACTCATGACCATTGCGGGGGTACCGTTATGTCTCACCATTCACTGAAACTCACTAAGCCACTTCCAAAGGTGCACACAATTCTGTTCAAGAACGGAAAGTGTTGAAAATAAAGGTTTCAATGCTTGACAGCACATTAACAGAAACTTTACATGAACATTGGATAAAACACCCAAGTGGCTACCCTTGTGTGTTGTTAGTTGGTATGATTGCACTAGGATGAGGGTGAGTGTGAGGGGTGGCTAGTGAGATGGGGATGTGATAATGTAGATAGAGAGCAATGGGTGGAAGTGCAAGGTAATTTGCTGTGAGTAAGAATATGCAGGAGTAGGGTAGGGAAATCAGAGTGATGGGGATGTGATGAGAGGCACAGGAGGATGAAGGCGAGTGTGGCTTTGTACTAATGTTTTGTGATCTACTGAGATAACTGAAAGGTTTGTGCCACTGCACCCAGGTCCTCTTGACAACATCCCAGCTTGTGACCTCCTCTGCAATATGCAACAAGGCTGTTTTCTTCTGGGGAGGTCTCTTCCACCAATGGGAAGGGAAGAGGACCTCCCTGCGTACTCTGACTCCCTCCATAAGCATATGGAGGGAGTCACGGGAGAACCTGGGTGCAGCCCTGTACCTCTGTGCAGTGATTGTCAGTGTTTGTGGCACTTCAATGCGGTAGAACACTGACAGCACAAATGTCTAAACAAAGTTGGCCATGGTCCCTTTAAGCAAACTGGCTGATGACACGTCATGAATGACGTTACCAGACCCACTTCTTCTAATTGGCCTGGGAAACGCGATGGGCGGGCTTAAAAAGCCCTATCAATGTAAGTTCATTTTCCAGAGCGGGATGGAGTCAGCTGCAGGGGCGAGACCCATCAACAACATCACCCGCCCCGGATCCGCCGAGGTGAGGAAGATCCAGCCCATAGTGAATAGCTTACCACTAGGATACCACTAGGCACTTTCTTCCAATTCGAGTACATACCCATTATCCCTACTCTCTGTTTTCTACCGCCTAATCAATCTCCTAACCAGATCAATAATTTCCCTTCATTCCATGAGCTTTAATTTTAGTTAACAGTCTTTTATGTGGCACCTTTTCGAAAACCTTCTAGAAGTCCATATAAATGACATCTATAGACATTCCCCTGTCTACTATTTTAATTATTTCCTCAAAAAATTCAATTAGGTTTGTTAGACATAACTTACCCATTACAAATCCATGTCAGCTATCTCTAATCAGCTCAAATTTCTCTTAAGTGCTGTCACTCTGTCCTTAATTATTTACATCAGATGTTAGACTAACAGGTCTATAATTTCCTGGTTTCTCTCTCACACCCTACTTAATAATGGAGTTACATTTTCAATTTTCCAATCCAAATTTAAGTGATCGTCTTACAAAAAGCTGCAAATGTTGCCAGTGTTTTGTGCAATAAAAGTCAGCAATATAGATACTTTTTTGTATTCTTAATGACAAAGAAATATGTGTGATTGTACCAATTGGTTTGTAGGAATGAAGTATAAATTACTTATGCTTTTTTTTACACTGTTATAAGTCTATTAAAACAATCTGCTGAGGTAGGCCTTCTAAAGTGCCATTCTTTATAGTAGATGGGTTTGTCAACAAATTATTTTTCCAGTTCTGACAAAAGGTCACAGACCTGAAATGTTAACTCGGTTTCTCTCTCCACAGATGCTGCCTGACCTGCTGCGTATTTCCAGCATTTTCTGCTTGTGGTTCAGATTTCCAGCATCTGCAGTATTTTGCCTTTTGTAATATAAACGAGTTTGGATTTAGCATGCACTTTACAGAGTAATCAGCCATGGTTCAGTGACTAGCACTTTTGCCTCTGAGTCAGAAGGTTGTGGGTTCAATCCCATTCCAGAAACTTGAGCACAAAATCTCGACTGACACTGTCAGAGGTGCTATTTTTCTGATGAGACATTAAACTGAAGTACCATCTGCCCTCAGGTAAAAGATCCCATGGCACTATTTAGAAGAGCAGGGAAGTTCTTTCCCGGTGTCCCGGACAATATTTATCCCTCAACCAACATCACCAAAAAAACAGATTATGGGGTGTCTGGTCATTATCACATTGCTGTTTGTGGGAACTTGCTGCACTTTTTCCTACATTATAACAGTGACTACACTTCAAAAGTACTTTATTGACTGTAAAGTACTTTGGGAGGTCCTGAAGCTTTAACTCAGATAATCACAAAAAACCTTTAATTGCAACTAAACTGTTTTTAAATATTAATACAAAAGCAAAAAACTGCAGATGCTGGAAATCTGAAATAAAAACAGAAAATGCTAGAAATACTCAGATTTGTGCCCTCTTGTTCACCAACCTGTGGGAAAAAAATCATAACCCGTAATTGAGTTAAAGACCTCTATGAAGGCACCCCAGCTCTAGTGAAAAAACCCCAACTTCTCAAAATAAAACAGAAATACAGTACACTGCAGGTTGGTCAGCATCTGTAAAGCGAGAAGACAAGGATATGGCATTTGAAGAATAGAGCCTCAAGCTTGGCACTCTGCAGCTCTCTGGTCTTAACACCGATTTTAGGAACATTATTCATTACATTGAATAGGATCTCAAGCCTCCATTTTCTTTACAGCAGTTGGTGCTTGCTATGTGGGAGGATCTGTCAGCTTCCGGGGGAAGGGGGAAGCAGGTTGAGACCGACACCTTTCACTGGAGCACAATGCTGGCAGGGGTCTGACCCATGGGCTCAACCCATTCTTCTCTTTTTGCGATTGGTGGATTGACAGTGTTTTGCTTGCATTTTTAGTTTTAATTTCATTTCTGCAGCTTTTCACCCCCTTATTTTTCTTTTTTCTCATTTTTGTATATAGGGGAACTCTCTCGTGTCTTTTAACACCCACTCTCCCCCACACCCCCATTTGCACATTCTCTCTAATAATATTTTATATCCCTGGTTTTCTATTCAGCAGTTTGCACTCTTTTAACACATTAACTCTCTGTGTGATTGGTGCATCTGTTTGTTCCCCCCTCCCCTTTTTCTCTCTATTTCTCCAATCTTGCTAAAATGCCTATTCATCTGCCTTCAATTCTGATGAAGGGCATACACATGAAAAACATAACCTTTCTGTTCTTTTTACAGATGCAGACTGACTGCTGTGTATTTCCAACAATTTCTGATTTTATTCTTGATTTGCAGCATTTGGAGTTTTTCCTTTTAATTTTACATAACTGTAACCCCCTCATTCCTGGTTACATTCTAGTGAATCTACCTATTCCACTGCTTTTATATTTTTTCGATAATGGTATTTATTTTACTATAAAAATGTCAATTCATTTGAGTAAAAATTAGTAAATTATGTAGCTAGCACATTTGTGATACTCAAAGCAATCAATTAAAATTTACAATTAGCAAATACCCTGTATTGCTGCTATTTGCACCACGCTAAATCACAGAACTTGTGAATTGCAGCTTTCCGTGCTAAAGACTGAGTCACATCCACTTCACTGATGCAAAGGTGGTTAATGATTTTCCAGTCTTCTGCTGCAGGCGGACAGGACTCGGAGAGAAGGAGAACCTTCAAAGTTCCTGACCCTGCCTTTAAAAACAACATGCCCACACACAAAAATCTTCCGACCATACTCAGAGCTTAATGGATTTCTCCCACGAGTTAATCATCACAGACATTATTTAACATACTTGGTGATGAAAATTCAACTGTAAATTTCTAAGAGAATAATTACTTAATTTCACAAAGAATGCGAATACTTATTTGAAAACACAAGCACTCAAAAGTAAGTGATTAAATCCATGGAATGTACAGAAGTATAATATTCTTAAATATAGTGCTATATATCAGTTGAGAGAGATCAAATCCAGATTCTTGATAAGCCTGCAATAAGTTACTATCATTAACTCTCCTGTGTGAATGTCATCATATAACAAGGATTCAGAGTGGCAACAGGAGGGGTACAAAAAACAAGAATGACACCCAAGTAAAACAGTCTGCATTATACTGTAAATGGGAACATGCAACAGCGAGTGGTTTTGCCCAATTTATTCTCAGTTCAGATGCAAGCCACTTGATTAGGTTAAAAGGACAAATTCCGACAAAAAGATAAAAGGTATTTCAAAAAGTTCTTCCCTTGGGAAGCCAATTTTTGCTTGGCTCTCATTACATTGAATAGGAATCAACATCCCTCTAGTCCTGGCTGCGGATCCCAGTTCAGTACAGGAACTGGCCAAAGACTAAGCCAATACACATAATAATAATAATCAACTTTATTGTCATTGTTAGTGCACAAGTGCAATACAACGAAATGTAGGCTTGCGGCTCCCGAGAGTGTACATTTAGATTAAGACATTTAAACATTCAACATACATTTGGCTTGTAATACATTAACATAAACATAACCATAACCATAATAAAGTGCATTGGCAGATGTGCAGGCTTTAGAGTTTATTTGTGGAGTTCAGTAGGATGACAGCCCTGGGAAAGAAGCTGTTCCTAAATCTGGTCGTACGGGTGCGAATGCATCTGTAGCGTCTCCCAGATGGCAGGAGGGCGAACAGACTGGCTGGGGTGGGTAGGGTCTTTGATGATGGTCCGTGACCTCCATAAACAGCGTTTCTGGTATATGTGCTCTATGGTCGGTAGCCGGGTGCCGGTAATGCGTTGGGCAATTTTGACTACCCGCTGCAGGGCTTTCCGGTCATAGTAGCTACAGCTGCCATACCATACTGTGATACAGTTCGTCAGGATGCTCTCTATTGTGCAGCGGTAAAAGTTAGAGAGGATCAGGGGTGACAGGTTACATCCCTTCAGCCTCCTTAGGAAATATAGGCGCTGCTGGGCCTTCTTCACCGGAGAGGAGGTATTGAGGGACCAGGAGAGGTCTTCCGTGATGTGGACTCCGAGGAACTTAAAGCTGTCCACCCTTTCCACCACAGCCCCATTGATGTGAATGGGGGTGTGACTTCCGCCTTTAGACTTCCTGAAGTCCACAATGATTTCTTTGGTTTTCTTGATGTTAAGGGCCAGGTTGTTATCGGCGCACCACTTCACGAGATGCTGGACCTCCTCCCTGTAGGCTGACTCATCGTTGTTGGTGATCTGGCCTACTACCATGGTATCATCCGCAAACTTGATGATGGTGTTGGAACCATGAACAGCCACACAGTCGTGGGTGAAGAGGGAGTAGAGGAGGGGGCTCAGCACACATCCTTGTGGGGCCCCCGTGTTCAGGGTCGGGGGGGGGGGGGGGGAAGGTGTGGTTACCTAATTTGACAGACTGGGGTCTGTTTGTTAGGAAGTCCAGGGTCCAGTTGCAGAGGGAAGTGTTCAGGCCAAGAGTGTGGAGTTTGGTGGCCAGCTTATTGGGGACGATAGTGTTGAATGCTGAGCTGTAGTCTATGAACAGCATTCTGCTGTAGGTCTCTTTACCATCTAAGTGATTCAGTGCAGAGTGTAGAGCAGTTGTGATTGCATCCTCCGTTGATCTGTTTGCACGATAGGCAAACTGGTGTTGGTCAAGAGAGGCGGGAACACTGGCTTTGATGTGAGCCAGGACCACATGCTACCTAAGTGACTACTTTCTGAAGGAAGGCTGAACATCCCATGTGTCCAGTTGGTATTTTTTCCCACTCGAAAATTGAGGACCATTTCCTCTCGGATAGAAGACATTTTTCTTAAATCACGGTTGTTGTGGGGATGGAGATGAATACTTCTCTATTGTCCTGTTAACAGAATTCTTACTTTCCTGAACAAGCAGAAACTACCTATTAAAATGACTGCTATTAACCCAATCGTGTAATTTTTCATGTGGAGAAAATATAGTTGTTATTCATAATGAGAATAACAACTGAATAAGATGATCAGATATGAATATAGCCCATAATAAATCTTTCTTTCCATCCAGCGAATGAATACTAAGTTACTATATCAATAACTCTGACACCTTGGGTCACCATTCTATGGAATTACACTCCTGCCAGAGAGCCTTGCCTGCTGGGAGCATATATCAAGAGTTCAGGTGTGCATTCCCTATATTTTTCTGTCCACTCACTTTAATTGGCGGAAAATCATAGAGCTATGCCAACGATTTCTGAATATGTGCTCCTGGCAGTTGAGCCCCCCTGTCAGGAGTGCGCATTCATAAAATCAGGCCTCACACCTCAAAAGGAAGGAGAGTCAGAGTAGATCTGGTCCCCTGGAAAAAAACTCTCAAAGTCCCTTATCACTGCACTTTCTAATTCCCAACTGCCTAGCCTTTGGCCTACTATTCTCCATGACATCTCGGCAGCTACTTACTTACTAAGTCACACCCTCGCCATCACCTTTGATGCCCTTGTCATTACACTCTCTCACCGTAGTCATTCCCCCTGATATAACCCTCATCTCTGCTCCTGTAACAACGACAACTTGTATTTATATAGTGCCTTTAATGTAGTAAAACATCCCACGGTGCTGCACAGTAGTATTTTAAGGCAAAATATTTGACACCGATCCACATAAGGATAAATTAGGTCCAAGGGACCTAATTAGGTCCTAAGTCCAAGGGATGCAGACTTAGAATAGAATCATAGAAATTTACAGCACAGAAGGAGGCCATTCGGCCCATCATGTCCGCGCCAGTCAAAAAAGAGCAATCCAGCCTAATCCCACTTTCCAGCTTTTGGTCCATAGCCTTGCAGGTTATGGCACTTCAAGTGCTTACCAAGGACTTTTTAAATGTGACGAGCGTTTCTGCCTCTACCGCCCTTTCAGGCAGTGAGTTCCAGACCCCCACCACCCTCTGGGTGAAAAAAGTTCTCAACTGTTAACATAGAAACATAGAAGTTGGGAGCACGAGTAGGCCATTCGGCCCATCGAGCCTGCTCAGCCATTCAATGCAATCATGGCTGATCATCCAAATTCAGTACCCGGTCCCTGCTTTCTCCCCATACCCCTTGATCCCTTTAGCCTTAAGAAATATATCCAACTCCTTCTTGAATATATTTAATGTATTGGCCTCTACTGCCTTCTGTGGTAGAGAATTCCACAGGTTCACCACTCTCTGGGTGATGAAATTCCTCCTCATTTCTGTCCTAAATGGCCTACCCCTTATCCTTAGACTGTGACCCCTGGTTCTGGACTCCCCCAACCATCGGGAACATTCTTCCTGCATCTAGTCTGTCCAGTCCTGTCAGAATTTTATAAGTTTCAATGAGATCCCCTCTCATTCTTCTGAACTCCAACAAGTACAAGCCCAATTGTCCCAATCTCTCCTCATAAGTCATTCCTGCCATCCCAGGTATCAGCCTGGTGAATCTTCGCTGAACTCCCTCCATGGCAAGAACATCCTTCCTCAGATAATGCGACCAAAACTGCACACAATACTCAAGGTGTGGTCTCACCAAAGCCCTGTACAACTGCAGCAAGACATCCTTGTTCCCGTACTCAAACCCACTCGCTACGAAGGCCAACATACCATTTGCTTTCTTAACCGCCTGCTGCACCTGCATGCTTACCTTCAGCGACTGGTGCACAAGGACACCCAGGTCTCATTGCACTTCCCCTTCTCCCAATCTATTGCCATTCAGATAATAATCTGCCTTCATGTTTTTGCCACCAAAGTGGATAACCTCACATTTATCCACGTTATATTGCATCTGCCATGCTTCTGCCCAATCACACAACCTGTCCAAATCATCCTGTAGTTTCTCGGCATCCTCCTCACAGCACACACGCCCACCCAGCTTTGTGTCGTCTGCAAATTTGGAGATATTACTTCTAGTTACCTTGTCTAGATCATTAATATATATTGTGAATAGCTGGGGTCCAAGGACCGATCCCTGCGGTACCCCACTAGTCACTGCCTGCCACTCGGAAAAAGACTCGTTTATTCCAACTCTTTGCTTTCTGTCTGCCAACCAGTTCTCTATCCAAGACAATACCTTGCCCCCAATCCCATGTGCCTTAACTTTACACGCTAATCTCTTATGCGGGACCTTATCGAAAGCCTTCTGAAAGTCCAAATACACCACATCCACTGGTTCTCCCTTATCTATTTTACCAGTTACATCCTAAAAAAATTCCAGTAGTCAAGCACGATTTACCTTTTGTAAATCCATGTTCACTTTGTCCGATCCTGTCACTGTCTTCCAAGTGCTCTGCTATTACATCTTTTATAATGGATTCTAGCATTTTCCCCACTACCGATGTCAGGCTTACCGGTCTGTAATTCCCCGTTTTCTCTCTACCACCTTTTTTGAATAGTGGGGTAACGTTAGCTACCCTCCAATCCATGGGTACTGTTCCAGATTCCATCGAATGTTGGAGGATGATCAGCAATGCATCTACTATTTCTAGGGCCACTTCCTTAAGTAACCTAGGATGTAGATTATCAGGCCCTGGGGATTTATCGGCCTTCAATCCCATCAATTTCCCTAACACCATTTCCCTACAAATACTGATTTCTTTCAGTTCCTCCCTTTCATCAGACCCTATGTTCCCCGACATCTCTGGGAGGTTATTTGTGTCCTCCTTTGTGAAGACAGAACTAAAATATGCATTTAATTGGTCTGCCATTTCTTTGTTCCCCATTATAAATTCCCCTGATTCTGACTGCACGGGACCTACGCTTGACTTCACCAATCTTTTTCTCTTCACATATCTATAAAAGCTTTTACAGTCAGTTTTTAGGTTTTCATATTCTATTTTCCCTTTCTTAATTAATCCCTTTGTCCTCCTTTGTTGAATCCTAAACTGTTCCCAATCCTCAGGTTTACTGCTTTTTCTGGCCAATTTATATGTCCTCTCCTTGGATCTTATGCTATCCCTAATTTCCCTTGTTAGCCACGGTTGAGTCACCTTTTTTGTTTTATTTTTATGCCAAACTGGGATGAACAAATTCTGTAGTTCATCCATGCTGTCTTTGAATGTTTGCCTTTGCCTATTCACCGTCAACCCTTTCAGTGACATTCCCCAATCAATCCTACCCAACTCGCGCCTCAGACCATCGTAGTTTCCTTTATTTAAATTCAGGACCCTAGTCTCTGAATCAACTACTTCATTCTCCATATTAATGAAGAATTCGATCATAATATGATCGCTCCGACCCAAGGGGCCTCATACAACAAGATTGCTAATTAATCCTTTCTCGTTACATAATACCCAGTCTAAGATGGCCTCGACATATTGGTCCAGGAAACCATCCCGTAAACACTCCAGGAATTCCTCCTCCACAGTATTGTTACTAATTTGGTTAGCCCAATCTATATGTAGATTAAAGTCACCCATGATGACTGCTGTGCCCTTATTGCACGCTTCTCTAATTTCCCTTTTAATGCCATCCCCAACCTCCGCATTACTGTTTGGAGGTCTATATACCACTCCCACTAACGTTTTCTGCCCCATGGTATTTCTCAGTTCTACCCATACAGATTCCACATCATCAGAGCTAATATCCTTCCTTACAATTGTGTTAATCCCTTCTTTAACCAGCAATGCTACCCCACCTCCCTTTCCTTTTTGCCTATCTTTCCTGAATATTGAATACCCCTGGATGTTGAGTTCCCACCCTTGGCCACCCTGGAGCCATGTTTCCACAATCCCAATCAAATCATATTCGTTTACCTCTATTTGCGCAGCTAATTCATCCACCTTATTACGAATGCTCCTCGCATTAAGACACAAAGCCTTCAGGCTTGTTTTTTTAACGCTCTTAGACTTATTAGAATTATTATTAACTGCCTTAAGTGCCTCTCCCGCCACTTGGTGTCGGGTCTGATCAGGACTTTGCAAAGTTGCAGGGAGGTGGGTTCGCAACCCGCCGTCAATCATTTAGATTTTCACCCCTGACCTGCCTCCAAACCCGCCCTCTGAGCGCCGGCAAAATCATGGCCTTAATGTTCTCCTCAGCTTATTGTCCCACCTAGCTTTGTATCGTCAGCAAACTTGGATACATTACACTCGGTCCCTTCATCTAGGTCATTAATATAGATTGCAAATAGCCGAGGCCCCAACGCTGATCCTTGCGGCACCCCATTAGTTACAGCCTGCCAGCCGGAAAATGACCCGTTTATCCCTACTCTGTTTTCTGTCCATTAACCAATCCTCTATCCATTCTACTATATTACCCCCAACCCCATGAGCCCTAATCTTGTGTAATAACCTTTTATGTGGCACCTTATCGAATGCCTTTTGGAAATCCAAATACATCCACTGGTTCCCCTTTACCTACCCTGCTAGTTACATTCTCAAAAAACTCTTAATACATTTGTCAAACACAATTTCCCTTTCATAAAACCATGTTGACTCTGCCTAACCATGTTATGATTTTCTAAATGCTCTGATACCACTTCCTTAACAATGGATTCCAGCATTTTCCCAATGACTGATATCAGGCTAACTGGCCTGTGATTCTCTGTTTTCTCTCTCCTTTCTTGAGTAGCGGTGTTACATTTGCGACTTTCCAATCCACTGGGACCATTCTGGAATCTAGGGAATTTTGGAAGATCAAAACCAATGCATCCATTATCTCTTCAGCCACCTCTTTTAGAACCCTAGGATGTAAGCCGTCAGGTCCAGGGGATTTGTCAGCTTTTAGTCCCATTAGTTTCTCTAGTACTTTTTCCTCTACTTATATTAATTACGTTACGTTCCAGACCCTCATTAGACTCTCAGTTCCCCAATGCTTCAATGATCTCATTAGATCAGGAAAGGGGAGTACAAAGCCACAATCAACTTCATCCTGCTGTGCCTCTCATCACATCCCCATCACTCTGCCTTCCCAACCCTGCTCCTGCACATCCTTCCTCACACAAACATACATTGCACGTCCACCCATCCCTTTCTCTATCTACATTATCACATCCTCATCTTACTAGCCACCCTTCACGTTCACCCTCATCCTAATGCAATCATACCAACTAACACACAAGGAAGCCACTTGGCATTGCAACCCCACTCAATCATAGTCTCCCTCTAAAGATGTAACCTATCCATTCCTTACACTCATTCTATCACTCTCACTCAACCTTCTCTTCTTTCCCTCCTTGCAGGAAAAGAGAGCTCACAATAAGAGGGAGAGAACTGGAAGTGGTCCTCCATCATTTGCCACCCTCACAACAGCAGAGGAGGCTGCATTAGAAGTATCGGGAGTCACTGACCAGCTGGAGGTGGTAGACGGAGAGAGGGGGACAGCTCAGCAACCTGGTGACAGAATTACATATCATACAGCTACATGGCATACATCAGTCACTCATACGGGGACTGATGTCAGCAGCCAGTGAATGGTCATATGTGCATAATGGTATCAGTACCCATTCTTCATATGACATATCTAACTCATCTCTTCACTCTCCCACAGGTCCATTAAGAGCCCCCCCACCACTGACCAGGAGGAAGAGGAAGACAACTCCTCAGAGGAGCCTTCAGCCTCTGAGGGCACACTGTCACCTGACATAAGCGCACCCAGCACCAGCGCAGATATGCACAGCTCGTGGGTCCCACGCGACATAGAGTAGTGTTGTCACCTGGTGTCTCACAAGTCTCAAGTGAACAAGAGGAGATGGTGGAGACAGGGATAGCAGTGGAGACTGGGATAGCAGTGGAGACTCCTCGCCAGAGGGCGCAGGACCCTCCCAGCTCTGCTCAGCTGCATGCAGACGCTGAGCCTTGGGGGCCACCCAGAAAGAGGGCGATCCTGGAAGTGCAGGAAGAAGTGCAGGAGGCTTTGGCAGGTTTTGCGACCGCGATGTCTGCAAATATTCAGAGAATGGAGGGGTCCATCTCCAACATGAGCACCACCGGGTCGCAGGCGATGGCGACTGTAGGCTCTTCCATGGAAAGGATGGCCGCCTGCATGGAGCAACTAATGCGCCACTCACATGAGCACATGCTATCTACGGAGAATAGATGGCAGAGGCTCATAGACCTCCTCTCTAGGAGGGATGTCAGTGTAGACGTGGGTCTTCATGGCCCCACTGATGTGCAGCAAGATGCGCTCCAGCTCCTTGCTAGCAGGGAAGTGCGGGTGGCCCGTGAGAGGGATGATGGTGAGAGGGGACATGGAAATGGGGGCTCCTCTCAAAGTGTTTGCATTTCTCCCCCATTGCCACCCTCTCAGTCAGAGTCCCAGATGCCTCCTCGGACAGCGATGGCCGAGTCTGCCCCTGCATAGTTGCAGGGGGAGCCAACTTTGGCGGGGCCATCAGAGGCTCCAAAACCCAGCGGACGTCTGCCAAGAGTGTCTAAGCAGTTGCTGCAGCGAACTGAGCAGGTTCGCGTCCGACTGCAAACTTGGCTTCTATCGCCCCTGGAGGTGATTGGAGCGCTAAATCAGGCGCTACACACCTCTCAAGGCGCTAACGCTGAGGAGCGAGGCGCTAACTCAGAGCGCTGGCGAAACTCAGGTAAGACAGTTAGCAATGGAACACAGGCACACTGGCGCCAGCCAGTTCTTAAAGGGGAGGGTCGATCTTGCTCTCCATCCACACCCTGCTCATTGCAGCTTTGAATCTTGGCCTGGAGAGACCTGTACATCAAATCTGCAGGAAAGAGCAATGGAGAGGCCCAGGGAAAGAGCTCAGAGTGCGACCCCCGTAGTCTCTTCTAAATTGATGCAAGGAAGGTCAAATCAAAATGAACCTGCAAAGTGCTGCTCAGTACCAAAAACTCTTTCACACATGCGTTGAATCTCTCCAGAAGTCTCTCTCTCTCTCTCTCTCAGAATGCGTGGTGCATAAATGCCGCTGATAAAAAAAGGCAGGAAGCGGTCGCCTTTAAATAGCGCTCCCCCAGTCCCTTCCCGACTGCAAAACGCTCCCCTCAACCTGTTGTTGCTAGCGGCAGGCGGTAAGGCAGGGGGCGCCACTCAATATCCGGTTCGGGGCACTACCGGGGCGTTGCACGCTCGACTGACGTCACGATCTGCGGGTGTGTTTAGCGCCATCGCAAAATGTCTGGTCAATTTCGCGAGCGGCGCAAACATCGCCATGCCCGGGCGCTAGTTGCTTTGCGCCCCATTAGCGCGCTCTTTCGGCGCTAACGGGAGGCGCAAAGCAACCGAATTTTTCCCCCCTTGTCTCCAAGCAGACAGCCGGAAAGTCTATTTGGAAGAGCGAAGAGCTGAGGGAGGGTGGACTGGCGAAGGACAAAAGAGTCATGGCAGCTGCCAGAGAATTTGGCACACACATGCATGATTATCTTCCTATGGTTGCAGACCAGCTGCACATTGAGGGAGTGGAAGCCCTTGTGGTTGACAAAGACTCCTTGGGTGATGATGGGGTGCCGTGATGGCCACGTGTGCAGTCGATGTCGCCCTGCACCCGAGGGAAGCCAGCCAGAGTGGCAAAGCCAAACACCCACTCGGTAACACTGGCTTCATCTGTGGCAAAGTTGATATAATTGGCTGACTTGTCAAAGAGGGCATCGGTCACCTGGGTGATGCATCTGTGGGCGACCAACTGTGAGATGACGCAAAAGTCTGCTGCAGATACCTGGAAGGGGCCTGAGGCGAAGAAGTTGAGGGCGCTGGTGACTTTGACAGCCACTGTTAAGGGGCGTCCACCCATTCCTCTGGGCTGCAGGTCTTGCTCCAGCAATCTGCAAATGTCTGCGATGACCTGGCGCGATAGCCTGAGCCTCCTTTGGCACTGCTGCTCCGTCATGTTGAGGAAGCTCATCCTGTGCCTGTATACTGTGTTGGGGGTGTAGCCTCCGGCGCGGTGCAGCCCTGCACTGATGCCTTCTGTCCTGTGTAGCATTAAGTGGTTGAGGAGAAGGTTGGTGGTGTTGTTGTTGGTGCTGCTGGTGTGCCTGATGCTGCTAGTGTTGGGGCTCGTCGTGGTCCAATTCTTAGGACCAAAGTGAGACAGTATAAAAGTATAAACGGCGCCCCTGCTGATGGAATAGGTAGGTCAAGCAGAGATGACAGAAGCAATCTGTCAATGGTGTGATAGTGTGATAGACTGGATGGCGACTTTGCTGGAAATACTTGCAGCCTTTAGAAAGCTAAATCTATGCTGGGAACGCAGTCAGCAACAGCTTCTGCAGGAGGAAAGTGATCAGCTGTGAGGTGAGAGCTTTTATCCTACATTTTATGCTGTCAACTAATCAGCTGGATCAATGGCCACTCAACTTCCACCTCAGGTTGACAGACGTGGTTCCCGAGCTGTGTGAATCCCATGGACAGCCAGGGAAATTCGAAAGGTAAGCTGAAAAAGGAGCTTAAGGGTCTGATAACAAGCTGATAATCATTTAAATTAGGTCACCCGCCTCTGCCATTCGGATCGCTGCTGCACCGGCAAACGCGCCTGAGGGAAAGGCGCATGGAGGCAGGATGACTGCGGGTTCCCAATCCGCTCCAATTTATTTCAAATTTCTCACCCGACCTGCCTCCGATCACGCCTGTACGAACCTCAGAAAATTCCGGCCAATGGGTCGGAAGTTTTGAAAAATTAACGGCACCTGAATGACAGAAGCGTTATTGTGAAAAATTGCCTAGCAATTTGTGGCAAGGAAGAAATACCCAATGAATTGCGAATTTCCACAAATTGATGGACGATTTGCGCCACTCCACCATTAGCTTTGTGAAAACGGCACCTTGTCCTTAAGCTTCCCGTGAGTTTCATGAAGTTGCTGCATTTGCACATTAATTGCCCATTAATCACGCCACAGAAAGTTGACTCTAATAATTAATAGCGCAAGTACCCTTTTAATGACGAGATAATTGTTAATGACTGCCAATCAACCTTTCTGGCCCAGCAAAGTGAACAATTAAAAGTGTGGAGTCTCATTCGTTCAGGTCGTGAATTGTTGTTGCACATTTTAAAAATGTCGTATTTTAAATTTATTTTCTAATTTTTCCTTTGTCTCTTTTTACCATCTCTCTTAATCCAAACTTTATTTTCCTCTCTTTATTTCTCTTTCTGTACCTGATTTGATATTGAATTCACCCATTCTAACTTACACTCCTTCTCTGTCCTTCCTCTGTTTATTTCTCAATTCTTAAATCCCATTGGTTAAGGAAATACACTGTTTGTCCCTGTTCAGCAAGGTCCCAGATGCCCTGCTCCAGCAAATTTCGGCCCAGTGTTACGCAAACAACCATTTGTGGAGGTGAATGAATTGTCTCTTAAATAGCAAGAGCTTTATGGATGATATAGTTGGTCTAAACATTTTTGCATCCCCAATACAGACTGAAAGCTAAGTTAGTCTTGTTTCAGTCTACTGAAGACTCGATTCTGGCTCAATAACCCCTTCTTGAAACCAATACTCTGTGTACACATAAAATGTTCCTCTGGAGACCAGCTGTATACCTTGCTAAAACTGCTCCACCAGCATGGCTATATCGTGTCAAATTTCTAATAGACACAAGGTTATTGAAGCAACAGATGCTGATGAAGAAAGAGAACTTGATATAAGTCTCGTGTTGAGCACCGATTATGAGCCATGAAGACCTGAACATTAAGGATGATAAAACACACCACTTGTGTTTTCTCCTTCCCCTGTCTGATGGTCGTAAAAATGCTTTCCTTTTCATTCCCTTTAACAGAAAAGTTCAAAAGAGGGCAATTAAATGTTGAATATTCAGATGCTGGAGATGACCTTATTTTAAGAAATCATACCAAATTGTCTTAATTGCACAGTACATACTGAACTTAAAACCAACCTTTTTTTGTTTCTTCAAGAAGTTGTAAATTTTTCTGGGTACCTTCAGGAACCTGCAATTCTTTTTGTGCTTCTTGAATTTTGTCTGAAAATAAAAACAAATTTAATTTTAGTAAATATTTCCAATAAATCACAGTGCAAGTTTCAAAATCAAGATTGTATAAATATTATTGACACTTTATAAAGTACAAGACAAATATCAACATGGGTAAAATTGCGGCAAGTTGGAAATAGATGTGTTTCTTGACTTAAAATTCAGGTCTAGAGGACAAGCATGCCATCTTTTCTGGTTGGCAGGAGAGAGCGAAAGAGAGAGAGGATGAAGAGTGTTCTTGACAATCGGTTCAGAAGGTAACTCTCCATTCTGTAAAGGTTCAGATTTTAACATTCAGCCCACCATTTCTGTGCCAAGGCACTAATCTAATTTATTGTCGTTCTTTGTCACAATTCCATGCATTTGCTATGGTCATCTTGTGTTGATTAGGTGTTTTTGTTGCCACTTTGGGAGCTTATTGATGTACTCCTAGATCTCTTTCAAATTCATGCTTAGCTATTTCAACACCATTCACATACTAAGTGTGTTACCCATTTTTTCTTCCGATGTGTGTTACTTTACACCTGATGCATTAAATTTTATCTGCCTATTTACTTTGTTCACTTTGTTCATTGAATCAACTGCTCCTCCTAGTTTGACCAATTTGCATTCAGTCCTTTCCTACCCTTCAGTCAATTTCTTCTCCATTCCCAAGATTTACTCTGAAAAACCACAGCTCTGAGCTTAACTATTAGCTTTTTTGTGTGGCATTTTGACAAGTGATTTTTGGAAGTTTAGGTACACTATGTCATAGGGCTTTCCACAATCCACTTCATCAAAAAAGATGAAGAAGGTTGACCAGGTAAAATTTTCCCCTTCTGAATCTGCGTTAACTGCTGTTTGCTACATGATTATTGACATAAACCTGGTTTACACCTGAAAAATCAATTCTATTATTTTACACATTATCGAATGAATATTAATGGGTTTGCAGTTGTCAACAGCAGCTTAATCACCTTTCTGAAACACTCTCGCTACTTGAAGTGTGTGCTGGTGCAGAACACAAACTATCCCCCATTTGGTACTAAAGCACTTTTGGTCAGGAAAACCACAAGGATGGCTGATGTGAATTGGAAGTGTCACATAGTACATTGCAGCGGAGTTGAAGAAGTTCTACTTTGCATCTAGCTGCTTCTATATCTGTTCTGACAGCACTTGATGCCAACTCTGGTTGGTAAATATCCATTCTACAGCACCAATACCCTGGTCTTAACTAATAATAAAAAAATTAAAGATGCATTTCAACTCCTGGAAATGACAAAACCCCGGCACACAAGAACGACATTATGCTGGTTATGGACATGAAACCTGCTCAGTTCCTTAACTCACACAGCTTCTGCAAGAAACAGGTCCTAAAGCAATAAGACTACCAAACTGAATAATAGACAAAAATGCTCAGCACATCTTCTAAAGAGATAGCAAAGACTAATGTCAAGTGTGTAACCTACTTATAGGGATAATTAATGTAGGTTTTTAACATTCCAATTTTATAACCCATTGTTTTGAGTATTTACAGGTTTTATTTTAAGAGTCAAAAAATGGCAGAAAATAAAAACAAATTGGTGCCCTAAAAACCCAGTCAAATTTGAGAATATCAGTACTTATTTCAATCATCACTGCAACAAACAAGGTATAGTTAAGCAAAATGGCACCAGGGGTTTTAATCAGGCCTCAAATATATCTTACAACACACAGAAACACACAAAGAATGAACGAACTTGCATTTATGCAGCGCCTTTCATAACTTTGGGGTGTTCCAAAGTGCTTCACAGATAATGGAGTACTTTAAAGTGTAGTCACTGTTTTAATGAAGGGAAACACTTCAGCCAATTTGTGCACAACAAGGCTCCACAAATAGCAATTAGATAAATTACCAGATTATCTGTTTTAGTGATGCTGGTTATGGAATAAATGCTGGGCAGGACACTGGGAGAATCCTCCTGCGCTGCTTCTAATAGTATCATGGAATCTGTTATATTTACCCGGGTGGGCAGATGGGACCACGATTTAACACCTCATCCCTCCAGCAGTGCAGCACTCCCACAAGTACTGCACTGATGTGTCAGCCTAGATTATGTGCTCAAGTTTCTGGAGGGGGGCTTGAAATCTTGACCTACTGGGCTGGATTTTGTCAATGGGGACGTGATGGAGGCGGGACTCCCACTTTTTGGGTTGTAGTCCCGTCTCAAGAGCTTTTGACAGATGAAAAATCAGCATTTGACAGCTCTGTGAAGCTGTCAAACACTGACAATCTGTCTTCTAATTTGAGTCCTTCCACTCAGACTCAGTTAGAGATCTCTCCAGACCAGAAAGCAGAATGCTGCAGATTTTGACATTTCAGCGGCCATTCTGCTTTCTGTGCCGGTGAGATGAGGGACTCCCAAGACCCAAAGGAAGGAAGCCTGCAGGAGAAAGTAAAGGTAAGTAAAACTTATGAAAACACTTTACACACACCTCACACACTTACCTCTGCACACATGCAATCATCACTTACCTGCACAACGGACATCTCGACCCCTCCAACCCCTGCAGACCAGTGGTCCGCCTCACTAACTTGGCGTGGTTCGGAGCTGTCGGGAAGCCAACACTTCAGGGCTAAAAATAGGGATTAGGCAAAAAACTGCCGGTTAACTACCTGTTAGCAGGCAGCTAATTGGCACTAATCCCCTTCCCGCCTCGGGGAGGCAGCTCCCAGCACAGGTCGGATACCCGCCTCCTGGGACATTGGCACGGAGGCGGGTTGGGGGCGGGATGGGTTTGTGCCCCCCGATTGTGCAATTTTCCCACCACTCCCGCCTCCACGGGGCTTGGAAATTTGAGCCCACTGACTCAGAGGCAAGAGTGCTACCACTGAGCAAAGGCTGACACCCTGTATTAATCAGCATTTATGTGACATCAATATGAATATGCATTTAAAAATCACTCATAACTGGCAATATATTTCTTCTTTCCCTCTTCCTCCTTTGTTATTTGTAAATAGGCAAATAAGTTAAGCAGTACTGTTTCTCCCTTTAGTTGCCTATTTACAGGTAACAGAAGAGAACGAAGAAAGAGAGACGAATACAAGTACTAGTGTTTAAACATGTGAGTATTATAGCACATATTAGAATGCAATACTTAAAAGCTGAATGAGTTGTGCATGTTATAATGAACTAACAAGCGTGACATGGCCCCATGCAGCTGGTGTAACCATGCTCATTAACCTTTGTTCACTGTTTTAGATGTGTAGAACATTGAGATCAGGTGAATGTTGGTTTTCGAATGGTTAGGGGGGAAAATTCACAGGTGGAATTATTTATACCAGCTAATTACTTTAGGTTGCAAAGTCTAATTTGAGGGTATAATTTTTTTAAGGATACTTGTAAAAAAAATAGAATCATACAATGGTTACAGCACAGAAGGAGGCCAATCGGTCCGTCGAGCCCGTGCCGGCTCTCTGCAACAGCACTTCAGCTATTCCCACTCCCCCGCCCTTTCCCTGTAGCCCTGCAAAAAACTTTCGTTTAGGTACTTATCCAAATCCCTTTTGAAAGCCACGATTGAGTTTGCCTCCACCACCCTTTCAGGCAGTGCATTCCAGATCCGAACCACTCGCAGTGTAAAAAAGTTTTTCCTCATGTCGCCTTTGGTTCTTTTGCCAATCACCTTAAATCTGTGTCCTTTGGTTCTTGACCCTTCTGCCAATGGGAACAGTTTCTCTCTATCTACTCTGTCTAGACCCCTCATAATTTGAATACTTCTATCAAATCTCCTCTCAATCATCTCTGCTCTAAGGAGAACAAACCCAGCTTCTCTAGTCTATCCACGTAACTGAAGTCCCTCATCCCTGGAATCATTCTTGTAAATCTTTACTACACCCTCTCCAAGACCTTCACATCCTTCCTAAAGTGCGGTGTCCAGAATTGGACACAATACTCCAGTTGAGCCCGAACCAGTGTTTTATAAAGGTTCATCATAACTTCCTTGCTTTTGTACGCTACGCCTCTATTAATGAAGCCCAGTATCCCGTATGCTTTTTTAACCACCTTCTCAACCTGCCCTGCCACCTTCAACAATTTGTGCACATATACCCCCAGGTCACTTTGTTCATGCACTCCCTAGTTTATATCACTTCTCATTCTTCCGACCAAAATGTATCACTTCGCACTTTTCTGCGTTAAATTTCATCTGCCACGTATCCACCCATTTCACCAGCCTGTCTATGTCTTCTTGAAGTCTATTACTATCCTCTTCACTATACTTCCAAGTACTCATTTAGTACCTCAGCAGTGCCCTCTGCCTCCATGCGTAGGTCTCCTTTTTGGTCCCTAATCGGCCTCACCCCTCCTCTTACTACTCGTTTACTATTTATATGCCTATAGAAGACTTTTGAATTCCCTTTTATGTTAGCTGCCAATCTATTCTCATACACTCTCTTTGCCCTCTTATTTTCTTTTCACTTCCCCTCTGAACTTTCTATATTTAGCCTGATTCTCACTTGTATTCGCAACCTGACATCTGTCATATGTGCTCTTTTTCTGCTTCATCTTACTCTCTATCTCTTTCGTCATCCAGGGAGCTCTGGCTTTAGTTGCCCTACCTTTCCCCCGCGACTGTACCCAAACCATCTCCTCTTTAAAGGGAGTCCATTGTTCGATTACAGTTTTGCCTGCCAATTTTTGATTCTAATTTACCCAGGCCAGATCCGTTCTCAACCCATTGAAATTGGCCTTCCTCTAATTATGTACTTTTACTCTAGATTGCTCCCTGTCCTTTTAAATAGCTAATCTAAAGCTAATGATACTATGATCACTGTTCCCTAAATGTTCCCCTACTGACACTTGCTCCACTTGACCCACCTCATTTCCCAGAAACAGATCCAGGAATGCCTCCTTCCTCATTGGGCCAGAAACATACTGATCAAGAAAATTCTCCTGAACACACTTCAGAAATTCTTCACCCCCTCTGCCCTTTACACTATTACTATCCCAGTCTATATTAGGATAATTGAAGTATCCCATTATCACTACTCTATAGTTCTTGCAGCTCTTTGTAATTTTTCTGCAAATTTGCTCCTCTATATATTTCCCACTAGTTGGTGGCCTATAGAATACACCTGGTAGTGTAATGGCACCTCTGTTATTTCTTAACTCTAACCAAATAGATTCTGTCCTTGACCCCTCCAGGACATCCTCTCTCAACCAAAACTGCCACTCCAACTCCTTTCTTTCCTTCCCTATCTTTCCTGAACACCTTATATCCAGGAACATTTAAAACCAAATCCTGCCCTTTTTTGAGCCAGATCTCCGTTATCGCCACGACATCATAGAGTCGTAATGGCACAGAAGGAGGCCATTCGGCCCATCGAGTCCGTGCCAGCTCTCTGTAGAGCAATCCAGTCAGTCCCATTCCCCCGCTCTAGCCCCGTAGTCCTGCAAGTTTATTTCCCTCAAGTGCCTATCCTGTCTCTCCTTGACGAGTGTCTCCGTTTCCACCACTTCCGTCGGCAGCGAGTTCCAGGTCCTCACCACTCGCTGCGTAAAAAAGTTTTTCCTCACATCCCCCATGTCTCTTGCCCAAAACCTTAAATTCCCCGTCTAGCCTATCCAAACCAGTCATAATCTTGTACACCTCTATCAAATCACCCCTCAACCTCCTTTGCTCTAATGAAAACAAATCCAGCTTCTCCAATCTATCCTTGTAAAGATCCCTCATCCCCAGAACCATTCTGGTAAATCTCCTCTGCACCCTCTCAAGTGCCTTCACATCTGTCCTAAAGTGTGGTGACCAGAACTGGACGCAATACTCCAGTTGTGGCCTAACCAGCGCTTTATAAAGGTTCAGCATAACTTCTCTACTTTTGTACTCAATACCTCTATTTATGAAACCCAAGATCCCATATGTTTTGCTAACCACTCTCTCAATATGTCCCGCCACCTTCAGGGACCTATGCACATTAACTCCCAGGTCCCTCTGTCCCTGCGCACTCTTTAAAACTGTGCCATTAAGTGTATATTGCCTCTCCCTGTACTTTCTGCCAAAATGCATCACCTCACACTTTTCTGTATTAAATTCCATTTGCCACTTGTCTGCCCATCCTGCTAGCCTTTCTATGTCCTGTTGCAGTTGATTGGTATCATCATCACTGTTTGCTAAACCCGCAAGTTTGGGGTCACCGGCAAATTTAGAAATTCTACTCTGTATTCCATATCCAGGTCATTTACATATATCA
Source organism: Somniosus microcephalus (assembly GCF_052327205.1). NCBI lineage: Eukaryota > Metazoa > Chordata > Chondrichthyes > Squaliformes > Somniosidae > Somniosus > Somniosus microcephalus. The sequence goes on from NC_140991.1 coordinate 250,220,368, forward strand.
AAAAAAGCAGTGGCCCCAGCACTGACCCTTGGAGAACACCACTGTCTACCATCCTCCAGTCTGAAAAACAGCCATTTACCACAACTCGCTGTTTTCCATCCTTAAGCCAATTCCTTATCCAAGCTGCCACTGACCTACCTATTCCATGAGCCTCAATTTTGTTAACGAGCCTTCTATGTGGTACTTTGTCAAACGCCTTCCTAAAATCCATGTAGACAACATCCATTGCATTCCCTTCATCAATCCTCCCTGTTACTTCATCAAAAAAATTCAATTAGATTAGTCAAACACGATCTGCCTTTTACAAATCCGTGTTGGCTCTTCTTAATTAGCTTAAACCTCTCCAAGTGCCCGTTAATTTTTTCCTTGATTTTTGTTTCTAAAACTTTACCCACCACTGATGTTGAACTGACCGGCCTGTAGTTACTAGGATTGTCCTTGCACCGTTTCTTGAACAATGGTGTCACATTTGCCACTTTCCAATCCTCCGGCACCTCCCCCGCATCGAGGAAAGATTGGAAAATTATGGCAAGCCCTTCTGCTATTTCCTCCCCCAATTCCCTTAGCAACCTGGGATGCAGGCCATCTGGACCAGGCGACTTATCCACTCTTCGCATACCCAGTCTTTCTTGTACATCTTGTCTATCAATTTTCACCCCTTCCATTGCTTCTACCTTTTCCACTTCTACCGATATTTTGTCAGCATCCACCTCCTTAGTAAACACCAATACAAAGTACTCATTGAGTATTCTAGCCTTGCCCTGCGCCTCTAAGCATATATCACCTTCTTTGTCCCTAAAAGGCCCCACCCCGCCTCTTACTACCCACTTACTCCCATATTCCCATGTGGCTATTAGCGCATGCAGCTCACCAACCTTATTTACCACGCTTCGTGCGTTTACACACATGCACTGTAAACATGTTTTAGACCTTCTTGTATTCTCTTAGTCTGACCCCACCTAATACCTTACTATTTCTTGCTTTAGTGCTATTGTCATTGATAGTGCACAAGTGCAGTACAACGAAATGTAGGCTTGCGGCTCCCGAGAGTGTACATTTAGATTAAGACATTTAAACATTCAACATTCATTTGGCTTGTAATACATTAACATAAACATAATAAAGTGCATTGGCAGATGTGCAGGCTTTAGAGTTTATTTGTGGAGTTCAGTAGGATGACAGCCCTGGGAAAGAAGCTGTTCCTAAATCTGGTCGTTCGGGTGCGAATGCATCTGTAGCGTCTCCTAGATGGCAGGGGGGCGAACAGACTGTGGCTGGGGTGGGTAGGGTCTTTGATGATGGTCAGTGACCTCCATAAACAGCGTTTCTGGTATATGTGCTCTATGGTCGGTAGCCGGGTGCCGGTAATGCGTTGGGCAGTTTTGACTACCCGCTGCAGGGCTTTCCGGTCATAGGAGCTACAGCTGCCATACCATACTGTGATACAGTTCGTCAAGATGCTCTCTATTGTGCAGCAGTAAAAGTTAGAGAGGATCAGGGGTGACAGGTTACATCCCTTCAGCCTCCTTAGGAAATATAGGCGCTGTTGGGCCTTCTTCACCAACAGCACTAGCAACCCCCCGTGAAGACATTGGTTCCGACTCTGTTGAGGTCTAACCCGTCTGGCCTGTACAGGTCCCACCTCCCCCAGAACCAGTCCCAATGTCCAAGGAATCTGAAGCCCTCCCTCCTGCACCATCTCTCCACGCATTCATCTGCTCTATCCTCCTATTTCTATACTCACTAGCTCATGGCACAGGGAGTAATCCTGAGATTACCATCTTTGAGATCCTGCTTTTTAATCTCTTTCCTAGCTCCCTAAAATCTGCCTGCAGTTCCTCATCCCTTTTTCTACCTATGTTGTTTGTACCGATATGGACCACGACCTCTGCTGTTCACCCTCCCCCCTCAATGTTCTGCAGCCGCTCAGTGACAATCTTGACCCTGGCACCAGGGAGGCAACATAACATCCTGGAGTCACGTCTGCGGCCGCAGAAACGCCTATCTGTTACTCTAACTATTGAATCTTCTACCACTACTGCCTTCCCAATCTCCCTTCTTCCCCCTGTACAGCTGGGCCACCCGTGGTGCCATGGCCTTGGCTCTGGTTGTGCTCCCCAGAGGAACCACCACCCCCACCAGTGGTTGCAGAGCGAGATGCACTTAGGTGACTACTGCACTACCTGCCTGATCCTCCTTGTCTGTCTGACGGTCACCCATTCCCTCTCTGCCTGCATATTCTTACAATGCGGGGTGACCACCTCCTGAAACGTGCTATCCACATAGCTCTCAGCCTCATGGATGCACTGCAGTCATGCCAGCTGCTGCTCAAGCTCCGAAACCCAGAGCTCGAGCTCCTCAGCCAACAACACTTCCTGCACACGTGCTTGTCCAGGACACGGGAAGCGTCCTGGATTTCCCACATGGCACAGGATGTGCATTCCACGGGACTGCGGTGCCCTGCCATGCCTCTATTTATTCAACTATTAATTAACTTACAGAAATAAACTTAAGACTGAGGGCTGAATTTTGCTGGCACTCTGAGTGCGGGTTTGGAGACGGGTTCACTGTCAAAATCGAAATGATTGACAGCGGGTTGGGAGCCCACTCTGAATCCGCCACTATGTAAGTTTCCAAAGTGTCGGGTCTGCGAATTCAGAACAGACCCGACACCAAGCGGCGGGGAGGCATTTAAGATAGTTAATTGCTTGTTAAATGTTAAATGCTTATTAACTACTATTTTGCCACTTTTTTAACGGGGTTCACATCATTCGGAGATCACGTCAGGTAAGTAGGTCGGGTTCTCTCTGCCTCCCCATTACTGTGAATAGGTGACAGCTGCAAAAGTGGTATGAAAGCTACCATTTCACAGCTGCTCACTTGGAAAACACTTTTGATCTGCATGCAGTTTGAAAGTGTTTGGAGTAAACTCTCTATCCACTGTCACCTCCTTGGAGCAAGCTCTCTCAGATCGCTTCTGTCATCTCAACTTCAGCTGACATCTATTCCAGCAACATCGGTGCCCTTGAAAAAATCTCACCTTGGTCCTCTGAATCTTTCCACGATCAGCCCCAACACCAACATCACCACCAACAACAACAACACCAGCCTTCTCCGCAATCACCTGATGCTGCACAGGACACAGGCTATCAGCACCCGACCACATTGCTGCCCGGGAGGCCAGCGATGGCATCACCATGGCCAGATTTACTTCACTTGATGCTGTATACCCTGGCTGCCACATGATGCGCTAGGCTGACACCACCCCACACCAGCACCATGATGTGGAGATGCCGGAGTTGGACTGGGGTGGACAAATATAAGAAGTCACACAACACCAGGTTATAGTCCAACAACTTTATTTGAAATCACAAGCTTTCGGAGCGCTGCTCCTTCGTCAGGTGAAGCATCCATGAACCATGAAGCATCCCTACAATGTCCAAGCCATTCCTTTCTTCCTTTCACACTCTTCACATTTGTGAGGGGGGGGGTGTGGAATTTTGTCCCAACATTCAATGGAACTCACTAAGACACTTCCAAAGGTGAGCACAGATCTGTGCAATAAAGTGTTGAAAATAAAGATTTCAATGTTTGACAACACATTAACAGAAATTTTACATGAACATTGCATAAGACACCCAAGTGCCTGCCCTTGTGTGTTGTTAGTGGGTATGATTGGACTCGGATGAGGGCGAGTGTGAGCGGTGGCTAGTGAGATGGGGAGGTGATAATATCGATAGAGAGGGATGGGTGGAGGTGCAACGTAAGTTGGTGTAAGGATGTGCAGGAGTAGGGTAGGGAAGGCAGTGTTATGGGGATGTGATGAGTGGCACAGCAGGATGAGGTTGAGTGTGGCATTGCAGTAACATTTTGTGATCTACTGAGATCATTGAAAGGTTTGTGTCACTGCAGCCAGGTGCTCCTGATGGCATCCCTGCTTTTGCCCTCCTGTGCAATGTGCAACCAGGCCACGTTGGTGTCCTGGGGAGGTCTCTTCCGCCCTTGGAAGGGAAGAGAACCTCCATGCGTGCTGTGACTCCCTCCATAAGCATATGGTAGACACACTTGAACACATTTTTGGTGTCTAACTTGAAATCCTATTAACAAGGCCATTCTTGGGTTTATGTTTTATGTCAGAGGCGCAGTTTCCTAATCTGTCTAACCAATGGCAGTGGGTTAAATGCATATGATTAAAATAATTTACCCATTCTCATGATAGACTGGGTGTAATGTTCTGAGAGATGAGCAAGAACACTTGCTTGTTGAGAAACCTTCAATGGCTTTGAAGGCCAGTAAATGGCTCAGCTTATCCATGCCTTTGCTTAGCTACTCTTTGTAGTTGTGCACAGAAGTGAAATTGGTCTTCAGCGGTAGTGCAAAACAGGCAATAACAAATCTACTGACATTGAAAAAGAAAATTGGGCGATAAAATGGGCTGCCGATTGCTATCGCCCGTTTCCTGCTACTGCCAAAGATCAATTTCACACCCTATCTTTCTTATTATCACAAAACGTTTATTGAAACGCATAGTGCAATACTCCTAGAGCCTGGAAGAATAATATGTTGGAGCCAGACAGGAAAAGTACCATTAACAAGATCTGTTCTTTAGGAAAATAATGATGTGCCCTCTATGTATTCCGGATGCAAAGCACAAGCATCACAGGCTTTCAGTACATCCTGTTATTGAGGGAATTCAAGCAATCAACAAAAACCATAAAAAGTTCCCCGAGGATACGGTGTCCTGTTAATTAATTAAATTCACCTTTGTGATAGCCAATTATTTTTCCATGCAGAAAATAGGATAATTATACCAAACTCAAGGTAGTTTGCAGCTTTCCTTTTGCATCAGGTTGAAAGCGATGTTCAAAGAGCTGCTACATCAAGGAAGACTATTCCTCACTAACAACTGAATTCAGTAGAATAAATGTACATTAAAAAAAAGACAGCTCATTCTTTGCTAGCTAAGAGGTCACTTGCTACAGAAACAGCAATTGTAAGGAATGGAACAAAAAGCTTGTATATTCTTTTGTAACAAGAAAACATCCAAATACCGAGCATCTATGGGTAGAACTTTCTGGAACTGCCTATAGTACTTAATCAGCCAGGTTAGTAAACGATTACACTACTTTGGGTTTTATTTATATTTTAGAAGTGACAAACTCAACATAATAAAAACTAGCTTTATACTGGTTTTCTTGGCAAACTGACTGAATTACCCTTAAACGCTTTTAAAACGCCCTCCATATACTAACTTAAGGGAACCGGATATAGGCAATTTAGAAGTACAGTCATTTATTACATGTAGGCAAGTCAAATGTACAACTGCAGCAGATTCACTCAGTGAATTTATTATTTTCTCTGCTCAAAAGTAGCTCATCTTCATTCATCCAACATCACCAAATTGATTTGTACATATTTACTCTGTACACCAGGGCACAATCGGCAATCCGGGCGTAAATTGTGCTAGTTTGCAGAAGTGTTTTTATTGCTCAAGTTTCCACTCAAACTCATTTGCATATCACCAACATAAAATCTTCAATGAACCAGCACAATCGGGCAACATTTTAGAACATAATTTAAAAATATATATTTTGCATTAAAAAATATTCATTGATGTATTTAAGAGTGATAACCTGGTGCAGTTTTATTAATACAACTGAAAATGGGTTTATTACAAAAAATAAGCATTTTTAATCAGAGCATCTAGTCCACCATATATGAGTAACCGGATTTTAAATAACTACAAAGCCACTTACTAGTTAATTGGTGCATAGTAGTCATTTTCTTAGTAAATTAAAAAGAATTAAAAGTTTTTTTCAAAGGTGCCTTTTAGTGCACTTAGGCCTAAAAAAATGTAAGAGTCTCCTCTAAGGCCCACAAACGGGCACAATTAGCGGAAACTTGTCGTGGTGATTAATTTGATCGGGGGCGTGGACGATTTTGTGGGTGGGCCCAGCTTCCAATGTGATGTTTTTTTAAACAAATACAAAAGGTCGCAGAAACTCTATTTGAACTTGAAATTCCTCAATCTTTTGCGCTGGTTTGGCCGAATTGCGCTGGAAATAGCAACTCAACCTAGCGGAAACGTCAAGCTCAGCTGGTGTACAGCATAGAATCATAGAATGATACAGCACAGGAGGCGGTCATTAGGCCTATCGTGCCTGTGCCGGCTCTTTGGTAGAGCTATCCAATTAAGCCCACTCCCCTGCTCTTTCCCCACAGCACTGGAAATCTTTCTCTTCAAATATTTTTCCAATTCTCTTTTGAATGTTACTATTGAATCTGCTTCCACCACCCTTGTACGCAGTGCATTCCAGATCATAACAACTCACTGTGTAAAAAAAATGTGTCCTTATGTCGCCTCCGGTTCTTTTGCCAATCACCTTAAATCTGTGTTCTCTGGTTACTGACCATTCTACCACTGGAAACAGTTTCTCCTTATTTACTCTTTCAAAACCATTACTGATTTTGAACACCTCTATCAAATTTCCTCCTAACCTTCTCTGCTCTAAGGAGAACACCAGCTTCTCCAGTCTCTCCACATAACTGAAATCCCTCATCCCTGGTACCATTCTAGTAAATCTCTTTTGCATCCTCTCTAAGTCCTTGGCATCTTCCCTAAAGTGCGGTGCCCAGAATTGAACACAATACTCCAGCTGAGCCCGCCTAACCAGTGTTTTATACAGGTTCAGCATAACTTCCTTGCTTTTGTACTCTATTCCTCAATTAATAAAGCCAAGGATCCCACATGCTTTTTTAACAGCCTTCTCAACTTGCCCTACTACCTCCCAGGTTTCAGTTTCTGCACCCCCTTTAATATTGTACCATTTAGTTCATATTGCCTCTCCTCATTTTTCCTACCAAAATATATCACTTCACACTTCTCCACGTTAAATTTCATCTGCCATGTGTCTGTCCATTTCACCAGTTTGTCTATGTCCTCCTGAAGTCTGTTACTATCCTTCTCATTGTTGACTACATTTCCGAGTTTCATATCATCTGCAGACTTTGAAATTGTGCCCTGTATACCCCAGTCCAGGTCATTAATATATATCAAAAAGAAAAGTGGTCCTAATACCAACCCCTCAGCCGTGACTCAGTTGGTAGCAGTCTAGCCTCCGAGTCAGAAAGTTGTGGGTTCAAGTCTCATTCCAGAGACTTAATCACAAAAATCTAGGCTGTCACTCCCAGTGCAGTACTGAGGGAGTGTTGCACAGTCAGAGGTGCCATCTTTTGGATAAACTGAGGCCCCGTCTGCTCTCTCAGGTGGGCGCAAAAGATCCTATAGCACTATTTCGAAGAAGAGCAGGGGAGTAATCCTCGGTGTCCTGGCCAATATTTATTCCTCAATCAACATCACTAAAAACAGATTATCTGGTCATTATCACATTGCTGTTCGTGGGAACTTGCTGTGTGCAAACTGGCTGCCACGTTTCCTAAATTACAACAGTGACTACACTTCAAAAGTACTCCATTGGCTGTAAAGTGCTTTGGGACATCCTGAGGTCGTGAAAGATACTATATAAATGCAAGTCTTTCTTTCTTTTCAGTCTGAAAAACCGTTCACCACTACTCTCTGCTTTCTGTCCATTAACCAATTTTGTATCTATGCTGCCACTGTCCCTCTAATCCCATTTTGCTAACAAGTCTATTATGTGATACTCTGTCAAACGCCCTTTGAAAGTCCATATACACAACATCAACCACACTACCTTCATCATCCTTCTCAGGGAGTAGATTTCAAACAATATCTGTACTATTGCCTCAAATCCAAAAAAAAGTAATGTTTTAAAGGAAAATGTTACTGTTGGGAAAAGTACTTTCAAAGTACTCAGTCAACTTATAAGAGGTAATTTTCAGGGAGTCTAGCCCAGGATAGCATATTTGTGCAGGAAGTTTAACAATTTTTTTAATTGAAAAACCAAGGTGAAGGGCTAAGGCCAACACCAACTGTAGTGTCTATGTGAAATGGTTTAGCTTTGCACTGTTGCTGCAGCTGTACTGTGAATGCAGCCTGAATCTGGAGTCAGGAGCAAAGAGGAATGACACTCCCTGGATGAGGTAGTCTCACTTCATTTCAGAGTCAATTCAGGCCTTGATGCCTAATTTTCTCTCAAAGTTTAGTTGTCAGTGCAAAATTGTAACTGCGTTGCACTAATGCTAAAGTTGTGTGAATGCACCATAAAATAAATCTAGACTTCTCTAGAACAATTTTTTCTGGTGCCTCTCCAAAAATGGATGATGAGCCAAAGAAGGAGACATTAGAATCATAGAAAGTTACAGCATGGAAGGAGGCCATTTTGGCCCATCTTGTCCGCGCCGGCCAACAAAGCTATCCAGCCTAATCCCACTTCCCAGCTCTTGGTCTGTAGTCCTACAGGTTAGAGCATCCTAAGTGCACATCCAAGTACTTTTTAAATGTGGTTAGGGTTCCTGCCTCTACCACCCTTTCAGGCAGTGAGTTCTAGACCCCCACAACTGTCTAGGTGAAGAAATTTTCCCTCATATCCCCTCTAAACCTTCCACCAATTACTTTAAATCTGTTCCCCCTGGTTTTTGACCACTCTGCTAAAGGAAATAGGTCCTTTCTATCCACTTTATCTATGCCCCTCATAATTTTATACACCTCAATAAGGTCTCCCCTCAGCCTCCTCTGTTCCAAGGAAAACAGACCCAGCCTATCCAGTCTTTCCTCATAGCTAAGATTCTCTACTCCCAGCAACATCCTTGTAAATCTCCTCTGTACCCTCGCTAGTGCAATCACATCTTTCCTGTAGTGTGGTAACCAGAACTGCACACAGTACTCTAGCTGAGGCCTAACTAGTGTTTTATACAGTTGAAGCATAACCCCCCTGCTCTTGTATTCTATGCCACGGCTAATAAAGGCAAGTATTCCATATGCCTTCTTAACCACCTTATCTACCTGGCCTGCTACCTTCAGGGATCTGTGGACATGCACTCCAAGGTTCCTGTGTTCCTCTACGCTACTCAGTGTCCTACCATTTAATGTGTATTCCCTTTCCTTGTTAGCCTTCCCCAAACGCATTACCTCACACTTCTCCGGATTGAATTCCATTTGCCACTCTTCTGCCCACCTGACCAATTTATTGATATCTTCCTGCAGTCTACAGCTTCCTTCTTCAGTATCAACCACACAGCCGATTTTAGTATCATCTGCAAACTTCTTAATCATACCCCCTATATTCAAGTGGGATGACCAAAAGCTTCGTCAGAGGTGGACTTTAAAGTAGCGTCTTAAAAGGAAGAGAGGGAGGTGCAGGGTCAGAGAGGTTATGGGAGCATATTCCAGAACGTGGGGCCTAAGCAGCTGAAGGTACAATGCCAATAGTGGGGGGAAAGTAGGAAGAGATTCACAAGAGGCCAGAGTTCTGCAGGAGGTTGCAGGGCTGGAGGAAATTACAGAAAAGGGAGGGGCAAGACCATGAATGCATTTAAACATGAAGATGAAAATTTTGAATTGGTGACTTTGGGGGACCAGGAAACAATGTAGGTCAGCAAGAACAGGAGTGATGGGGAAGCAGGACAGGATTCAAGCAGCAGAATTTTCGATGAGCTTAAGTCTACAGAGCATTAAGGATGGGCATCTTCCAGGACAGCATTGGAATAGAATTGGAGCCTGGAGGTGACAAATGCATGAATGAGATCTCAGCAGCAGGTGAGCTGTGGCAGAGGTGGAGACAGGTGACACAGGCAGTCTTTATGAAGAAGATATGGGGTCTAACGCTCAGCTATTGGTTGCAAACAATCAGCTTCAATTCGAGACAGCGGCCAGTAAGGGATGGAATCAGTGGCATGGGTATGGAGTTTGTGGCGTGGTAAAAGATGTTGGCTTTGGTCTTGCCAATGTTTGACTGGAGGAAATCATAGCTTGTCCAAGAATGGATGTCAGAAAAGCAGTCCGATACTACAGAGGTACTGGAGGGATCAAGAGAGGTGGTGGGTCAGCCTACATATGGAAACTGATCCTATGTCTTCAGATGATGTTGCCAAGGGGCAGCATGTAGATGAAAAGCAGGGGATAACGATAGATCCTTGGGGGACTCCAGAGGTAATGGTACAGGGGCAGAAAGAGAATCCATTACTGGAGATACTTTGGCTACAATTTGATAGGTAAGAGTGGAAGAAAGTGAGCACATAAGAACATAAGAAGTAGGAGCAGGAGTAGGCTATACGGCCCCTCCGCCATTCAATAGGATCATGGCTGATCCGAATCTAGACTCACGTCCACTTCCCTGCCCTCTCCCCTAACCCCTAATTCCCTTATCTGCTAGGAAACTGTCTATCTCCATTTTAAATTTATTTAATGTTGCAGCTTCCACAGCTCTCTGGGGTAGCAAATTCCATAGATTTACTACCCTCTGAGTGAAGAAGTTTCTCCTCATCTCAGTTTTGAAAGGGCAGCCCCTTATTCTAAGATTATGCCCCCTAGTTCTAGTCTCACCCATCAGTGGAAACATCCTCACCGCATCCACCCGATCAAGCCCCCTCACAATCTTATATGTTTCGATAAGATCGCCTCTCATTCTTCTGAACTCCAATGAGTAGAGGCCCAACCTACTCAACCTTTCCTCATACGTCAACCCCCTCATCTCCGGAATCAACCGAGTGAACCTTCTCTGAACCGCCTCAAGAGCAAGTATATCTTTTCTTAAATATGGAAACCAAAACTGCACGCAGTATTCCAAGTGTGGCCTCACCAATACCCTGTATAACTGCAGCAAGACTTCCCTGTTTTTATACCCCATCCCCCTTGCAATAAAAGCCAAGATTCCATTGGCCTTCCTGATCACCTGCTGCACCTGCATACTAACTTTTTGTGTTTCATGCACCAGGACCCCCAGATCCCATTGTACTGTAGCACTTTGCAGTTTCTCTCCATTTAGCTAATAACTTGCTCTTTGATTTTTTTCTGCCAAAGTGCATAACCTCACACTTTCCAATATTATATTCCATCTGCCAAATCTCTGCCCACTCACTTAGCCTGTCTATGTCCTTTTGCAGGTTTTTTATGTCCTCCTCACTCACTGCTTTCCCTCCTATCTTTGTATCATCGGCAAACTTGGATATGTTGCACTCGGTCCCTTCCTCCAAATCGTTAATATAGATTGTAAAGAGTTGGGGTCCCAGCACTGACCCCTGCGGAACACCACTAGTTACTGACTGCCAGCCCGAGAACGAACCATTTATCCCAACTCTCTGTTTTCTGTTAGATAGCCAATCTTCCACCCATGCCAGTATATTACCCCCAATCCCGTGATTTTTTATCTTGATCAGTAATCTTTTGTGTGGAACCTTGTCAAATGCCTTTTGGAAGTCCAAATACACAACATCCACTGGTTCCCCTTTATCCACCCTGTATGTTACGTCCTCAAAGAATTCGAGCAAATTTGTCAAACATGACTTCCCCTTCATAAAACCATGCTGACTCTGTCCTATTAAATTATGTTTATCCAAATGCTCTGTTACTGTTTCCTTAATAATGGACTCCAACATTTTGCCAACCACAGATGTTAGGCTAACTGGTCTATAGTTTCCAGCTTTTTGTCTACTTCCCTTCTTAAATAAGGGTGTTACATTAGCAGTTTTCCAGTCTGCCGGGACCTTTCCTGAGTCCAGGGAGTTTTGGAAAATAATCACCAATGCATCCACAATCCCTACCGCCACTTCTCTCAAGACCCTAGGATGTAGGCCATCAGGTCCGGGGGATTTATCCGCCTTAAGTCCCATTATTTTACCGAGTACCATCTCCTTAGTGATTTTAATCGTGTTTAGCTCCTCCCCCCCCATTGCCCCCTGTTTGTCCAGTGTTGGGATATTTTTAGTGTCCTCTACTGTAAAGACTGATACAAAATATTTGTTCAGCGTCTTTGCCATCTCCATGTTCCCCACCACTAGTTTCCCGGTCTCATCCTCTAAGGGACCAACGTTCACTTTAGCCACCCTTTTTCTTTTTATACAGCTGTAGAAACTCTTGCTATCTGTTTTTATATTTTTTGCTAGTTTACTTTCATAATAATCTATCTTCCCTTTCTTAATTAATCTTTTAGTTATTGTTTGCTGGTATTTAAATGCTTCCCAATCTTCTATCCTCCCACTAGATTTGGCTACTTTATATGCCCTTGTTTTCAGTCGGATACTATCCTTTATTACTTTACTAAGCCACGGATGGCTGTCTTTTCTTTTACTCCCCTTTTTCCTCAGTGGAATATATTTATCTTGAAAGATGTGAAATATCTCCTTGAATGTAGACCACTGCTCTTGTACCGTCTTACACTTTAATCTGTTTTCCCAGTCCACTTTAGTCAATTCTACTCTCATACCTTCATAGTCTCCTTTATTTAAGCTCAGTACGCTGGTTTGAGATCCAGCTCTCTCACCCTCAAACTGAATTTGGAATTCAACCATATTATGGTCACTCATTCCAAGGGGATCCTTTACTAGGACATTTTTTATTAATCCTGTCTCGTTACACAGGACCAGATCTAAGATTGCCTGCCCCCTGGTTGGTTCAATTACATACTGCTCAAGGAACCCGTCCCTAATACACTCTATGAACTCTTCCTCAAGCACAGTCCTACTGAGATGGACAACGGAGGAAAGGCATTGGAGGAGGACGGTTTGGTCAACTTTGACAAAGACTGCAGAGAGGTCGAAGAGGGATAATGTAACAATGGTCACAGTCAAAGAGGATATCATTGCAACTTTCAACAGGGCCATTTCAGTGTTGTGGCGGGGCGGAAACCTGATTGGAGAGATTCAAACGTGGTTGCAGGAAACATGGGCAAATCTAAACCAAATCAGCTTCTATACATCAATCCCTATTACTGTTTATACATGCCTGGTTACTCAAAGTAGTCATTTTTTCCCTTCCAACGTAGTGAATAGATAAGATGCATTATACTGGAACACTGTGTAGAGTAAGCAGACAATTCCCTTCCATCTTTGAATATATAAAAGGATTGAGAGTAAGTCAGGTTTGTTTATTCACAATGATCACCTTTAAAACAGCCAAATTACATAAGATCTTGGGTACAGAGTCTGATCACTAAAAACCCCTGAAACCAATGAGCTGGTTCTGCTACTACAGTTTAACAACTAAGTAGTGTATTTTAATTTCAACAAGGTGTTCTGTCCATTTTACACTCTTCTACTCATTCAACTTTAGCATGATAATTCTTCAAAGAACAACGATAGTGCAGACAAAACAATAAATGGGTATGAGAGTTCCGATAAACAAAGCATGTAATTAAAAAAAGAAAATCAACTGCAAAAGGCTGGAAGCCTTAAACAAAAATAAATACACAGTAAGTGCATTGGCAACTGAAAAAGAGAGACAGGTTAATATTTTGGATGTAGACTGGTTCTGATTAAAAGTTTACACCCAAGTCATTAGCCTGTCTTTCTCTTTTCAGGTGACCTGCTGGTTATTTCCAGCTCTTCTTTTCTCTCTCTTTTAAACCAAACGTAGTTACTTTTCTTCCAACACTGAGAAAACTCCTAATAGGATAATTTAACATATGCAATAGAATTTATGGCAGGAATACAACCCCATTAAAGCAGGACAGCCTCAATTCTTTCCATCCAGACAAGCCCAAAGTGCTCTGAAATTCGCCCGGTTTCTGCTGGCATTCTTGACATTCCAACACTTAACTCTTAGTTTGCTAACCAGAGATTTTTGCTCTGTATTCAATAACATTTAGCCTCCTGAAAATGCAGCAACTTTTCTTGCAATCAAATAGTATCAAATGTATTGTGTATGTGCAATGAATACAAGGAGCAGGTCACATAATTAATGCATATTAATTTGAATATCTTAATTCCAAACAAAAATACAACTATTCAACCAACTGCACCACATCGGGCTTGGGAAAGTTCCAAGATACACAGTTCAGGGTGGACCTGATAAATTGTGCCAATACATATTTAAAAAGGGCATGTATAGTGCCCAACAACTCAAGTACTGTGCTATGCATCACATACTTAAGGGCAAATTGCAATGTTAGGTATTTAACTTCTCATTTTGTATTTTGATTTTAACTCCATCTAAAAATATTAAAAAAGCAATACCAAATAGGAATCACACATATGAGGGCAGGGTTAACAAATAATGACTAATGCTTTAAAATATATGTAGTTAAGCACCAGGTCTACCAAATATTTATATTAAGTATAATCATATTTACTAAATAATACTCAATCTATTTCACTGCATAACTTGAGCAAAATATTCTACCCATATAAAAATTTCACTGTGCAATAGACTGGATATAACGAGAGATATGGAAACACCAAAACAACCGTATGGCATACTGCCATAAATTTGAACAAATAACTGCAAACAAGATGGTATAAAGTCAAGGAGATAAAGCTTGAGGAAAGATGTTCTCTTACCTCATGAGAATCTTGTACAGCATTATATGTTACACTGCAGTACAAAAAGGAGAACTGATGTGAAGTATGTTATTGTTGTACAGAGCAAAGGCATCCCCTATGAACAATTCCAAAGCATGAATGAAGCAACTCCTTTAAAACATGCCCATATGAGCTTCCTGATTTATTCACAGAGATTTACTGCAATTGAAGGTTACTGCCCTGGTGTCCAACGAAAACACAGCAGCAGCTACTCTACTATTCAGTTCTACAACAGGCAAGCTATCAATAACAAAGTACAGATAATAGGAACAGCAGAGCAATGTTTCGTCTTGGCAAATATGCTTTGGTTTCCAGCCAAAGAACCACTTTTCTATCCTGCTAAACAAATCAATTTAGTTACTGCCTGCACATTGCATCCCTCTACCCGAGTTAGAGCAGAAAAGGGTTTTGAAAGGGTTGCCCTTTGTGCACACAGCATTTACTAAACAGGAAGTCAGCATTGTAGGAGTTCCCTGTGTACAGTTTAATACAGTTAACCAAGGTAGTCTCCCATGCAAGACCGGAATTCAGTGATGCTCGAGTCTAAAGATCTCAACCATTTGTCATACACTGAGACGCTACTGATTCTGCTCAAATCCGTCTGGTATAAGGTTTACTTTATTACCAACTCAATAAAATTGTTGGAATTGATGCAGAAGTACTGTAGTTAAATCAGTTTTTGTCGAACAAGCAGCAAAGAGTGCACCATAGGAAAGGAATTCAAGAGAGTGATTAAACATAAACAATGGTGTTGAACATTAGAGGCAAGCTATGTTAATTCTGGATGCAGAGCTATTACCCATTATTTATGCCTCAACGGATCTGCTTTCTTACTTGGTTTTTGAAATACATAGACACTTTTTGGCAGAATGAAAGTTAACACACTTCCCCCAATCCCTCTCATACCAAATGAGGATCTATAAACTACATTGGCCCAGAACTTGCTAGAGCAAAGCTGGAGACTTTTTCTGCACCCTTCAGCTCAAAATTTTGTGCCGTGTAAGTTGCTGATAATGGTGCAGCGAGGGCAACGGTGCATCTCCTTAATCAATGGGATTTAAGGATTGAGAAATAAACAGGAAGGACAGAGAAGGAGGGTGAATTCAACGTCAAATTGGATACAGAAAGAGAAATAAAGAGGGAAAGAAAATTTGGATTAAGCAAGAGAGAGAATAAAGTGACTGAAAGGAAAAGCAAGGAAAAAAATAGAATTTGACATTTTTAAAATCTCCAACAACAATTCACTACTTGACGGACTGAGACTCCACAATTTTAATTGTTCGCTTTTTGGGCAAGAGAGGTTAATTAGCAGTTGTTAACAATTATCACATTGTTAAAAGGGTACTTATGCTATTAATTACTAGACTTAATTTTTTGTGCTGAGTTTAATGGGCAATTAATGTGCAAATGCAGCAACTTCATGAAAACCACGTGGAGGTTAAGGGCGAGATGCTGTTTTCATGAAGCCAACGACAGAGTGACGCATATCGGCCACCAATTTGTGGCGATTCGCAATTCACGGGGTATCTCTTCCTCCCCACAAATTGCAGGCTGATTTTGCACATTAATAATGTTCAGACGCTGTTATCTTTTTCAGCAAATTCTGGCCCATTGATTCATCACTTTATTATAGAGTCATAACGGCACAGAAGGAGGCCATTCAGCCCATCGAGTCCATGCCGGCTCTCTGTAGAGCAATCCAGTCAGTCCCATTCCCCCGCTCTATCCCCGTAGCCCTGCAAGTTTATTTCCCTCAAGTGCCTATCCAGTCTCCCCTTGAAAACATTAAGGCCTAGAAATTCAGTTGTTTGCGCCAGCTGCTAGCGCCTTAGGAGGAGGAGATGTGGGGCGCTATGCGGCTAGCGGCCAGGCGCAGCGCGATCTGCGCCTCTCCCCAACTTCAGTAAAGATTTAGCGGCGGCGCAAAGCCTTTGCGCGCGCTCAGCTGCGCGCGCAGATCCTGACATCATTTCATCGTGCAACGCCCTTTGTGCGCCCCGAACCGGAAATTCAGTGGCGCCGCCCTTCTTTGCGCCTGGCGCCCCCAGCGACTGGTAGAGGGGAACGGTTCCCAGTCGCTGCGGGGCGTGGGGGGCGCTATTTAAAGGGGACTCCTCCTGCAGTATAAGTGGCAGCCATTTTGTGCCAATCCCTCTGTGTGAGAGACGGATATTTGGAGAGAGACAAAGGCAGAGAGCTTTCTGCTTTGACTCAGCGCTTGCACAGCTACTTGTGGCTTCAGGCCAGAGCTTTGCACTTGGATTTCACTTTCGGTGCCATAGCCTTGAGTCGCCACATATAATGGGGGCTGCAATGGGTGGAAACGTTGGCTTTCTGCATTGCATTCAAAGGGATCAGAGACGCCGTGAGAGTGCCAGTCATGGCCAGACGGAGATTGGCCAACAGGCGTCGGCACAGGAGGCCTTACCCACCCAGGGTATACCGCCAGCAGTTCTCATATCTGAACATGTCTGAGGAGCAGTGTGTTCGGAGGATGCGATTCAGAAGGGAGGTGGTCACTGAGATCTGCCACCTGCTTCGCAGAGATCTGCAGCCACAGCTGAGGAGCAGGACATCTCTGTCAATGGCAGTGAAGGTGACGGTGGCTCTCAACTTCGATGCCACTGGCTCCTTCCAATCCACTACCGGGGACATTACCAACATCTCCCAGTTCGCGGTACATTGCTGCATCCGCCAGGTGAACAATGCCCTTCTCAGAAGGAGACGTCAGTACATCTCCTTCCCCATGACCCTGGACAAGCAGCAAGAGCATGCAATCGGATTTGGAAGAATAGCGGGCTTCCCCATGGTTGAGGGCGTAGAACTGATGATCCAGCAATGGTCAGGCCTTGCTTCAGGGCTGCAGTGTGCAGGGCATGGCAGCCAAACAAGTCGACCCTTCCCCTTTAAGAGCTGACCGGCGCCAGCGTGTCTGCCTTCATTGAGCAACTCGCCGCACCTGCGCTGCGCCCGTCCTCGGTGTTAGCGCCCCGGATCGCCGGCTTAGCGCCTAATGATAGTCGTGCATCGCCTGCTTTAGCGCAGCAGCAACCTCTTGGGGCGATGCCACTGAATATCGGCGAAGGTGGCGCGAAGTTGCGCTGGGCGCAAACTTTAGCGGCCACCCGGCTGTAGCGCCCCAAACGTGGCTATACTGAATTTCTAGGCCTAAGTGTGTCCACTTCCACCACTTCCGTCAGCAGCGAGTTTTTCCTCACATCCCCCCTGTATCTCTTGCCCAAAACCTTAAGGGGAAAAATTGGGTCGGGCCCCCATTGGGGCACTAACTTCGCCAGGGCTCTAATTTTAGCCCAAAATTCACCGGTAACGCCCCAAGAGGGAGGCGGGGCGCTACATGAAGTGCCCCGCCTCTCTCTCTGGGCGCTGCAAGTGAATGTCTTGCTGCAGTTGTACAGGGCCTTGGTGAGACCACATCTTGAGTATTGTGTGCAGTTTTGGTCGCCTTATCTGAGGAAGGATGTTCTTGCCATGGAAGGAGTTCAGCGAAGATTCACCAGGCTGATACCTGGGATGGCAGGAATGACGTATGAGGAGAGATTGGGACGATTGGGCTTGTACTCACTGGAGTTTAGAAGAATGAGAGGGGATCTTATTGAAACTTATAAAATTCTGACAGGACTGGACAGACTAGATGCAGGAAGGATGTTCCCGATGGTCGGGGAATCCAGAACAAGGGGTCACAGTCTAAGGCCATTTAGAACAGAAATGAGGAGGAATTTCTTCACCCAGGGAGTGGTGAACCTGTGGAATTCTCTACCACAGAAGGCAGTAGAGGCCAATTCATTAAATATATTCAAGAAGGAGTTGGATATATTTCTTAAGGCTAAAGGGATCAAGGGTTATGGGGAGAAAGCAGGGACCGGGTACTAAAATTGGATGATCAGCCATGATGGCATTGAATGGCGGAGCAGGCTCGAGGGGCCGAATGGCCTAGTCCTGCTCCTATCTTCTATGTTTCTATGTAATATCGCGGTGCTATGTGCCGCGGTACTGCAGGCCTTCCTCCCCTTATTAAAGGGGAGGGGCCTAGCGCAGCGCGACCCGGGACCCGGCCCTCAAGAGAAGTGCCGGGCTCACGAGTGCAGCCTGCATTCCGCGGGGGGGGGGGGGGGAGGCTGCTCAGAAGGTCGGGGATGGCAAAGCGGGCAACAAAAATGGCCGCCCGGCACCTTCCCTTTACATTGCGCCGGCCTGGCCGCAGGTAGGCCCCCCTGATGCCGTCGGACATAGCGTCCGGCGGTAAGTCAGGGGGCGCTACCAAAGGTCGCGGCTGGGGTGCTGAATTTCGCGGGAGGAGTTAGCGGTGACATGCCCAGGTGCTAGTTGCATTGCGACCCATTAGCGCCCTCTTAGGGTGCTAACAGGAGGTGCAAATCAACCAAATTTTCCCCCCTAAATCTGTGTCCCCTAGTCCTTGTACCATCAACTAGTAGGAACAGCCTTTCCCCGTTTAGCCTATCCAAACCAGTCATAATCTTGTACAACTCTATCAAATCACCCCGCAACCTCCTTTGCTCTAATGAAAACAAATCCAGCTTCTCCAACCTGTCCTTGTAGCTAAGATCCCCCCATCCCCAGAACCATTTTGTTGCAAGACTTGTCAATTTTCTTCTTTTCACTACTTACTCAGGTAAAATTATCCTTTGTCTGTGTGAAATATGGAGTGAAAATCAAACACAAATATAATCCCACTAGATTACAGATTTCAAATTCAAGGAAGTTACATTTAAGGCACCTTTTTTTGGAATCTTAAATTTTTATGTAACACTTTTCCAAGGAAATCTACAAGTTTCTAGTATAAAGGAGAACATCCTCCCAGTTTCCCAAAAGGAGCTACACAGTGCTTACAGGGGTTTACTTTTTTTTAAAAAAGAAAAACAAATTACAAAGCAGCTTCAATGTTACAACATTGTGAATTTCAACGACTTTCAGGTTCATTATTGATTACAATTGAATGTTTTCATTGATTTGCTGTTCACAGTGATGCGGCGGCAGTTTATACTGAGCTCACAGTACATTCTGGTATGTAAGGAAAATGTGCTGAAACACAGAAAATGGTTCAGGGTTAAAAATTATTATTTGCTAACCAAGCAGTTTTCAACAACTAGGCAGATCTTCAGGTGATGTTTTGGCTGGAATTTTAATCTGGAAGTGGGTTGGGAGCGGAGGGGCTAGAAAACAGTCGGCAAACCCGGGAAAATGGGTTTCTCTCAGGCCCTGCTGAATTTAACAGCAGAGCTTGATTTGCATTTCAAAGCTCAAACAGCCAGATGGAGAGGTTGGCTGGCTGTGGGCGGGTAGATCTGCGGCACTAGGCTGCTGAGAGAGGGAGGGAGGGATCGGGTGGGGGCGACGGGGACCGGGGCACAGGGGAAGAGAACCATTGGGTGGGGGCGGAAGGATTGGGGTCGAAGGTGCATCAGGGCTGGTGGAGGGAATCCAGGGAGGCAATCAGAGGCCTTGTGGGGGGGGGTGGGGGGGGGGGGTTGGAAATTGGAGGCCTCGTGGGGGGGAAAATCAGAGACCTCATCGCGGGGGGAAAATCAAAGGCCTCGTGGGGGGTGGGGGGAAATCGGAGGCCTCCTGGGGGGGGGGGGGGAAGAAATCAGAGGGCTCAGGGGGGAGGAGGGCGGAAATCAGAGGCCTCGTGGGGGGTGGGGGGAAATCGAAGGCCTCGTTGGGGGGGCGGGGGGGAGAAATCAGAGGGCTCGGGGGGAGGAGGGCGGAAATCGGAGGCCTCGTGGGGGGTGGGGGAAATCGAAGGCCTCGTGGGGGCGGGGGGGAGAAATCAGAGGGCTCGGGGGGGGGGGGGGGGGGAAATCGGAGGCTCCGCGGGTTTCACGAGGCCCGAGAAGCCCGACCAGCCAGAGTTGAATCTGTAATGGTGGTTAAATCTGAGGCACACCAGCCTCATTATAATATTAAATGGACAAAAAGCTTCCTGGGAGCGGGTTGGCTGGCCACCCCCCATCCCGCTTCCGTTAAAACCGGAAGTGAGCAGGTTGGAGATTAGGTTGGGGTCGGGATTCCATTTTTTAACACTTTAATCCCCCACCCGACCCAAACCCACCCGTTGTTTGGGGTTAAAATTCCCGCCTTCATTTCAGCAGAGTTAAAACATCACTTCTTAAGTGGGTCCCTATCTAGGATTTTGAAAGGTCAGACACACTGGCCTGTACCAAATCCCATGCAGCAATTGGTTATGGCACGTTTCAGGTGTATAACCAGTGGTCTGCCAGTGTGTCTCTGAACTGGGAGGCTCGAGGCCAGCCCAGCCAGCTCGCCCATTTTAAGTAGATGAATTACAGGCCACTTGCCTCGCTGTTAGCGGCCGTAAGGGAAGTCCCAGGATGGGAGGTGGAACAGCAACGTCGGGGCACGGGAGCATGTTTGCAAGTACTCTGGAGTCGAGGGGAGCACTCCTGCTCCTTCTGGCTCCCCAGCAATGCTCTTTTTAAAAAAAAAAGGCCTGCTCCACTCATTGGAATCTCACTGGGAGACGACAATCACAGCAGGATGAGATCGTCAACATCCACACATGCACTCTCTTACTACAGACTTGAGTTTGAATCTGAACCTTCCTGCTCTGTACATCTCAATACATCATGTGATATATTTACCCACTGAGCTCTTCTTGTGTGTAAATGTATGGGTGTGTGTATGTGAGTATCTATGTGGATGTATGTGTGTGTGTGTATTGGTGTGGATGTATGGGTGTGTGTGTGTGAGAGAGTATCTGTGTGGATGTATGGGGGTGTGTGTGTGAGAGAGGTGGATGTACGGGGGTGTGTGTGTATGTGGATCTGTGTGGATGTATTGGTGTGTGTGGATGTGTGCATCTGTGTGTGTATCTGTGTGCGTGTGTATGTGTATGTATCTGTGTGTGTGTGTGTGTGTGTGTGTGTGTGTATCTGTGTGCATGTGTAGGTGTATGTGTGTGTGTGTGTGTATCTGTGTGGGGATGTGAGTATCTGTGTGGGTGTGTGTGTGTGTGTGTGTGTGTGTGTGTGTGTATGTATCTGTGTGCATGTGTAGGTGTATGTGTGTATCTGTGTGTGTGTGTATCTGTGTGGGGATGTGAGTATCTGTGTGGATGTGTGTGTGTGTGTGTGTATATCTGTGTGGGTGTATGGGTGTGTGTGGATGCGAGTATGTGTGTGTGTTGATGTGAGTATGTGTGTGGATGTATGTGTGTATGTGTGTGTAGAAACTGCATTGCCCAAAAAAGAAAGTTCTTTGTATTAACTTTAGTTTGTTTCCTCCCTCCCCTTTAATATATTTTATTTCTTATTGCCTTTTCACTTGGTCCATGTTTGCTTTTTCACCTTTGATTTCTCTTGATTCTTTTTAAAATCATCTATTGGAAGGTTTGGGGGAGGTGAAGAGAAGATGGTGTGAAAGGGGAACTCCACTGAAAATGGCTGATTGTCTCTCAGAGAAAATCTCAGTAATCATTTGAAATGTACAAAACTCTGGTAAGGAAATAGCAGTGCAAAACCTCAAAGATCATCATGGTTTCCTGTCTTTAAGGAGGTTTCTGAAATACAGGAATTCCCAAACGTCTTGGATTGTTGAAGTGGGGATTGTCCAAAATCCTGGGATAGCTCATTTTGATGCCTCCAGTCACAATGCTGCCACCTGGACAAGGAGTGTTTGCTGCTGAAACTGTAACTTCTGCAGGACAGACTTTGGCTATGTACTGGAAGGAAATTGAGTAATTTTCAATTTAAGTTTACAAATGAATGGCTGCACATGAAACTGATAACAAATGACTTTGTTGCATCACTGATTACATTGTGACATACCAATATGATGAAGTGTTTGGAAGATTGATTAAGCAAAACCAAACATTTAATATCTGTTTAAATTTCAACATTTGATAGACATTTGAAATTCACAACATATCTACATTTTGTAGCATTTAACTAAGCCCAAGTGAGGGGTTTTCCACAATCTATGGATACTGCAGAAAGGCCTTATTTCCTGTTTGTATATTATGTGAACAAACATGAATCCTCTCCCTGCTGTCTGCTCAAAACTATAATACTTTCTTTTTATGAATGATTTTTGAATACAGAGTTGCATCTGAGGATCACTACACGTGACACTGGACATAAATTTAAGAGAGTTTAGAATTCACAATATATGAAAGCCAAAGACTTATTTCCCTTCCCTGCTATACACAGTGCTACCGATTCTAAACATGCATTATATTTGATGAATAAAAATGGTGGGGGAGTTTTGATAAATCTGAAACCACTCTTTTACATTTTGTTTCCAGTGGTTTGATAATGAAGAGTGAATGACTCGGATTTCATAACCTGAACATTATCCTCCAATGTTGTTAAAAAGCCACGAAAAGCACAGTACGTTTCAATAGTGATAAATCAATGCACTTGCTTTATTTACACCAATGCAGTGATGTGCAAGTTTCATAGTTGCCAACACTTGAAAATGCTTTAAACGGGTCATAAATGGGGGAAACATAGGAGTTGACCAAGGTTTCCACCTCTGATCCAGTGACACCAGTTGATATGTGTACGTGTGGGTGTCAGGCGAGGACTAAATTGGGATCAGTTAACTGTCCAACCTCACAATGCTGGAAACTATGGATCTGTACCTCACTAGTGTCACCTCCTTTAACAGAGGAGAGGAGAAAAAAACAGGACATTTTGTGATATGCTGGAGGGAGAAAAAGAGGGAGGAAGGAGAAAGTACAGCAAGTTGACGGACAGACGGAAGGGTGGGTCCAAGGCCTGTAAACGCACAGCATCAACAATGTCTGCCTATTTCTTTATCTTCTAGATTTATTATAAAAAATATACATTATCATTAATCAGCTGTATGTTGAAATAAAATGGAACAGACATTTACACTAAACCATGGAAGTTACAGCACATAAACTGGCTTTTCAACTGGAGTCATCTACTCTAATCCCATTTCCTAGCCCTTTCAATAGCAACTGCCAGCTTGCATTATTTCTGCTCAGAACACAAACTTTTGAATGGTCTAGGGCTTCAATATTAAGTATGACAATATATAGAGTACTGTTAACAGATCATTTAAAAAAAGGCTACCATTGGGGTTAACATAACTGAATTATTTAGGATCTATATCTATGCCTTGCATATTGTTGCACCTCCTACAAGTGTCAAGTGTAGTTCCTATAACAATTTCCCCACCACACTGTTTTGATATTCTTTTTATTATTATTATTATAAAACAGTGTATTCTCCAACATATCATGAGCAGTGCCATTGGAGATCTGCTATATAACTAACCCTGAAGGTTGTGTCCATATCTCATGGATTTAATTTGTCATTCAACTGCAACCACACCCAATGGCAATGAAGGAACTAAAATGTTTGGGGGAGAATGGCAATAATGAAGCAGCCCATGCCATCCATCCTCCAGCAGGACTTGGACAACACCTAGACTTGGGTTGATAAATGGCAGATAACATTTGTGCCACCTAAGTGTCAGGTAATGACCCTCTCGAATCAGAGAAAAGTCAGCCATGTCTCCTTTACGTTACCATCAATATTTTAGGAGTAACCTGTGATCAAAAGCTTAACTGAATCAGCCAACTGTGGTTACAAGAACTATGCAATACAGTTTAATTTTTCTCATTATTCAATACAATAAACTGCAAATTACTGTATTCATTTACTACAAAAAAAGGTACCATAATAGTAAATTCAGGAATTCAAACTTTATGGACACCCTAAGCCAAATTGAGCGTGAATCCCCAACCTACATTACTACACTGCTGGGATGCTTAATAATAGAAAATTTGCCTCTCCTGTCTCCGAACTACTTTTTCGCTCTGACTCAAGCTCACTCATCTCCACAGCTTTCTTGAGTTTCTCTTTTTCTTCTGTGCCACCTGTATTTATTTGCTCGCATTACTCCTCCTCGGCGACACCTTTGCTTCTCTTTTGCACAGTATTCTTTTCCTTCCCACCTTCACTGCCAGACGTCCAAAGTGATTGCAGCCATTATGTAAGCTTGGGAAAAAAATCTAATAGTGTATTAAGAGTGGTACCCTGACATTTACCAAAAAGACTACAAAAAGAGAGTGGAGAGGGAGAGAAGAGAGAGGCAAGACAAAGAGAAAAAGAGGCAAGAGGGAGAGAAAGAGGCAAGAGGGAGAGAGAGAGAGAAAGAAAGAGAGAAGAGAAAAAGAGAGAGAGGGAGAGAAAAAGAGGCAAGAGGGAGAGAAAGAGGCAATATGGAGAGAGAGAGAGAGAGAGAAGAGAAATATAGAGAGAAGAGAAGAGAGAGAGACAGAATGCACGCGAGAGAGATCCCAAAGTGGAATGAAAAAAATCTATGCAGGTCTTTTTAGACTTTGTTGAATTCATTTTTTTAAAAAGCACTAGGAGAGAGAGAGAGAGAGAGAGGGAGAAAGGTCCTTTGGTGACTTTGTTGAATTAATTAATATAAAAAGGTTGGCACATCTGAGGAGACTTTTCATTTAAATAAAACGCATCCTACATTTGCTGAATATCAATGCAACAGCCACAAACAAAAAAAAATCAATTCCCTCACCGAAAGTGGTTTCTATTCGATTGCAAACCTCAAACAAAAAGACTTGCATTTATATAGCACCTTTCACGACCTCAGGATATACCAAAGTGCTTTACAGCCAATTAATTACTTTGGAAGTGTAGGAAACGCAACAGCACTGATAGTGCCATACTGAGGGGGTACTGCACTGGAGTGTCAGCCTAGATTTTGTGCTGAAGTCTCTGGAGTGGGTCTTGAACCCACAACCTTCTGACTCAGAGGGGAGAGTGCAACCCACTGAGCCACAGCTGACAACACATCATAGCTGTTCCAAAGAGTTAATGGGCTAGATTTTCGTGGAGCCGTCAGGCGGGGTTTCAGGCATGTGGGGGGAGGGGGGAAATCCCGAATTTGGGGGTCCCGACACCATCCCGCCCAAAACCCCGCCCCACGTAAGTTTCAGGGGCGGCAGGTACCCGCCCCGCACTGGGACCCACCGAAACCAGGCGGGAAGGGATTAGTGCCAATTAACTGCCTGTTAACAGGTAGTTAACAGGCAGTTTTTAGCCCAATCCCTATTTTGAAGGGTTTCGTGTGGGTTTCCTGACGGCTCCAAACCACGCCAGGTTACAGCAGGCGGGCCGTCGGGTTGAAGGAGTTGGAGGGGTCGCGATGTTGGCGCTCAGGTGAGTGATGGGTGCATGAGTGTAAAGGTAAGTGTGTTTGGTGTGTCTAAAGTGTGTAAAGAACTTTTACTTACCTGTACTTACCTTCACAGCCTTTCTTCCTGTAGCCGTCGGGAGCCCATCACTCAGCCGGTACTTAAAGCTGAACGGCTGCAATCTGTGAAAAGTGACAGCCTTCAGCTTTGAGTGCCGGCAAGAGTTCTAACTGAGTCTGTGCAGAATGACTCATGGTAGAACGCAGATTGTCAGTGTTTGACAGCTTCAAACAGCTGTGAAACACTGATATTTCAGTCTGTGACGTCACCTGTTGCCGGGTGGCCCTTAATTGGCCTGCTGAGCCCGCTGGGCGGGCTCAACAAGGTCAATCAAGGGAAAATCGTGCGGATTGGCCGGACGTCGAAGTAGGTGGGTCAAAAACCCGAAAGGGGAAGTCCCGCCTTCTTCCCGACAGGTTCGGGAAAATCTACCCCAATGCTTCACAAATATGCCATAAACTTTGGAATCTAAGGGCTTTACTTGTAACATACTCATCTACGTGCAGGAGCATAACCTGCTTATTTCATAGGGGACACTACAATGGAATGAACTTTGCAATCTGCCTGTTCAGCTGCATGTAAAAGATACCATGACACTATTTGAGGAAGAAGAAAAAAGGAATTCTCCTAGTGTCCTGGGAAACATCCCTCAACTAACACCATCAAAACAGATGAACTGCTCCTTTATCTCATTATTCTGTGTAAATTGGCTGCTGTGTTTTCCTACATAACAACAGTGATTACACTTCGTAAGGTAATTCATGGGATGTGAAGCATTTTGGGACATCCTGAGAATGTGAAATAAATACAAGTTTTCTCTCACTTGGCAATTCAAAATCAGGAGAATATTTTGGGTAAAGGTTGCCTGCAAAGCAGTGCCATACACATTTTAGGTTTATCAAAATACAATTGCATTTGCTGCAAAAATTCTATAATACGTGTTAAATTTCCACGCAACTGCCTTAACAATGTCAAAAGGATCTGTTACCTCTTCCCTATCCCTCAGTGCCTGAAGTTTTCACTGATAATCAGGAGAGAAATGGCAAAATGGTTAACATTATGGAACTCAAGGTGCAATTTTTACAGATCTGCACTGCACTCATCAACAACAACAACAACTTGCATTTACATAGTGGCTTTTGCATAGTGAAACATCCCAACCCACTTCACAGGAGCGGAATAAATCAAAAAAGTACACCAAACCGAAAGAGACGTTAGGACAGGTGAAGAGGTAGTTTTTAAGAAGCGTCTTAAAGGTGGAGAAAGAGGTAGTAGAGATATTTAGGGAGGGAATTCCAGACCTTGGGGCCTAGATGGTTGATGGCACCACTGTCAATGATGGGGCAAAGGAAGTGGGAAATGCAGAAGAGGCCAGAGTTGGAGGAACGCAGAGTTCTTGGAGAGCTGTAGGGATGAAGCAGGTTACAGAGAAAAGGCGGTTGCAAGGCCATGGAAAGACTTGAACAGGAGGATGAGAATTTTAAAAATTGAGGCGTTGCCGAACCGGCAGCCAGTGTAGGATAGTGAGCACAGGGGTGATGGGTGAATGGTGCGAGTTAAGATACGTGCAGTAGTAGAGTTTTGGATGAGCTTATGTTTATGGAGGGCAGAAGATGGGAGGCGTCCAGAGATATGGAATAGTTGAGTCTGGAGGTAAGATAAGCAATGGGTGACGATTTCAGCAGATGTGCTAGAGACAGGCGATATTACGGAGGTACAAGTAAGCAGTCTTTGTGATGGAGTGGATATAGGATTGGACGCTCAACTCAAGGTCAAAGAGGACGCCGAGGTTGTGAACAGTCTGGTTCAGCCTGAGTCACTGGCCAGCCAGGGGATGTAATCGGGGGCTAGAGAACAGACTTTGTGCCGGGGTCTGAAGACAATGGCTTCAGTCTTCCCAATATTTAATTCAAAGCAAGTTCAGCTCATCCAATGCTGGATGTCGGACAGGCTGTCTGACAACAGAGGCAGTGGAGGGGGGAAGAGAGGTAGTGGTGAGGTAGCGTTCGGTGTTGTCAGCGTACTTGTGGAAACTGACGTCGTGCTTTCAGATGATGTCGCCGAGGGACAGCATGTAGATGAGAAAAAGGGGCCAAGGATAGATCCTTGGGGGACTCCAGAAGTGCGAGAGCGGGAAGAGAAGCCATTGCAGGTGATTCTCTGGCTACGACTGGCTAGATAAGAATGGAACCAGGCGAGTGCAGTCCCACCCAGCTGGACGACGGAGGATAGGCGTTGGAGGAGAATGGTGTGGTCAACCATGTCAAGGCTGCAAACAAGATTGAGAATGATGAGGAGGGAAAGTTTACCATGGTCACAGTCACATAGGATGTCATTTATGACTTTGATAAGAGCCGTTTCGGTACTGTGGCAGGGGCAGAAATCTGATTAGAGGGATTCAAACATGGACTTTCGGGAAAGATGGGCACGGATTTGGGAGGCAACAGCATTTTCAAGGACTTTGGAGAGGAAAGGGAGGTTGGAGATGGAGCAGTAGTTTGCAAGGAAAGAGGGGTCAAGGATGGTTTTTTTTTTTTTTTGAGGAGATGGGTGGTGACGGCAGATTTGAAGGGGAGGGAACCGTTAACAATACCAGCTAACATGGGGTCCAGGAAGGGAAGTTAGGTGGTCAGCAGTTTGGTGGGAAGAGGGTCAAGAGAGCATTAGATGGTTCTCATGGACAAGATGAGCTCGGAGAGGGCATGAGGGGAGATAGAAGAGAGAGAGAGAGAGAGAGAGAGAGAAACTAGAGAAAGATGAGAGTTCAGAACTAGGGCAGGAGGGAACCTTAGAGGAAGTTTGGTCCTGTGAACTAGGGGAAGGGAGGGAAGCGGTAGACAGCTGAACAGATGATCTCAGTCTTAGTGACGAAGAAGCCCATAAGCTCCTCGCACTTGTTCTTGGAGGTGAGGGTGGAGGAGGTAG
The DNA here is from genome assembly GCF_052327205.1 of Somniosus microcephalus. Classification (NCBI taxonomy): domain Eukaryota; kingdom Metazoa; phylum Chordata; class Chondrichthyes; order Squaliformes; family Somniosidae; genus Somniosus; species Somniosus microcephalus. The sequence continues at coordinate 250,248,977 of NC_140991.1, forward strand.
GGGAAACAGTTTGTTCTGCAAAATAAAAACTAGGGGTCATCTTTGCATTCCAAGGTGATCCTAAACTCGACACAGAAAATTAAGTCTAGTAATTAATAGTGTAAGTATCCTTTTAACAACATGCTAATGATGACTGCTAATCCATCTCTCTTGCCCAGAGGCAATTAAAAGAATGGACTCTCATTCCTTCAGGTTGTGAATTGTTGTTGGAGATTTTAAAACATCAAATTAAAATTTTTTACATTTCCTTAACGTCTTTTTTTCTCTCTCTCTCTTTGTCCAGTCTTTCTTTCCCTCTCTTTATTTCTCTTTCTATAGCTGATTTGACACTAAATTCACCCACTCTAATTCGTCCTCCTTCTCAGTCCTTTTTCTGTTTATTTATCAATCCTTTAATCTCATTGGTTAAGGGAATAACTATTGGTCCTGTCGTTCACCAAGGTCCTAGATGCCCCGCTGCCCTCACTGCACCATTATCAGCTTGCTCTTCCAGTAACTTCGGGCTCAAAAAAAAAACTAAAACCCAAAAGGTGCACAAATAAGTCGAACAAACTGGGCACACTGGGCGAGATGCTGTGCTCGAGCAAAATCTGGGCCTACTTCTTTCAAGTTTACAGGCTTATTGCACATTATTTGCCCTGACAAACATCGAAATAGGCCTTTGCTGCATTTCTCATCCCCCTGCCCCATAAAATCTGCTATTGCACGTTTTTAATATTTTTAACATGCCCCAGCCGCGATACAAGAATGTGTGCAACGATAATGTAAGTTCAATAGACCATCACAATACTTCACTTTTCTTACTGTCCAACTGTTGGGGTCACAAACTACAGGTACAGCTAGTTTTCTGGAACTAGAGGCATATTATTAGGTCTTTTATCACAGGCGTGGCCAGAAAGTTCTTTGCATCCTTTTCTTTTATTTGCTATTCATTCCTGGGATGTGGGCATCGCTGGCAAGGCTACCATTTACTGCACATCCCTAATTGCCCTCGAGAAGGTGGTGGTGAGCCGCCTTCTTGAACCGCTGCAGTCCTTATGGTGAAGGTACTCCCACAGTGCTTGTAGGGAGGGAGTTCCAGGATTTTGACCCAGCAACGATGAAGGAACGGCAATATATTTCCAAGTCAGGATGACGTGTAACTTGCGAGGGTAATTGCAGGTAATGGTGTCCCCTTGCACCTGCTGCCCTTGTCCTTCTAGGTGGTAGAGGTCGCAGGTTTGGGAGGTGCTGTCGAAGAAGCCTTGGCGAGTTGCTGCAATGCATCTTGTAGATGGTACACACTGCAGCCACAGTATGCCAGTGGTGGAGGGAGTGAATGTTTAAGGTGGTGGAAGGGGTACCAATCAAGTGAGCTGCTTTGTCCTGGATGGTGTCAAGCTTCTTGAGTGTTGTTGGAGCTGCACCCAGCCAGGCAAGTGGAGAGCATTCCATTACAATCCTGACTTGTGCCTTGTAAATGGTGGCAAAGCTTTGGGAGTCAGGAGATGAGACACTCGCTGCAGAAGACCCCGTCTCTTGCAGCCACAGTATTTATGTGGCTGCTCCAGTTAAGTTTCTGATCAATGGTGGCCACTCCCAGGATATTGATGGTGGGGGATGTGCCGATGGTAATGTTGTTGAATGTCAACGAGTGGTGGTTAGACTCTCGCTTGTTGGAGACAGTCATTGCCTGGCACTTGTGTGGCGTGAATGTTACTTGCCAATTATCAGCCTAAACATGAATGTCATCCAGGTCTTGCTGCATGCGGGCATGGGCTGCTTCATTATCTGAGGAGTTGAGAATGGAACTGAACACTGTGCAATCATCAGTGAACATCCCCACTTCTGGAATTCAGCTGTTATGTCCATGTTTGGACCAAGGCTGGTAATGAGATCTGGAGCCGAGTAGTCCTGGTGGAACCCAAACGGAGCATCGGTGAGCAGGTTATTGGTGAGCAAGTGCCGCTTGATAGCACTGTCGACGACACCTTCCATCACTTTGCTGATGATTGAGAGTAGACTGATGGGGCGATAATTGGCCGGATTGGATTTGTCCTGCTTTTTGTGAATAGAACATACCTGGACAGTTTTCCACATTGTCGGGTAGATGCCAGTGTTGTAGATGTACTGGAACAGCTTGGCTAGAGGTGCGGCTAGTTCTGGAGCACAAGTCTTCAGCATGACAGCTGGAATTTTGTCAGGGCCCATAGCCTTTGCTGTATCCAGTGCGCTCAGCCGTTTCTTGATATCACGTGGAGTGAATCGAATTGGCTGAAAATTGGCTCTGTGATGATATGGATCATCCACTCGGCACTTCTGGCTGAAGATGGCTACAAACGCTTCAGCCTTGTCTTCTGCATTCGCGTGCTGGGCTCCACCATCATTGAGGATGGGGATATTCATGGAGCCTCCTCCTCCAGTTAGTTGTCCACCACCATTCGCGACTGGATGTGGCAGGACTGCAGAGCTTGTATCTGATCCGTTGGTTGTAGGATCGCTCAGCTCTGCTGTTTCTCATTCATGTAGCATTGATGTCACTGGGCTAGTAATCCAGAGGCCTGGACTAATGATCCAGAGACATGAGTTCAAATCCCACCACAGCAGCAGCTGGGGAATTTAAATTCAGTTAATTAAATAAATCCAGAATAAAAAGCTAGCATTAGTAATGGTGACCATGAAACTATCAGATTGTCGTAAAACACCATCTGGTTCACTAATGTCCTTTAGCGAAGGAAATCTGCTGTCCTTACCTGGTCTGGCCTATATGTGACTTCAGACCCACAGCAATGTGGTTGACTCTTAACTGCCCTCCGAAATGGCCTAGCAAGCCACTCAGTTGTAACAAACCGCTATGAAACACAATACTAAGAATGAAACCAGACGGACCACCTGGCATCGACCTCGGCACTGGCTACGGACACGGCAATGGCACAGCCAGCCCAGTCGACCCTGCAAAGTCCTCCTCACCAACATCTGGGGACTTGTGCCAAAATTGGGAGAGCTGTCCCACTGACTAGCCAAGCAACATCCCTGGGTATGTCCTGTCCCACCGGCAGGATAGACCCACCAGGGGTGGCGGCACAGTGGTATACAGTCGGGAGGGAGTGGCCTTGGGAGTCCTCAAAATTGACTCCAGACCCAACGAAGTCTCATGGCTTCAGGTCAAGCATGGGCAAGGAAACCTCCTGCTGATTACCACCTACCACCCTCCCTCAGCTGATGAATCAGTACTCCTCCATGTTGAACACCACTTGGAAGAAGCACGGAGAGTAACAAGGGCACAGAATATACTCTGAGTGGGGGACTTCAATGTCCATCACCAAGAGTGCCTTGGGTTCTTGGACACAGCTGCCAGTCTGGGCCTGTGGTGAGAGAACCAACACGAGGGAAAAACCTTCTTGACCTCGTCCTCACCAATCTACCTGTCGCAGATGCATTGATAGCAGTGACCACCACACAGTCATTGTGGAGACGAAATCCTGTCTTCACACTGAGAACACTCTCCATTGTGTTGTGTGGCACTACCACTGTGCTAAATGGGATAGATTCAGAACAGACCTAACAGCTCAAAACTGGGCATCCATGAGGCACTGTGGGCCATCAGCAGCAGCAGAATTGTATTCCACCACAATCTGTAACCTCATGGCCCGGCATATCCCTCACTCTACCATTACCATCAAGCCAGGGGACCAACCCTGGTTCAATGAGGAGTGTAGAAGAGCATGCCAGGAGCAGCGTAGTTAAAGATGAGGTGCCAACCTGGGGAAGCTGCAACACAGGACTACATGCATGCTAAAAAGCAGAAGCAGCATGCTATAGACAGGGCTATGCGATCCCACAATCAGCGGATCAGATCAAAGCTCTGCAATCCTGCCACATCCAGTCGTGAATGGTGGTGGACCATTAAACAACTTCATGGAGGAGGCTCCATGAAGTTAAAGTATTAAAAATGTGAATCCAGACCGCAACCCACCCACTTCCGGGTTTAACAGAGGCGAGATGGGGGGTAGGCAGCCAACCCGCTTCTGGGAGGCAGGTTGTCAAGCTAAATAATATGATGAGGCTGGAAGCCTCCTATTTAACTTGCTGTGCAAGTTTAACTGCAGCGAGCAGAGGACAGCCTTGGGGAGCATACCTTGTGTCAGCTGTGGCTCAGTTGGTAGCACTCTTGCCTGAGTCAGAGGTTTATGGGTTTAAGTCGCAATCAAGAGACTTGAACACAATAATCTAGTCTGACACTGCAGTGCAGTGTTGAGGGAGTGCTGGAGGTGTCGTGTTTTGGATGAGACTTTAACCCGAGGTCCCATCTGCTCTCTCAAGTGGACGGAGAAGATCCCATGGCGCTATTTTGAAGAAGAGCAGGGGAGTTATCCCCGGTGTCTTGGTCAATATTTATCCCTCAATCAACATCACAATAACAGGTTATCTGGTGGTAGAGAGTAGTCCATTGCTGTTTGTGGAAGCTTGCGGTGTGCAAATTGGCTGGCCCATTTCCTACATTACATCAGTGACTACACTTCAAAAGTACTTCATTGGCTGTACGGCGCTTTGGGACATCCTGAGGTCGTGAAAGGTGCGATATAAATGCAAGTCTTTTTTTTCTTTGTGGGTCAGAAGAAGCAGGAGCGCTTCCTCCTGGCCCCCAAACTCCAATGCCATCAGCCCGCCCCACCATACAAACCGCACCCCTCCCCCCTCGGATCGGAAACCACACAAACCTCCCCCCCCCATCGGGGATTGGGGATCGGACCTACCTGTGGTTGCGGCCTCCTGTCCAGCGGGGAAATATTGACTTCCGGGTTTCCCATGCTGTACCGGGCCCCCTAACCCCATTCCGGGCGGATCAAAAATTTGAAATTATGGCCTTTTAATCAATAGGAGGTGTAGACCTTATAATCAGAAGCAGATTTAGAGATGGGTGGTGGTAGAGAATAGTCCACGCCTATCAACCAGCAGAATAAAATAAAATAGTGGCTGGAACACTAACTTTAGCAAATTAATCCAGTATATAAAGAAATGGCTGATAGCACCATAGAAGGAGTCTCACTGTTATAAACCTCACATACCAAAGTTCAAAGAGGCTAGCTCATTCACTTTCCACTGTGGATGTAATTTAAAATCGAACTTCATCTTTAAATACTAATTCAGGTAGGAAGGACAAAAAAAACACCAGAATGTACACTGTATGACAAACATACTGAGCATATGCTTCATCATTCTCTATTTGGAATTCTCCTCCAGCAGGATAGAGATGAGGGGCGAGCACTGCGTGGGAGAAAACCATTGCAAGCTGCCTCATACTCTCTCCTTAATGCGTTTGGAAATGAACAATTAAGCCTGCAGGGAACTTGCTGCTTCAAATGATATGCTGAACTGCGTCAAGAGACTTAAGGGAATATAGAATGATAAACACCAAAGGGTTTCTTTCCTTTACTGATAGGACTTTAAAAATAAGCAAACATAACCCTGCCAGCACATAATATGAAGATTGTGTTTAATGCACAAACAGAAGCATTTCTGAACAGTGCGATAGGCAGCCACACTGACCTGCAAATCAACATCATCGGGACGCAGAAAGCTTCCATACATAATAGTCACATACTGTTGCACTGGGATGGGAGAAAGAAACACAAAACACTCCTCTTTAAAAACTATACATAAAAAGGTCCATTACTCCCCTTATAGTAACATTACATTTTGTACAATGCATCAGATGGGATTTGTACCAAATCCAAAATGCCATTTATCCAGCAAAGCTTTTCAATAGTGGTTATGGAAAGTTCCTAAAACACAAAATGTAAAACCTACATCTTCTAACAACCTCATGACTTGCGTGGGCTACCACTGGAATCAACTCAGTATTTACTTGCTGAAAGACGGACAGGACATTCCATAGTGTCTGCAGTTTACTAAAGGACAAAAGACCGATGCAAAAATAGAATGTAGAGTTTGATGGAGACAGTGGAAATTAAAAATTGCCTAAAAATAACCTTTCAGTGTTCATGCAGTAAAGGGGTGTGCAATGGTTCCATACAGACACGCTCGGGATAATGAGGGGGGAGATAAAACATATGTAGCAAGGGATCCCACTCCTCATATCTGTGCAACAATCTCTGCTAAAAAACTGCGTGGCACCAAGCGAGGGCAGGCTCAGTGCCAGTTATGAATAGCCAGCCACACTAACCATCGCGGTCAAACAAGACAAATGCTCACCGGGACAATGTACTGGAGGGTGACTCGCATCTGTGGAGCCATCTTCAGTAGAAGAGGAGGGGAGACAATACTTTTCAAATATGATGAAACTCAAGTTTCGAAAAGTTGGAGAAGTTGATATCATCTATTTTACTGGTTACAAGAGGGAGATTAGTGACACAGAAGCAAAGAATACAAACACTAAGGGTAAGAGACTTTAAGGGTAATTGTGATCACAGCAGGAATATGAATTAATTGGATTAGGCATTTTAATTCATTTAAAAAAATTAACATTTAGTAATTTGTCTTGTACTGTACATCACTAGATAATAAATAAACAGTCTGAATTTGATTACTGTGCTATTATCTATGCCAACAGACTGCCCCTTTCAGGATCTCAAGCCAGCGACATCCATTTTATTTAACCGTGCAGAGTGCCACCGAACAAATAATTGTGAAGTTACTTCAATCTAATGGGCACTAATACATCAATTTAAAAAAAATGTTCTTGGGACATGGGCCACGCTTGCAAGGTCACATTTACTGCCCATCCCTAATTGCTGAGGAAGTGGTGGTGGGCTGCCTTCATAGTGTTTTACAACTGAGTGGCTTGCTAGGCAACTTGAGAGGGCATTAAGAGTCTACCACGTAGTGTGGGACTGGAGTCACACGTAGGCCAGACCAGATAGGAGTGACAGCTTCTCTTCCTTAAACAGCATTAGTGAACCCATTTGGTTTTTATGGCAGTTTCATTCTTGTTGCTTGTCTAGTACTATAACCACTACCATACCCTCAATTGCGAAGTTGGATTTATAATGGATGGGGAACAAACATGCAAAAGCAACTTTAGTGCCGGATGGCCACCTAAAATTAACTAAGATTTATCAACAGCACTTCAGGCACTTTGTTGTCTTTATTACACTCTCTGCACTGCGACAAAAATTAAATAAACTATAATGAGCATCACAAAGCATTGTAATTGCAGAACTATCATCAACATTTAATGAGACTTTACCTACAGCATGTAACAGTAAACATTAAAATTGATAAATCTCATCAGCAAAACCAGTTCACTTGCTTCCCCATCAACTCTGAAGGAATTGTATTGCTTGCTTATTGAACGCTACCACTGTGGGGAGAGGAGAGAGAGAAACACACACACACACACACACACACACACACAGAGGACAGAGAGAGAGAATATAGAGGGAGAAGAAAAAGGGAGAGAGTAGACAAGAGTTAAAAAGAGACACTGACACACAATTAAATAAGGCCTCACATTAATGACCACTACCACAACAGAAAGAAAGAAAAGTACATGGTTAAATGGGCAGTGAGATGCAGTTGCATAATTAAGGCCTTACATCACTATTATTGAACACCACATATACAGACAGATAAAAAAACTGAAGTGAGGAAATAATGGCGGAGAAAAATATATACATTTTGTGAACGGAGTAGCTGAAGTACAGCTTTGAATATGACAGTCTACCCAAAGATCACTGCAATTCAGTCAGCACCAAGGGTCAGACTTTTGTGCAAGACTTTCTGCTACTTCATTCATACAATGTCACACAAAAATTCTTTATTCGTGGATGTAGTGCTCATTCAGGCAGATGAACCAGACACTGAATATATACATTTCCGGAATAAGAATGAGCCCTGCTAAAAAGCTGTGGTTGCTAATGGAGTGCTATTTACAGACGGGGAGCTATTTAACACAATTGTAAAATTATACTGCAAGCCAGGTAGGCAGAAAATTACAACTGTTAAAAGGTTTACTGGATATTGTGCGGAAGCTGTTTAATGTCACCAAATAACAATCAAACCTTCTGTTTTTTTACTTTAAAAAAGCCTTTTAATGAGTACGGAAAACAATGTTTTTCTCTCAACTAATCAGACTCCTCTGTCTACTTGTCTCCAGCATGCGAGCCGCTCAACTTTAACACCAAAAGCAATACACCTTGAATTCCTGCTTCCACTTACATGTTTTTTGAAAGTGGTTCATCTTTTCAGCTTTGGAATATAGCATTTTTGAGAAATCAGAAAACCAAATGATTTTTCGGGTTAACCATTTTGACAAGATTCTGTAAGAATCTGTATCTACTTCACAGAACAGCTTTTAAAAATAAAAACAGAAAATGCTGGAAATATAGGCCAGGAAATTGGACAAGGCCCGAAAACGGGCACAGGGATCATGATGCACGATTAACCCATGCCCATTCCTTCCGAAGCAGGCAGCATACAAACTTCGTGCTGCCTGCTAATTTAAGTAATAGTAGCTTGCAGCCACTCAGCTGCTCATTCAGCGCTGGGCCCAAGTTCATGCTAGCCTGCACTACTTAAAGGCAGCCTGCATCTCTTAAAGGCGAGGTGCATTCTGGCTGGAGCAGGTGCTGGAAGTGGCTGGGGAAGAGAATGTGTGCAAGAAGTACTGATGGCGCAACAGGGCAGACAGCAGGCTCCAACATTCTCTGATGCAGTACTGGAGGCCTTGGTGCAGGAGGTGGACAGGAGGAGAGAAGGTCCTGTAACCACAAGGGGCCACGAGGCCCTCCAGATAAACCCTGAAAAGGCAATGGGAGCAGATAGCAGTTGCAGTCAATGCCAGCAGTGTAGCCCTGAGGACCTGGATGCAGTGCCGCAAGAAGTTTAATGACTTCACACAAGTGGTCAAGGTCAGTGAATTCATCCTCAAATGCCATATCCTTACAACTGAACCATGAGGCTCAATTCACCACCCCCGTCCCTTCACTCACCTACCAACAATCTCTATCATCATGACTGACTCATACCTCACATTCATATGCTTCACCTCACCCTCACACACTTAACACTGCTGCAAACCTCACACCCACATCTCACAGCTTGCACACACTGTCAGCTATTCAACCATGATGGGCATATCACCCAAACACATTGCACCACACTCACCAACACACTTCCCTCTCTCTTGCAGGACAAACTGGCTCATAACCAGAAGCAGCAGGGGCTACCCACAGGGAGACAGGCGCGCCTGCATGACCTAAACACCCATGAAATAGATGGTGCTGGAGATTAATGGAGCTGCCATTGTCAAGCCCGTGGCCAGCGGCGGGGCTGGAACAGTCCAAGATGACGGTATCCTAATCCTCCTTCTCACATCCCACTTCCCACTCATCCCACAATCTCTTCTGATTTACAAGCTGCAGATGGTGTGAGCAGGCTTTCCCCTTCCCCTCACTGCAACCCTACCCTTGTGCCTTTCTCCTTTCAGATAGACAAGAACTGCAACCTGGCCAGGCAGTGGTGGAGGAACAGGAAGTGCAAGAGGAAGAAGGCAGTGATGCTGAAGACGCATTGTTACTCGATTTCACACTTGTAGCCACCAGCTCAAATACGGACACTCCGCGTACTTTAGAGGATAGGTTAGATGCGGGATCTGCACGGTGAGACACCGGGCACGAGTGGCCTGCAACCAGGGATGGGGAAAAGGTAGTGCAGGGGCCATCTCCCCGGAGGGCAAGGTCGCACACAAGTTCTGCTGCACAGGACTCAGATGAGGACTTTGATGGGGGATCCTACAGAAGGCGGCTGATGGGTATGCACAATGAAATGCTTGGTGCATTGGCAGGCGTGCCAGATAGCCTGCGTGCAATGTCAAGAAGCATGTAGAAATCCGGCACCAACCTTGCACAAGGCTTTGTGCAGAGCTTGGAGCCCATCCTTTCCAGCATGGCCAATGACTCAGCTTCCATTGCAACACAAGCAGAAGCCACCAAACGTATGGGTGCTGCATTGGAAGCTCAGACTTCTGTCATGCAAGCTCAGCATACTGCCACAGAAGCTCAGCTTGCTCTCCTGCAGGCTCAGCTTGCTGCCATGCAAACGCAGACTGCTGCCATCATGGCTGCGGTTAACAGTGTTGAAAGGGTCTTGCTGGGTGTCACAGCAGTCCAGCAATCTGTCCCCCTACAGATTACTAGGATTGCTGTAGTGCCGCCCCAGGGGAGTGACAGTGACTCCATGGAGCACGAAACTGCTGTCCTCTCTGGATGACAGCATTCGTTCTCCCACCACTGTCAATCTGCTAGTGCCCTTGTTTTTGCCCGTCAGCCAGCCCAGATTGTTGCCACTGATGCCGAGGTGGTGCAGTCCAAAGCCAGGCCTTCTAGACCCAGAGCTGCTCACGGTCATCCTCCAAGGCCATCTGCAGTCTCTCCCACTGAAAGCCAGCAGCCTTCCACCAGCCATGCTGCAGCCACTGGGATAGCACTGTGTAGGAGCACTAGGACATGCACAGGCACACAGAAGAAAGGCACTAAGGGAATGCACAAAGGCAATCAGTTGACTTTGGTATGTAATATTGGATGGTTTGATTTATAAATTTGATTGGAATATTTATTTTGTGGTGGCTTTTATTGTAGCATTTTGGCCAAGAGGACGGTGTGATGGTCAGTAACAGAGGGAAGAGAAGGTATGGGACTGTTGGTGAATGGGGAATTGGGGTTGTATTCACTGGTACCGCAGTCAAATGAGTTGATCACAGATAGCCTGGCCAGAAAGGGGCTATGTTGGTTGCCTCCTCCCTTCCTCCTCCTCAGCTCTTTGCCATATACATGGTGGCTGTGCCCCCATGATGGAGAGGTTGTGGAGAATGCAACAGATCACGAGGAATCTCGAGACGTACTCTCGCGAGTACTGCGGGGCTGATCCAGTGTGGTCCAGGCAGTGGAAGCATTGTTTAAGCATGCCAATGGTCTGCTCTATCAGATTCTGTGTGGCAGCATGGCTTTCGTTATATTCATGTTGCACACCGGAGTCACGAGCCAGTAGCCACCCTCTGGCTTGTCGTGGTGGTACAAATGCAGATGGTACAGCGGACTGCTACAGAATTAAAGCATCATGGCTGCTGACAGGATACTGAGCATTGACATACATAATGCGCTGAGTATGGTTGCACACCAGCTGAACACTGAGGAAATGGAATCACTTCCATTTGCGGTACATCTCCAAATTCACATGCGGCGCCCGCAAAGTGACGTGTGTGCAGTCAATGGCACCCTACAACATGGGGAAGCCTGCTATCTTGGTGAAGCAGCGTGCTCGCTCCGCATGCTTCTCTCTGGAAAGAGAGAATTCAGTGTGTTCACCTCTCTTTGCATACAGAACCTCAGTGACCTCCCTTATGCAACAGTGCACGGCAAACTGGGAGATGTTGGAAATATCGCCTGCTCCAGCCTGGAAGGAGCCAGACGCATAAAAATTCATGGCCACGCTCACCTTCACAGCCACTGGGAATGCCGTTCTCGCTCTATTCTAAGGCTGCAGTTCTGCCTGCAACAGGTGGCAGATTTACGTGAGCACTTCCTTAGTGAAGCGGAGACATTGCACACACTGTTCCTCACTGAGTTTAAGGTAGGAAAATTGCTCCCTGAAGCCCCTGGGTGGATATGGCCTTCTGTGGAGAGCCCTTCTCCCCCTCCTCTTTGAGCAGCTTGACCTCCTCTCTGTGACCTTTGCTCATTCTCCCAGTCATGCTGTAGGCCAAGGGGGATACAAACTACTGCACTCATGTCTGGGAGCAACTGGTCTGAGTAGAAACCTTGAAGTAACCTGTCATACCACTCTCTGGAGACTTCAAATAAGAGAGCAAACCACCAAGCACTTCTACAAACTCAGCAACAGCCAGTAGATATCAATCAGCAACTAACCTGAAAGCAGTTGATGATCCCTTCAAATAGCGCTGGTGTGTGGCCCTTCCTGCTACTGAACGCATGTTCAATTGTGCATGTTTAAGAGAGGGCGTAAGTTGGACCATTGAAGTCGCAAAGGGCAGCGCTGGCGTCAAATCAGCATTACACGCTGACTGAAGTCACGATCTGCCTAAGCTGCATACTTCTGGTGCACACTCCCAGTGCCCATGCCAACGACACCCCCAAAATAGCATCAGCCGCGGCTTACGCTCGAAAAACCGGGCACGACGTAGCCGAATTTAGTGGCCATAAAGTTCTCACAGCACTACTCGAAAAACAGCAAGTTTGCCCTGGTCCTCCAATATCCATAAAGAGAAAAGATGAGCTAACATCTGAATTCTGATGAAGGGTTTACACCTGAAATTTCCTCTTCAAATGCCGATGGACCTGTCGTGTAATTCCAGCATTGTTCTGTTTGTTTAATCTCCGAATTCAAGTATTTGTGTTTTTCTATTTTTAGCTCAATTGTGTTCTTTACTTGGCAGAGACCAGATTCAATTTCAATATATAAAATAACATATTGGTTGAAATATGACAAATGCTATTTAAAATACATTACACAGTTTCCACCAGTAGAAAGATCAATCCTACTGCGAAATATAGCCAAAATATCTTTAGAAAAATATATATATTTTTTTTTAATTGCCTTTGATGAAATCCTACATCAATCTTCTTTTCATGGAGGAAATCCTACTTCTTAAAATTTAACTTGTTGCATTTTTGCTCCTACATCAAAAGAATAGTTCACACCCTCAATCAAAAAAAGATGTATTGTGCAAGAGTGCTGCATCGCATTCATAGAATAGGCAATAGCATTTTCTGGGTGTTATGGGTTAGACTTCTTGCTGCTGTTTGTTCACAAAGCTTTCAAGAAGTAATGAATATTTGTCATTAATATTATGGGTTGTATTGTTTAGCTCATAACTCAGTTTCATGTCAGTTTGGTTACTTGGTAGCACTCACACCTCAGAGGTACAAGGCTGTGTACCAGAGCCAGAGTTATAAGGTTGTTCACAATACAGGTATATATATTAATGATCTAGACGAGGGAGCTAGATGTAATATCTCCAAGTTTGCAGACGACACAAGCTGGGTGGGCGTGTGTGCTGTGAGGAGGATGCAGAGAAACTCCAGTATGATTTGGACAGGTTGGGTGATTATACTGCATTTGCCATGCACCTGCCCAATGTGGATAAATGCGAGGTTATCCACTTCGGTGGCAAAAACAGGAAGACAGATTATTATCTGAACGGCAATAGATTGGGAAAAGGGGAAGTGCAACGAGACCTGGGAGCCCTTGTGCACCAGTCGCTGAAGGTAAGCCTGCAGGTGCAGCAGGCGATTAAGAAGGCAAATGGTATGTTGGCCTTCATAGCGAGTGGATTCGAGTACAGCAGCAAGGATATCGTGCTGCAGTTGTACAGGGCCTTGGTGAGACCACACCTTGAGTATTGTGTGCAGTTTTGGTCGCCTTATCTGAGGAAGGATGTTCTTGCCATGGAGGGAGTGCAGCGAAGATTCACCAGACTGATACCTGGGATGGCAGGAATGACGTATGAGAGATTGGGTCGATTAGGCTTATATTCGCTAGAGTTTAGAAGAATGAGAGGGGATCTCATTGAAACTTATAAAATTCTAACAGGACTAGACAGACTAGATGCAGGAAGGATGTTCCCGATGGCCGGGGAGTCCAGAATCAGGGGTCACAGTCTAAGGATAAGGGGTAAGCCATTTAGGACAGAGATGAGGAATTTCTTCACCCAGAGAGTGGTGAACCTGTGAAATTCTCTACCACAGAAGGCAGTTGAGACCAACTTATTAAATATATTCAAGAAGAAATATATCTAAGGCTAAAGGGATCAAGGGATATGGGGAGAAAGCAGGGACAGGGTACTGAATTTAGATGATCAGCCATGATCTCATTAAATGGCGGAGCAGGCTCGAGGGGCCGAATGGCCTACTCCTGCTCCTATCTTCTATGTTTCTATGTGTAGTTCCACTCCAGAAACTGAGCATATAAATTGAGGCAGTCACTTTAGTGCAGCAGGATTTTGGAGGTGTTGTCCATTGTACCAGATGCTAAACTGAGATCCCATCTGCCTGTTCGAGGTTCAGGTGGGCATTAAAGATCCCACGACATTGCAACAGGGTAACCCAGCTAACATTTCCTTTAACTGCACAGCCGTGCAGCACTCTGCAGCCCTGTGCAGCCGGCTCACCGGCATTTAAATCGGAAAAACCGTGCATGAGCGGTATTTTAAAAGGGGCCGCGCACCCAAAAACAAATTAAAGGGAGCATTGCCCGAGGATGTGACGAGACATAATATAAATGCAAGTTTTTTCTTTATATTGCTCATTTTTGTACATATGTACACTATGATGGTATGAAAGAGGAAATATGAAACACAATTTTACAAATGCACGCTCCTGGCGTTGTCCATCGGGCGCGCATATGGTGTATTTGTGGGGACTATGTGTGCAATTTCTCAATGGGCGAGCCTCTATGCTGAGAATTTGCATTTGTAAAATTTATCCCAATACTCATTCAAAAGATCCACTATCCAATGCATGGACTTCTTTGATAGTGTTATTCAAATCAAATCTGCCTCTGGCTAAATATTCCATCTAGGTGTCCAGGATAGATTTACAACCTATTGGGGTAGACTTTCAACTTGTCGCGTGGGTGTAAAACTGGTGCTGCAGATTGACCAGCCATTATCGAAACGGTCTGATTTTTAATCCCATGGAAATGAAAGGCAGGTGATTTCTAGAACGGGCAGGTGATCCACAATGCTAGTTTCACGCAAGTTGAAAATCTACCCATTATTCTCTCCAAAGTCCAGTAAAGCCTGCTTTTCCAGTTCTAACTGTAATGCTTTAGCCAGCCATCAACGTTTATTAAGATTGGTCAATGAACTTCCATCATTCAAATACTGAATGGGTTTTTAATTTTTGATAAATTAATAAATTGGCTGTCACTTTCCAAATATAAAATAAAATAGTGAGCATAAGTTTCTACAAGGGAAACAAGATTTCTTCAATTAATTTTTAAATAACCTTCTAATGCATTTTTGATCAACTTCATGAACCCCACAAAAATAATTTTTAAAAAGCTTCCTGGCAGCTTTAACACACATTACAGTATGTAGTAAAGCTTGGATACCATTTAAACCAGTTAGTGCTGTTGTATAAAAGCACTTTTAGGGGGTATGGTAATGTAATGGTTATGGCACCTGACCAGAAACCCAGACGTTTTGAGCTCAAATTCTAATCATGGTAAATTGTGAAATTAATTCAATAAAGCTTTTAATTTATGGTGGTAGTACTGGGAAGAACGAACAAAACTACCAGACTGTTAGAAAATCACAAATGACTGACTACTGTCCTTTAAGGAAAGAAACCTGTCATGCCTACATGGTCTAGCTTACACGTGACTCCAGTGCTACAATAGGTGGTTGACTCTGAATGCCCTGTGAAGTGACCTACCATCCCACTCAGTTGTAAGACATCTGCCACAGAACAGAGGACAGCAACAGTTCAAGGGGAAGGACAATCAGCACTTTCTCAGGGCAACTACAGAAGGGCAAGAAATACAACTGAGCCAGCATCACCAATAAGCTGAAACCAAATTTTTAAAAAGCTTTTACAGTACTGCTCACACAAGTTCTCGCTGTGCAAGCTGTGTGCTTTATGTAATCAACAAAATATTCAAAGGACCCAGAGCATTTCAGACGCTCAAAAGTCTGGACCTGGACAACGTGCAGTCATGTTAAGCCCTCCTTACTACAATATAAACATTAAAAAATGACCCCCGCTTTTGCATTTTATAGCAATTGGCTACCCACAATACATAGAAGATCCTGGGGGCAAAATTGGGCTTGGTAGCATCCGTTTTTTTGGGTGCCATGAGTGCCCTTAGGGTTTCAAAATGGCGTGCATGCACACTTCTAATGCGTAGTGCGCCAGGCGCCATCTTGGTAAAGGGGTTAGCACGTGCACACTTAACATCCATCGGATGTACGCAGAGCAGGCAGATCATGATGTCAATCAGTGTGCAACACTGATTTGACGCTCCAGTCGATGCCATCTCAACCTCGCACAGCTAAACATGCGTTAAGTAGTATGAAGGATTCCCCCCACCAGCACTATTTAAAGGGATCAACTACTTTCAGGTTAGTTGCTGGTTTATTACTTCAGGCTGTTGCTACAATTCTATACAATTTTGGTGCTTTCCATAGTTGTTGCAAGTTTAAAAATTCTCCAAGGAGTGGTGTGGTAGGTGCTGAAGTACTTTTTGTTGACTTCAAGGCTTCTGCACAAACCAGTTACTCCCAGACATGGGTGCACTAGTAGGCATTCCTCTTGGAATCGAGCATGACTGGGAGAATGAGCAAAGGCCATGCAGAGCAGGACAAGCCGCTAGGAGGAGGAGGAGGAGGAGGAGGGTGAGAAGGGCTCTCAACAGGAGGTCATATCCGCCCAGGGTGTTCAGGGAGCAATTCTCCTGCCTGAACCTCAGCAACAACCAATGTGTGAAATGTCTACACTTCATTAAGGAGATGGTCACTGAAATCTACCAACTGCTGCAGCCACAACTCCAACCTCAGAGCAGGGCAAGTACTGCATTGCCTGTGGCTGTGAAGGTGACCGTGGCTATGAACTTATATGCATCTAGCTCCTTCCAGGCTGGTGGTGGAGACATTAGCAACATCTCGCAGTTTGCAGTGCACTGTTGCATAAGGGAGGTCAGAGAGTCTCTATTCAGAGAGAGAGATAACTTCATTTCATTCCCTCTTGCCAGAGAGAAGCAGGCGAAGCAGGCACAACTGTTTGCAAGATTCCCCATGGTGCAGGCTGGCATTGACTGCATGCACATTGCTTTGCGGGCACCGCATGTCAACTCTGCCATGTACCGGAACCGAAAGAGACTCCACTCCCTCAATGTGCAGCTAGTTTGCGACCATAGGCAATGCATCATGCAGGTCAATGCCCGGTATCCCGGCAGCAGTCATGATGCCTTCATTCTGTGGCAGTCCGCTGTGCCAGCTGCATTTCAGCCGCCACGGCAAATCAAAGGGTGGCTACTGGGGAACAAGGGCTATCCGCTGATGACATGGCTCATGACTCCGGTTCGCAACCTACGGACACATGCGCAGCATGCATACAATGAGAGCCATGCTGTTACAAGAAATGTGATAGAGCTGATCATTGGCAGGTTGAAGCAACGATTCCGCTGCCTGGAAAGCTCTGGAGGAGCCCTGCAATACTCGGCTGAGCGGGTCTCAATAATGTAGTGGTATGCTGCATAACCTTGCCATCATGAGTAAACAGCCCTTGCCATCACCCATCAGACAGGAAGCTGAGGAGCAGCAGCATGAGGGGGATGAAGAGGAGGAGGCGGAGGCAGAAGAAGTGGAAGAGGAAGGAAGGCTGCAACCTAGACAGTCCCTTTCTGCCCGGGTAAAGAACTAATTCAAGTGTGATACCAGTTACTTCAACCCTAATTCCCCATTCACTAACAGTCCCACACTCCTTACCTTCCCTCTGTCACTGACCATCACATCGTCCTCTTGGCTATGATGCAAAAATAAAAGCCACCACAAAATACACATTCCAAACCAAATTTATGAATTAAATCATGCCATATTGCATACAAAATTAAATTAATCACCCTTGTGCATTCCCTTAGTGCCTGTCTTCTGTGTGCCTTTGCCTGTCCTAGTCCTCCTACTAAGTGCTATCCCAGGGCCTGCAGCATGGCTGGTGGAAGGCTGCTGGCTTTCAGTGGAAGAGACTGCAGATGGCCTTGGAGGACAACCACAAGCAGCTCTGGGCCTAGGAGACCCGGCTTCAGACTGCACCATCTCTGCATTGGCAGCAGCTGTCTGGGCCGGCTGGCTGACAGGCAACAGCAATGGCACTGGCGGAGTGGCAGGGGTGGGATCACAAATGCTGTCATCCTGAGAGGGGACAGCAGGTTCATATTCCATGGAGCCACTGCCACTCCCCTGGAGTGGTGCCTCAGCCCTGATGGCAGCAGTCTGAGCTTCCACTGCAGCACTCAGACTTTTGGTGGAAGCTGCTTGCGCTGCAATAGAAGCTGAGACATCAGCCATCAGACGCTGCATCATGGTTGGGTCCACAAGTGTGTTGATGGAGTTGGCCACCAGTTCCATGGTGGAAAGGATAGGCTCCAAGCTCTGTGCAAAGCCCTGTGCCAAGTTGGTGCCAGACTCCTCCATGCTCCTTGACATTGAACGCAGACTTTCTAGCTGGCTTCCTAATGTACCAAGCATTTTGTTGTTACATCAGCCTTTTTCTGTAGCCAGGCCCATCGAAGTCCTCATCCGAGTCCTCTAAAGCAGAACTAGTGTGTGACCGTGCCCTCCGGTGAGCTGACACCTGCATTATCCTTGCCCCCTGCCCTGGCTGCAGCGCACTTGTACCCAATGTCTCACCACGTGCAGATCCGCCTCTCTGCTATCCTCTAAGCTACGCACAGTGTCAGTATCTGAGTGTGAAATCAAGTGACTGTGTGTCTTCATCATCATCACGGTCTCCCTCCACTGTCTGGGCAGGTTGCAGTTCTTGGGTATCTGGAAGGAAAAAGGATGTGGTGAGGGGAGAGGAGAAAGTACGAAGTGCATGCTTACACCACCTGCAGCTTGTAAGTCAGAAGTGATTTCAGGATAAGGGGGAAGTGGGATGTTAGAAGAAGGATTAGGCATGAGGACACCCTCATCTTCAATGGATTCAGCCCTGCTGCTGGACCCGGCCTCAGCAATGGCCCTTCCCATAACGGCCAGCACCGTCTCCTCTATGGGGGTTAGAACATGCAGGCGTGCCTCTCCCCCTCCGGTTAGTTCCTGCTGCCTCTGGTTGTGTGCCACCTTTTCCTGCAAGAGAATGGGAAGTGTCAGTGAGTTTCATGCAATATGTTTGGGTGGCGTAGCTGTCATGGTTGAATAGTTGGCAGTGTGTGCAAGCTGTGAGTGTGTGAGGGTGAGGTGAAGCATATGAATGTTAGGTATGAGTCCTGATTGATAGAGGTTGTTGGTAGGTGAGTGATTGGGGTGTGGTGAATTGAGCAGTGGCTGAGATTAGTGGTGCAGTTGGTAGGATATGGCATTTGAAGATGCATTCACTGACCTCGTGTAAGGTCATTAAATTTCTTGCGACATTGCACCCAGTCCTTGGGGCTGTACTCCTGGCATTAACCTCCACAGCTATCTGTTCCCACTGCCTTTTATCGTGTGCCTGGAGGGCCTCCTGTCCCCCTGCGGATGCAGGACGACTCTCCTCCTTCTCCACCAAGACCTCCAGTGCAGTGTCGGAAAACCTTGGTGCACGCACCCTCCCATGGTCAGCTATTGTTCTTTGTTACACAGCACTATTCCGAATGATGTCATCACCTTCAGCAGCCACAATGCACCTTTCACTTTAAGAGGTGCAGGCTAGCTTTAAGCAGTGCAGGCTAGCTTTAAGCAGTCATAGCAAGTAACGATATTGGGCCCCCTGCTGATGCGGCAGCCAATGAACAGCACGGTTTGCGCTGGCTGCATGCAGCAATCATGATAATGAGCAGGCAGCATGACTATGGCATGCCGTCTGCA
The DNA here is from genome assembly GCF_052327205.1 of Somniosus microcephalus. Taxonomy (NCBI): domain Eukaryota; kingdom Metazoa; phylum Chordata; class Chondrichthyes; order Squaliformes; family Somniosidae; genus Somniosus; species Somniosus microcephalus. Next base: position 250,268,499 of record NC_140991.1, read on the forward strand.
TTACATTGAATGGGTGCAGGATAATCGTGCATCGCGATCCCCGCGTCCATTTTTGGGAGCTATCCAATTTAGCTCCCCCCACCCCAAAATTTGTGCAACACATTGGTTAGGCCAGTTGGTGTATTGGTTGCAGTTCTGGACAACCTAGTCTAGGAAGGGTGTAATTAGAGCTATGGGAAGGGTAGAGCAAAGATTGACTTGAATAATACCAGGATTAAGAGGTTACTGTTAAGAAGACAGACAGCAAAAAATTTAGTTGACAGTTCACAGAAACCTTTCCACAGTTCCACAGGAAGGTTTTGATAAAATTGATCAGAGCGGGAGCTCAGAAACTGCAACACAGTTTCTTAAAAAGTGTTAAATTTATTTTAATGTAATAGTGACTACAATTTAGGAGTAGTTCATTGGCTGTAAAGCTTTTGAGACATCCCAAAGACGTGAAAGGCACTAAGTAAATCCTTCTTTCTATAGCAATTTAACAAGCAAGAAACCACAGAGGAGCAGCACATATCCCTTGATACCATACCTAACAAAAACCTATCGATCTGTATCTTCAAAATTTCAATTGACCCAACATCCGCAGCCTTTTGGAGGAGTGAATTCCAGATTTCCACTCTTCTTAGGCAGTCCCTCTGAACCGAGGATGACTTGCTTCCACATTAAAAATGAGTTCTGAAGTGACTGATGAGTCCAATGCGGGACCTACAGTCTCCGTCACAGGTGGGGCAGACGGTGGTTGAAGGGGCGGGTGGGTGGGGTGCTTGGGTTGACTTGCACTGCTTGCACTTGGCTTCCGCTTGCTCCCGGCGAAGAGACTCGAGGTGTTCGGCGCCTTCTCGGATGCTTCTTCTCTACTTTGTGCGGTCTTGGGCCAGGGATTCTCAGGTGTCAGTGGGGATGTTGCACTTTTTCAAGGAGGCTTTGAGGGTGTCCTTGAAGCATTTCCTCTGCCCACCTGGGCTCTCTTGCCATGCCGGAGCTCCGAGTAGAGCGCTTGTTTTGGGAATCTCGTATCGGGCATGCGGACAATGTGGCCCGTCCATCGGAGCTGATCGAGCATGGTCAAAGCTTCGGTGCTGGGGATGTTGGCCTGAGCGAGAACACTGACGTTGGTGCGCCTATCCTGCCAATCAATTTGCAGGATCTTGCGGAGGCAGCATTGGTGGTATCTCTCCAGTGCTTTGAGGTGCCTGCTGTACATGGTCCATGTCTCTGAGGCATACAGGAGGGCGGGTATTACTACTGCTCTGTAGACCATGAGCTTAGTGCCGGGTTTGAGGTCCTGGTCTTCAAACACTACCCTGTATGAAGAAGCATATTTATGAAAGCAATATACTGCAGTGACATTACAGCAGGATCTAATCTTGGGAGCTTCTCACAGAGTGGGCCAGCTGTAGCCCTTAATTATCATTTGATGTCCACTTATTTTGCTGATTTAGGCTCTTATGTTTACAAGATATTTCCAAAGTATGTTCTACATCATTCTATACAGTTTATTAAGATTTCAATTTGAATTCAGATGTATTTTTAACAAAGTTGCTTCGAACTATACGCTTCCACTGCAACACCATGATATTTTTGCTACTATAGAGCGAGCAACATGACATTATTTATGCAGATGTGTGATGCCCTTTTGCACCAAACAGGGTTAATGCAACTTATAAAAATTTAAAAGAGTGAGGAGCTTTCATGAGCTGAACATTAACAGCTACCCTGCTAAGCTAACACATTTTGAGTCAGATACAAAATTATATTTTCAAGGACAGGGTACATATTCATCTGACTGCACCTTCCGTACTCTGTGTCGCACAACTTTGATGACTAGGAAGTGGAAAAGAACACTCACTGCATAAATCAACCACTTATTAAGTTACATACGCAACCTCACAGTGCACGGGCTGCTACTGGAACGACCAGCAAGCTAATCAGTAAACTCTTCTGTGCGCTCAGGTATACATTGGAGAGAGAGATGACAGGAGTCCATTTTAGATCAACTGAAGTTGGACTCATACAAATGGGATAGTCAGCAACTGATTTGAAACATAATCAACTCAAAACAATATCTCGCCAATACCCCTTAATACTTTGTTCCGTTCAAGCTACTTGCTATTAAATTGGGAAAAATAAAGTCACCTAACCTTCACCAAACAGCTCTAATAGCAATTGCAGTCCATAACAGTCTAGCCATACTGTTATGCAAATTAGAAACTAATGAGAAACAGTAGGTGGCACCTTAGCGACAACAATTTTTTTGTGTCAAGTGACAAACATTAACTTGGTATAGAATTGAATTTAGATTCTAATGTATGAATTATCTACAAAACATAAATTTAATGAATTTATTAAAGTTTCAACATGATTACTCCTCCTACTAAAAATACAGTAAAATTTAAAAGAACTACAAGATGTGTACAATTGAAAAACTAAATGATATAGCGTTGCTATAAGGAACATGAAATGCACACACCCCTCAACACAAGTGAAAGTACAGACTGTTTAAATAAATATGTTATTCGGCCATCTCATTTACATCACTTATTTAAATGTGAAATAGTACAGAATTTCCCCCACAATACCCAGAGCAGTCGGAGTGAATTCTCTGAACACCATATATTTTAAATAGCTCATTGTAGGAGCCTTCACACTCCTAACAAAAATACTGAGGTTGAAACTGGTAAGTAAACAAATGTGGTTTAATGTACTGAAACAGTTACAAAACAAAGAACGCAGGAGAAACTCCTAACAAGTCTATACACAAGCTGGATCCACGAGGACTGACCAGTAACGCCCTACCCCACTGACGTCATGACGTCAACACGTTTCCTGCTGTTGGGAACGTCACGTGACCCGCGTGATGACGTCAGATCGCGATTTTATCGATCCCGCGCTGTTTACACAGCGCAAACACTTAAAGGTAACAACTATGATTAAAGACAATTATAAACGTTACTGCAAGAGTCTCTTGATGGCTTTGCCACATACGCCCCCCCCAGAATTGTCTTTAATGAGGAACGTCAATCGCAGAGGAGGTCGGACAAGCCTGTTTGACCGACTCCTACATTCCCGGAGAGGAAAACACTGAGCATATGGAGGTGCGAGCGGGGTGCGATGGGCGTCTTGGTGTACAAAGACGAATTTGGCCTTTGACAGCTCCACGGGGACGTTGGAGGAAGGCAAACCGTGCTGCAAGGTCGGAACAGGTCTGAAGCACTGAGCCGCGTCCCGGTGGGCCTCCCGCTGACCGGCTGCAGACCACGGCCGCGTAGGTGACAGCAGGAATTCGCCCGGAACCCGAAGTGGCTGGCCGTAAACCATTTCCACAGCAGAAGACTGTAAATCCTCCTTTGGCGCTGTGCGCAGTCCCAGCATAACCCACGGCAGTTTATCGACCCACCGCATCCAGAAGGCTGGCCCTGAGCGACGCCTTCAATGAACGGTGGAGCCGCTCGCACAACCCGTTTGCCTGCGGGTGGTAGGCCGTAGTGCGATGGAGTTTAGTGCCTAATGCGGAGGCCACCTCATTCCATAGTTCCGACGAGAATTGCGGCCCGCAGTCGGACGAAATATCCGCCGGAACACCTAAATGGGCTACCCATGATGAAATGAAGGCTTGAGCGACATCCGCAGAGGTGGTAGACGTCAGGGGAACCGCCTCTGGCCACCTCGTGGTGCGGTCCACCATCGTCAGAAGGGGTGTAAAACCACGGGACGGTGGAAGTGGACCCACTAGGTCGACGTGAATGTGGTCGAAACGCCGCTCTGGCACCGCGAAGGTGGCCAGAGGGGCCCTGACGTGCCGTTGCACTTTGGCCCGCTGACAAACCACACAAGTGTTCGCCCAGTTGCGGACGTCTTTGCGTATCCCTCTCCATACGAATTTGGAGACCAGCAGCTTCTGCGACGCACGCACCCCGGGATGCGACAGCCCGTGAATGGCGTCGAAAATGTCTCGGCGCCAGGTCAACGGAACAATCGGACGTGGATCACCCAAGGAGACGTCGCAGAGGAGAGTGGTACCTGCCGAATGGAACGGTACGTCTCTCGGCTGAAGGCTGGCGGGGTCAGAACAAAAAGCTTGAGTCTCCGGGTCGGCAGCCTGGTCAGCTGCCATTCTCGCATAATCAATGCCTAATTGAACGGCCTGGACGGCGGCGCGGGAGAGGCAATCCGCTACGACATTGTCCTTGCCGGCCACGTGCCGGACGTCGGTGGTGAACTCAGATATGTAGGTCAACTGTCTTTGCTGCCGAGCTGACCACGGTTCGGCAGTCTTGGCCATCGCGAACGTCAGCGGTTTGTGGTCGACAAACACAGTGAAGCGGCGCCCTTCGAGGAGGAATCGGAAGTGGCGGATGGCCAAAAACAAAGCTAACAGCTCTCTGTCAAAGGTACTGTACCGGCGTTCGTGCCGCCGCAGCTGGCGGCTAAAAAATGCCAGTGGCTGCCACGTGCCGTCGACCCATTGCTCCTGGACGGCCCCAACAGCATAGTCCGACGCGTCCGTCGTGAGGGCGATAGTAGCTCCCGGCAGGGGATGTGCCAACATTGTCGCGTTCGGGAGCGCGGTCTTCGTATCCCCGAAGGCGCGATCCATTTCTTGCGACCAACCCACGGGCTCCCTTCCAGTCTTGCCCGAGGGCCTCGTAGAGCGGCCGCATGAGTTGTGCGGCCCTGGGGACGAACCGATGGTAGAAGTTAACCATCCCCAGGAACTCCTGTAAGGCCTTCACGGATTGCGGCTTTGGGAACGCCGTGATCGCCTCCACCTTAGCTCGAAGCGGCGTTGCTCCCTCGGAAGTTATGCGGTGGCCTAAAAAGTCGAGTTGCGACAGGCCGAAACGACATTTGGCCGGGTTTACAATGAGGCCGTGCTGCTGAAGACGACGAAAAAGAACACGGAGATGCTCGAGGTGTTCCTCCGTTGTGGTGCTGGCAATCAGAATGTCATCCAAGTAGACGAACAAAAAAAATCGAGATCCCGCAGAACCGAATCCATAAGGCGCTGGAACGCCTGCGCCGCAACGCCTGCGCCGCGTTTTTAAGCCCAAAGGGCATGCGGAGAAACTCAAACAGTCCAAAAGGGGTGATGACGGCCGTCTTTTGGACATCCTGGGAATGCACCGGTACCTGATGGTACCCACGGACGAGGTCGACCTTAGAGAAGATCGACTTCCCCGCCAAATGAGCGGAGAAGTCTTGTATGTGCAGGATGGGGTAACGGTCGGGCATCGTTATATCATTGAGGCGACGATAGTCGCCACAGGGCCGCCATCCCCCGCCCGGCTTGGGGACGATGTGGAGCGGCGAAGACCACGGACTACTGGACCGGCGAATAATCCCCATCCTCTCCATCACGGCGAACTCCGCCTTCGCCGCCGCGAGCTTGCTGGGCTCTAAACGTCGCGCCCTGGCGTAGACGGGACAGCCGGTCGTCGAAATATGGTGCTCCACCCGATGCTTGGCGGTCGAAGCTGAAAAGGTGGGCTTGGTCAGTTCGGGGAAATCCCCGAGAAGGCGGGAGAAGTCGTCGGGAGGCAGCTGAGCGCAGGAGACCGAGTGCGGCGCGGCCGTGCTGCGCGCACAGGAAATACAGTTGAGCGTGGTGGCGTGAACGAGGCGACGATTCTTCACATCCACCAACAGGCCGTTGGCACCGAAAAAGTCGGCACCCAAGAGAGCCTGCGAAATTTGAGCGGTGACAAAATCCCAGATAAAACGTTGGCCACCGAAACAGACTTGTACCCACCGTTTCCCGAAAGTGCGAATCGCACCCCCGTTGGCAGCTTGGAAGGGGGAACCCCGTCTGCCGGACCGAAGGTCGAGGACCGAGGCAGGAAGTATGCTGCACTGTGCCCCCGTGTCGCACAAAAAACGACGGCCCAAGATAGAGTCGGTTAAATACAGAAGATTCCCAGAATCGCCGATCGCCATTGTGGCCGCGGGCAGGCCCCGGTTCCAATGTTCTTGACGTGCGGCGGTCTGTTCAACGGTTTGGGTGCGAAACTGCAAGGCGGGCGGCAGCAGCGGGCTTTCAGGCAAAAACGAGCGTGGTAATAACAGTAACCGGTTGTCGGAGGCGTTGAGGCGGGGCCCTTTGGGACGGGGCGTTGCGCAATGGCGCTGTATTGCTGTCGGACCGCGTAGATTTTATCCGCCTCTTCGGCGAGCGCGATGCAATCCGCGGTGTCCGACCTGGCGAGGGCTGCTTGGACCTGTTTGGGAAGCTGACTAAGAAACAGCTCGCGAAACAGGAAACACGGGGGTTTGGACCCCAGGAGCGTCAGCATGTGGCTCATTAGTTCCGAGGGTTTGGAGTCGCCTAACCCGGGTAGTGTAAGTAGACGGCGAGCGCGCTCCGCCTTTGTAAGGCCAAATACCTGCAGCAGCCGTGTCTTGATGGCAACATACTTTTCAGCGGTCGGGGGGTTCTCCAGAAGGCTGATGATCCTCGACGCTGTCGAGCTGTCGAGGGCGGAGACCATGTACAAATAACAGAGCTGGTCCTGCACAGTGTTGCGGAGCTTGAACTGTGCTTCAGCCTGCACAAACTAGGAGGCCGCCTGTTGTTCCCAGAATTGGGGGAGCTTCAAAGCCACTGCGTTGGCTTCCATCACTGGGCTGCGTTCCGTGTCCACCGCGAAAAACGTTCGCGAGGTTTCAGGGTCACCAATGTAGGAGCCTTCACACTCCTAACAAAAATACTGAGGTTGAAACTGGTAAGTAAACAAATGTGGTTTAATGTACTGAAACAGTTACAAAACAAAGAACGCAGGAGAAACTCCTAACAAGTCTATACACAAGCTGGATCCATGAGGACTGACCAGAAACGCCCTACCCCCGACGTCAACACGTTTCCCGCTGTTGGGAACGTCACGTGACCCACGTGATGACGTCATCGCGTCAGATCGCGATTTTATCGATCCCGCGCTGCTTAAACAGCGCAAACACTTAAAGGTAACAACTATGATTAAAGACAATTATAAACGTTACTGCAAGAGTCTCTTGATGGCTTTGCCACATCATCACCATTATTTAAAACATTCTCAATTCAGTGACAACGTGCACCATTTTTTTTAAAAGTTAGCAGGGACAAAAAAAAACCCGGAAGCTGGGCAATCATATACTGGCAAATAAGAACATAAAAGGTCAGCAATGAAAAAAAACCCATAAAAGGTCTGCAATGAAAAAAAAGACCATTCAGTCCATCAAAACCTATCCCTTTAGTACATTAAATCTTCCATTGAAGCCCATCCCTCTAGTATGTTAACTCTCATTTATCATTCAGTATAAAGGTCATATGGTAACAGTTATGGACTCAAGTCATGAAACTAAAAATGAAACTAAATCCAGGAACTTTTTTTTTTTTTAAATGGTCCAGGGTGATGCCTCACAAAAGCATTATCCTGGAACATTCATGGGGGAAAATAATCCTTTTTTTCCCCCCGCATTCTTCTTACACTTCACTATTTGATGATGGAGCTTCTCATCTGGACCTTTAGTAATAACAGAATATACAGTGGCATTTCAACAGGTAGGAGTTGCTCAAACAGGACAACCAGAAGGGCAGCTCCAAAATGAGTCAATGGTTCCCAGCACTGTTCTTAAACACCATTACCATTCCTCCCCTCCCCTAAAGAACTTTTTTTTAGGAACTCAGCATGAATACCATTCATACCAGCAACTCTAGTAATTAGCTGGGCAATGCAGTATGGAGTCTACTTCCACCCAATGAACTGGTTTGCTTTTGCCTAACAATTCTCTTTTCTTTGAAAGTAATCTTACCAATATCCTGCTTAGTGGATGTGTGAGTACCAGGTTCTAGCTTCAGTTTGTTTATGACTTCAGCTACTAAGATAAGGAATTATTGGCCACATTATCTGCTACCGAGTGTGCTGTATTGGCCACCATACAGATCCAGTTCTAGGCTTCATGGTCACCAATATCCCTCTTGCCTTGACCAGATCGTGTACAACCAATGTTCCCTGTACTTTTGTTTGGGGCTGCGCGGGCCATTCAAAATACCGCGAATGTGCGGTTGTTTGCATTGAAAATCCGGCTGTGCATGGTCCCTAGAGCAGGGATCATTGCTCACAACATAGGAGCTGTCAGCCATTCGGATTTGGAAATCAATCTCTATCTGAGGGCCACCATCCTGCCCAAGATAGCCAAGAGCTGTTTACTTGATGAGGAAGGTAACCAGTCAGTCAGTCAATGCTCAAAGGTTTCTCAAAAATATTCAACAATGCAATTGGAAAACACAGAACATGCCAAGCTATTCACAACTACATTGTTTTAAAAATTATGTAATACGTCTCATGCCAATTTTTTTTTTTTTTTTAAAACAACCAATGTTAAAAAAACAAATTTTTCTGCCATTCATTTGGGACTCACATCTACAACCATAGATCATGGTAGAAGTTAATGGCCTTGAAATTGTGGTGTGTATGATGGCATACTATGAGAGTACACCATATTATCTTTCAAATGCCCTGCAAGTTCGGGATTTCCACATGCGCTTGCTCAGGCGCGTTAACAGGCCATCCATGGGAGCCACGGAAAAGCAATCGTTGGTGCAGAGTTGGGCTATATGCTCACTGATTGGCCAGCGATAGTGCACGGAAGTCTTATGGTTGATGCAAGCAGTCGCAGGGATATCGTAGACTTTAAACATTTTCATATCCTAAATTATACATATATACTGTATGAAATCAGTTTATTCAATTATTGACCCTGATTACAGTTGTAACGATGTATAAAATTATCAAAAAATTAAAATAGTGAGATTGGTGGAATGAATAAAATTCCAATTCTGTACATTTTAATTATTAGATTTGGGGATTCCATCGCATCTCATTAGGAGATTCCCTTCGTAAATGATTGAAATGGAATTCTGCTTATTGATAAGAACATAAGAAATAGGAGCGGGAGTAGGCCATTCGGCCCCTCGAGCCTGCTCCACCATTCAGTAAGCTCATGGCTGATCTTCTACCTCATCTCCGCTTTCCTGAACTATCCCCATATCCCTTGATTCCCTTAATATCCAAAAATCTATCAATCTCTGTCTTGAATATATTCAGCGACTGAGCCTCCACAGCCCTCTGGGGTAGAGGATTCCAAAGATTCACCACCCTCGGAGTGAAGAAATTTCTCCTCATCTCAGTCCTAAATGGCCGACCCCTTATTCTGAGACTGTGACCCCTAATTCTAGACTCCCCAGCCAGGGGAAACATCCTCCCTGCATCTACCCTGTAAGAATTTTGTATGTTTCAATGAGATCACCTCTCATTCTTCTAAACTCTAGAGAATATAGGCCTAGTCTACTCAATCTCTCCTCATAGGACAAACCCCCCATCCCAGGAACCAGTCTGGTGAACCTTCGTTGCACTCCCTCTATGGCAAGTATATCCTTCCTTAAGTAAGGAGGCCAAAACTGTACACTATACTCCAGGTGTGGTCTCACCAGGGCCCTACATAATTGCAGTAAGACGTCTTTACTCTTATACTCAAATCCTCTTGTAATAAAGGCCAACATGCCATTTGCTTTCCTAATTGCTTGTTGTACCTGCATGTTAACTTTCAGTGATTCGTGTAGAAGGACACCCAGGTCCCTCTGAACACCAACATTTCCCAATCTCTCACCATTTAAAAAATACCCTGCTTTTCTATTTTTCCTACCAAAGTGGATAACTTCACATTTCTCCACATTATATTCCATTTGCCGTGTTCTTGTCCACTCACTTAGCCTGTCTATATCCCCTTGAAGCCTCCTTGCATCCTCCTCACAACTTATATTCCCAGCTAGCTTTGTATCATCAGCAAACTTGGATATACAGGTAGACTATCCTTTATCCGAAAACCTCGGGACCAGCCGTGTTTCGGTTTTAGGAAAATTTCGGATTTCGGAAGGTGCGCGAAAACACTTCGGTTTTCAGAGGTAATTCGGTTTTCGGGAGTGCGGATAAAGGATACACTATCCCTTATCCGAAAGGGTGGGATAAATAACGACTATAAATACTGTAGTTACAGGGATAAATACTGTAGTACAGTTTATTTGTAAGGAAAACATTCAGTAAAACTTCAAACATGTACAGGTACAAACTAAGCTAAATACCTGTACATAAACATGCAATAAAGGTACATTACATCTGGCTTGAGGATCTTGGAGAAGATGGTACATCAGTGTTGTCATCATTGTCATCAGGTTGGAGTTGGACATCTGAAGATGGGCCAGGAACAGGATTCTCAAGTGATGAAGCAGCATTACATCTGGCTTGAGGATCTTGGAGAAGAGGGTACATCAGTGTTGGCATCATTGTCATCAGGTTGGAGTTGGACATCTGAAGATGGGCCAGGAACAGGATTCTCAAGTGATGAAGCATGACTATGACAGACGGCCTTTTTAAAGACTTCTTCCAGTGTCATCTGTCTCATTAACATTGGTTTCTGTCTAAGCAGTCTCTCTTTAATTGAGTAAACTTGCATAATCTCTTGCTCACTGATAAATGCACGTTTTTCAAGGCCAGCAATTAACTGATCACACATTGTCACCATATCGTCTATGGGGATTTTTTCACCTGTGTTCACAATGTCATCATCATCATCACTACTGTCCTCATGCTTGTCTTTATTTAACACCATTTCAGCAATTTCCCCATCACTCAACGAATTCACAACAGGTGCATCATTGTCAATGTTCAGCACTTCTTCGATGTCAGCTTCCTCTAACGTATTTACACTTTTGGATGATAAACCTTTGGCGTAAGTGAGGTTTGATATCATCATCTTCTCCTGACTGACAGGAAATCCTTCAAACTCGTCATCTGCAGGTCCATCTTCATGAAACATCGTTGAAGGCCAAAGTCTGTGCCAAGCATTTGTTAATGTTGGTTTGTCAACATCGTTCCAAGCATTAGCAACTGCATAAATGGCATCCTTAACATTGAATTCTTTCAGGAAGCTTTGGATTCCTTCGCCTCTGTTGATTGCATCAAGCATAGAGTTCAAAAAAACGTCTTTATACTTGCTCTTCATGGAGCGTAAAATTCCTTGGTCACAAGGCTGTATTAAAGATGTCACATTAGGGGGAAAGTTAATGCCGAAAACATAACTTTTCACAAGAAGTTCAGGAGGGGGATGTGCAGAGCAGTTGTCCAGGAACAATAAAATTTTGCAGTTTTCTTCCAGTCCAACTTGCCTGCAATGAGCTCGTGTCGCTGGTACGAAGTGGTTATTGAACCAGTGAGAAAATATTCCTCTGGTTACCCATGCTTTCCTGCTCGCATAATAATGCACAGGTAAATTGCATACACCTTTCAAACATCTCGGATGTTGGCTTTTTCCAATCACTACCAACTTTAACTTGTGTGTGCCTGCAGCATTGGCACACCCAAGAACAGTCAACCTGTCCTTAGCATCCTTAAAACCTGCTGGTGCACTCTCATCAGCTGTTGCTAATGTTTTTCTAGGAACGTAGCGCCAGAACAGAGCTGTTTCATCAGCATTGTAAATTTGTTCAGGACCGAGGTTTCATCCGATATTATTTTTGCAAACTCATCTATGTAATTTTCAGCTGCTTCATGATCAGCAGAAGCTTTTTCACCACAGATTTTCAGATATTTTATACCATGACGCTTCTTAAATTTATGCAGCCAACCTTCTGAATATTCACACTCAACTTCAATGTTCAGTTCTTCATGGTATATTCTAGCTTGCTTCATGACCATCAAACCAGTCAGTGGCACACGTTCACCTCTGCGTTGTCGAATCCACTCAATCAGCACACGGTCAAGATCTTCATTTTTTGCCCTATGCAATGTTTTCCTAATTTTCATTAGTTTATGGTCATCACTGTCAGTGTAAAATTTCAACAACTTGTCTTTCTGTTTCTTTAAGTCATATACGGTGGTACTTCCCACACCATATTCTTCAGTAAGATGTCGCACAGACACACCACGATCAAGCTTCTGCAATAACTCCACTTTCTGCGATATCGATAATGAGCGATGCTTCCTTCTCTGCTTCTCACTGTTACCCATTGGGGTATCTGCAGCTCTTTTTAGCATTTTCACAAATTGTTAAAAGCCAGCAAATATCTAAGAGAGCTGCAAATATCTAAGAGAGCAGCAAATATCTAAGAGAGCAGCAAATATCTAAGAGAGCAGCATAACATCTGCGTGGGTCAAGCATCGGCAGCGTCGGGTCATGCTTTGCGCCACTTTCGGCTTTCAGAGGTTTTCTGGTTTCGGATGTGCAGATAAAGGCTGGTACACTATCTCTTATCCGAAATGGGGTGGGGGTCGGCGGGGGTGGGGTACGGCGGGGGGGGTCGGTGGGGGTCGGGGGTCGGTGGGGGTCGGGGTGGGGGTCGGCGGGGGTCGTGGTCGTGCGCATTTCGGTTTTCAGAAGTCATGCTTTGCTCCACTTTCGGCTTTCAGAGGTTTTCTGGTTTCGGATGTGCGGATAAAGGCTGGTACACTTACTCTGAGCGATTTCGGTTTTCAGAAGTGCGGAAAAATGCTACACTATCCCTTATCCGGCTAGGCCTGTAAGTCGTGCGCCACTCTGGTCATGTCGTGCGCACGACTTACGCTGACCGAAAAAACCTTCGGTTTTTAGAGGGTTTCGGTTTTCGGAAGTCCGGATAAAGGGTAGTCTACCTATTACATTTGGTCCCCTCATCAAAATCATTGATATAGATTGTGAATAGCTGAGGCTGTAACTAGTGGGGTACTGCAAGGATCAGTGCTTGCAGTACCCCACTAGTTACAGCCTGCCAACCCAAAAATTACCCTTTTATGCCTACACTCTGTTTTCTGTCCGTTAACCAATCCTCAATCCATGCTAGTATATTACCCCCATTCCCATGAGCCCTAATTTTGTTTAATAACCTCTTGTGTGGCACCTTATCGAATGCCTTCTGAAAATCCAAATACACCACATCCACTGGTTCCCCCTTATCTGTTCTGCAATTACAACCTCAAAAAACTAACAGGTTCGTCAAACACGATTTCCCTTTCATAAATCCGTGTTGACTCTGCCCAATCCTATTATTATTTTCTAAGTGCCCTGTTACCACGTCCTTGACAATAGATTCTAGCATTTTCCTTATAATTGGAGGACCAGGCCCACGTGATCCCAGGTACGCTTCCGCACCGCCTGTGTCCCTGGGATCCGTGGGCCATTACGCTGCCCTCCGCCTCGAGGCCGGAGATCGCAAGTTTTCGCAGCCTGGCCACCAGCAGGTACTTTTGTAATTCTTTTGCGGGTCGGCGTCGTACTCCGGAGGTACACCTCAGACTGCAATTTCTAGCCCAATAATTCAGCCTCCTTGTTGCAATTGCACTTGGGAGTTTTACTAGGCTTCAGGTAGACGGTGGCCATTATGCCCCATTCAGGAAATTTAGATCAAGCAAAGCATCTCCATTCTTTTTCTGCCAATTTCCCCCTCACCGGCAAAAATCAGGAAAGGTAAAACCGTTTAGGAGAGTGGTCTGTACTGAAAAGAGAAGTTACAAGCAGAAAAGGGAACAGGGACTGGAGGGTATGGCGCTGTCCACAGAATAAATGATAAAAGCACAGCTTATTCTAATTAAAGTCAAAGTACATTATGAAGAAAGTTCTATGTGGATCATTGAATTTACAGTTTCTAGTACTGTACAAGACTCACTTTTTACTGCAGGAACTGAAACAAAATGGTGGTTAAAAGACTGTGGTACAGAAAGCAAATACACTTCTGGTGTCTACTGTTCTTTGCACCACATTACTTGCCCAAAAGGTCAAAGCTGATGGAGAACTGAAACATGTACACTCCAGATGTGCATGCTCCAGTGGGTGGCTACCGTAATACATTACAGCTCAGTGCAGCCAACTCCTCTTTTACATAAAGCTATCAGAATGAGATCACTCTCTCACCCTGCAGTGCTGGAAGGGTTTGCTACTTGTTGCAACATGCCTGTTGTAGTGTATGTGCCTTTAAGTCAGAACTACTTCTACAGCTCCTGTATACTGTAGTACCGGCAGTGACCACACCTGTATATAAGCTTTGCGCATGCCTCTGTACCCCCAGCCTTGAGACTACCCTCCTCCATTAAAGACCTGTTTATTGTTAATGTACGGCATCCGTGTGATTATTTAATAACAGCATATCCACTGAACCACGGATCCAACAGTGGCGACGAGTGTCGATTCGAATCTACCTGCAACATAAAAAATAAATATATTCGAGGCCAGGAACACGGGCGTCGACCACGAGCAACCGCCCAGCAGTCAGGCAGAGATTGAACTTCGCAGGGGAATGCTGTGGAGAGCCGGGCTTAGTTCCCCAGCCACGACGAGCAGCAAGAGAACGACGACAGGTCCAGCGCAGACCCTTCCCGAGCAGTGGCAGCTGGAGCCGACCGACGGCGGAGAGAAAGCCGAGCAGCGTCGACGGGGTAAGGCAGAGGGTGAAGAGCGCAGGGCACAGCCGGGGGTTGATCACCGAGCGGCGTTGAGAAAAAGAAAACAAACCGGAGAGAGGGTAGAGAAACAGCCGGGTTCTAGACAGAGCGGCGTCGAAAAATATAAAAAGAAGAACGCGCAGAGCACAGCCAGGGCTCACGGGCTGAACAGGGTCCGCGGGGCGAAGAAAGGGGAGCACGGGAGACGCCATTGAGCCGCGGAGAAGAAAGAGCGCGGGAGACGCCATTTTTAGAAGCCGCAGCGGAGAAGAAGGGCGAGCGCAGGAAGGAAGGAAAGCGCGGGAGACGCCATTTTGTGCCAGCGGAAAAGAAGGGGAAGCGCGGGAGGCGCCATTTTTGACAGTTAACTCACACCCAAGGATGCCGAAGACTGGCAGTATCTCTGCGTTCGACAATGAAGTCGAAGATTGGGCGACATATGTGGAACGTATTGAGGTGTACTGCAGGGCGAATGAAGTGCCAGATGCTAATAAAGCACTGGTTCTGTTAAATTCCATGGGTGCAAAAACTTATGGGTTACTGCGAAATCTAATAACCCCAGAGAAGCCGGTAAACAAGAATTTTGAAAGCATAGTAGAAATCCTACAGGACCACTTAAACCCCACACCGCTGCTGATAGCAGAATGATAAAAGGAACCAACACAAAGACGAAAGCAATGCTGAGTACCTAACGGAACTGCGCAAGCTATCGAAACAATGCCAGTTTGGAGCGGGACCAGCAGATACGTTAAGGGACAAGTTTGTGTGTGGGCTACAAAGTGAAGGAACCCAGAAACGGCTTCTATCAGAAAAGGACCTTACGCTGGACAAAGCTTTCAGTATGGCAGTATCACACGAAGCAGCCGCAAGGGGCGCTGCAGAGATACAACAGAGACCGCAAGAATATGGCACCAATGAAATGACCTATGGAACAGGGAAGTGCTATCACTGCGGCAGAACAACACATGACCAGAAAGATTGTTGGTTCAAGGACCAAGTGTGCAGACAGTGTGGGAAAGCAGGACACATAGCAAGAGTCTGCAGGTCTGGGAAGAAAACCAACAGTAAGAAATTTCCACAGGAGAAGTACAAAAAGGTACACCAGGTGATGGACAGTGGTTCAGACGAACAGAAAAGTGACAGACTCCGGAAACAAGGAGCTGGGTTGTCTGAAACTACATAAGGTAACAGAAATGGAGGATCACCAGACTATCTGGGTTACGCTCAAGATAGACGGAGTCCAAATGAAAATGGAATTGGACACAGGGTCAGCTCTAACAGTCATAAATCAAAGAGACGACAAGCGGCTATTTTCACACATACCCTTGAAAGCTACAGAGATTGTCTTGAAGACGTATACGAGGCAAAAAAGTCTACCCCAAAGGAAAAATAAGGGTGAAAGTGACATATAAAGGCCAGGAAATACCTAAAATGGATATATATGTATTGCCAGATGGAGGACCACCACTGCTAGGACGTGAATGGATCCGGAAGGTACAAATAGATTGGCATTCCATACAGGCACTGAAGGTTGAGGCCAAAAAGGATGACGACGTCACACCTGGATGACTGTCAAAAATGCTAACTGACGCAAAAGAAGTATTCCAGGAGGGACTAGGAACACTACAAGGAATAACAGCAACGATTAAAATAGAGGAAAATGCAAGCCCAAAGTTTCTGAAGGCCAGACCAGTGCCTTATGCGATCAGACCAGCTGTTGAAGCAGAGCTAGAAGGGTTGGAACGTTCAGGAGTACTGTCCAAAGTGGACTGGAGCTCGTGGGCTACACCCATCGTTCCTGTAATGAAGAGGTCGTTGAGTAATATGCCTGGGGAACCAAAGAAGGTCAGCATCTGTGGGGATTTTAAGGTGACAGTGAACCCAGTCCTTCACACGGTACAATATCTGCTTCCACGAATTGAGGATATTTTCGCCTCGCTATCTGGAGGTAAACGCTTCACCAAAATTGATCTAGCCCAGGCGTACTTGCAAATGGAGGTAGAAGAAGCTTCGAAACAATACCTTACGATCAACACTCATAAAGGTCTCTATCAATACAACCGGCTGGTGTTTGGAGTAGCCTCGGCTCCAGCTATCTGGCAAAGGGCGATGGATCAGGTCCTGCAAGGGATTCCAGGGACCCAGTGTTATTTGGACGACATCTTGGTCACGGGCGAAAATGACGGTGATCACCTCGCCAACTTGGAGAAGCTGCTCACCAGATTAAAGGCGTATGGGCTACGAGCTAATCGCCACAAGTGCGAGTTTTTCCAGAAACAGATCTCGTATTGTGGCCACGTCATCGATGAAGAGGGGTTACATAAGTCCCCTGAAAAGATTGAGGCAGTAGTCAAGGCTCCAGCACCGGAAAATGTGTCACAACTGAGGTCGTTCCTCGGGCTGGTAAACTACTACCACAAGTTCTTACCAAATTTGTCTACGGTATTACACCCACTGAACACCCTACTGCAAACAGGGGTACCATGGAAGTGGGATGACGAACGTAGACGAGCTTTCCAGAAGTGTAAAGAATTGATCACATCAAAAGAGGTGTTGGCCCATTTCAACCCAGCACTACCAATTTGTTTGGCATGTGATGCATCACCCTATGGTATTGGAGCGGTGCTGTCGCACAAATTCCCTGACGGGTTGGAGAGGCCAGTAGCCTTTGTGTCTCGGTCACTAACCTCAGCCGAGCGCAACTACGCCCAGATTGACAGGGAGGCCCTCAGCCTAATATGGGGAGTAAAAAAATTCAACCACTATCTGCATGGGCAGAAGTTCACCTTGCTGACTGACCACCAACCACTTGTCTCCATCTTTAATCCTAAGAAGGGCATTCCAGTGATGACTGCACAGCGGTTACAAAGATGGTCCCTGTTTCTAGGGGCGAATCAATATGAAATAGAATATAAAGGCACGAAACAGCATGGGAACGCTGATGGGCTATCGCGCCTGCCACTGCCTACTGTGGAGGAAGCACCAGCAGTGGACCCTATCGAGATATTTTATTCGTCACTAATTGAACGATTGCCAGTAACAAACGCGGATACAGAGAAGGAGACCCGCAATGATCCGACGCTGTCTCGGGTATATGAATTGACGGTGAGGGGATGGTCAACTCATGACGACTCACTGTTGCCAGCATTCTCATCCAGAAGAGAACAGCTGTCAGTATGCCAGGGGACAGTGATGTGTGGATCCAGAGTGGTGATTCCACCCAAGTTAAGGGAGAGAGTGCTAAATGAGCTACATGAAGGTCATCTGGGGGGGGGAGTGAAAATGAAAAGCCTTGCTGGGGCTTATGTGTGGTGGCCGGGAATCGATCAACAAATCGAAGACCTAACTAAGAGCTGCTTAGGATGCCAGAAGGTCCAAAATGCACCACCACATGCCCCTCTACACCCATGGGAGTGGCCCTCCTCTCCATGGCAACGGGTGCATATTGATTTTGCTGGTCCATTCATGGACTCAATGTTCTTAATAGCAGTGGATGCTCATTCAAAGTGGCCTGAGGTGATAAAAATGTCTTCAACCACTACAGAGAAAACGATTGCAGTCCTACGGACCATATTTGCCAGAAATGGTTTGCCAGAGCAGATTTGCTCTGATAATGGACCACAGTTTGTGTCCGACG
The DNA here is from genome assembly GCF_052327205.1 of Somniosus microcephalus. Lineage (NCBI taxonomy): Eukaryota > Metazoa > Chordata > Chondrichthyes > Squaliformes > Somniosidae > Somniosus > Somniosus microcephalus. The sequence continues at coordinate 250,286,574 of NC_140991.1, forward strand.
AGTTACAAAAATTTATGAGAAGGAATGGGGTAAGGCATTACACATCCGCCCCGTATCATCCAGCCACAAATGGATTGGCTGAGAGGTTCGTACAAACCTTTAAGAAGGCGATAAAGGCCATGTGCGACGATGAAATTCCACTACAGCATAAGATGGACAATTTCTTATTAGCCTACCGAAACACGACACATGCAGTTACCAACCAGACCCCGGACATGATGTTCTTTAACCGAAGGTTAAGATCTCGTCTGGATTTGCTCAGACCAAATGTGCGAAGAAATGTTGAGGACAAACAATTCCAGCACATCAATGAGAAGCCGACAAGGAGCTTCAATGTAGGGCAACCAGTCTTGGCCCGTGACTATCGAACAGAGAAATGGCAACCCGGAACGATATGTACAAGGCAGGGGCCATTAATGTACACAGTGGATGTCGGGGAGAACATTGTGAGACGCCACGTCGATCAGATCTTAGCGTCACAGGAACGCGTCAACCCCATGTCTCGAGTACCTGGGGATGAACCCGACATACCGGTAGCACCTACCTCAGACCCAGTAGCAGTGGAACCCGATGAACTACCCGGTGAAAAGGGGTCAGAATCGCCTCTGCACCAAGAACAAGAACCTCCGGAAAGGCGCTATCCCGAAAGGGTGAGGAAGCCGCCCCAAAGACTGAATCTATAAATGGACTTTTGTTGTTTAATGTACATGTTGAAATGTTAATTGTTATTTGAATATTAGGGGTACTACTAATCTAAAAGGGGAGGAATTGTAGTGTATGTGCCTTTAAGTCAGAACTACTTTTACAGCTCCTGTATACTGTAGTACCGGCAGTGACCACACCTGTATATAAGCTTTGCGCATGCCTCTGTACCCCCAGTCTTGAGACTACCCTCCTCCAGTAAAGACCTGTTTATTGTTAATGTACGGCATCCGTGTGATTATTTAATAACAGCATATCCACTGAACCACGGATCCAACACCTGTCAAACACATTTACTTCTCAGTCTGAAGTGGTTTTAGTGATTGGTTTGATAAATGCTTAAACAATAGGTTACACCTTGATATTCAGAATGTATCAGCTGCTCAGGCGAATTAAAGATTAAATGGTTTTTCAAAAACAGTAACTCCTTTTAAAGATGTAGCTACTTCTGTCCGTGAAAATATCAGATTACAATTAATTTGAAGTACATCATATCTCAGGGTTCAATAGATAAAACTCCTTGTAGTTTACTCTCACATGACACCTGAATGCCTCAACGTGTTATGAGCAGCAAAACTATTATTCTGCATCGGATTCTTCTAGGTGAAGGCGGAGTGGTCCATTGTACACTTTCAGCAGTCCACTGTGCACCAGGTTATTTCAAGTTATCTTTTTAAAAAAAAATCAGTTTTCAGAATGTGGGAGACACCAGCGTGTCCATGTTAATTGCCTATCCCTGGTTGCCCTGAGGTGGTGCCGGAGGCTCCTCTGTGAGTAACAATCGAGTGGCTTGATAGGCCATTTCAGAGAAAGTTAACAGTCAACCACATAGCATGGTCTAGGATGAGGGGAGGGGGCAGAAAGAGATGCAAATTCCCTTCCCAGAAGGATATTAATGAACCAGTTGGTTTTTTAATGACAATTCAACAACTTTCACACTCATTCTTTCCACTGTCAGACCACAAATGACCAGAATCACTTTCCATAGCGAGATCTGACTCTCAACCTCTGGTAGTCCAGTATCATAGCCACTACCCTACTACATTTCAAGTGGTCAAGTACGCAAGGTCAACCAAAGGGATAAATTTTGAAGTGAGTTTTGTCACCACTGTGTCAGCCAATGAGTTCAAGGTGGGGCGGGACTTACAGCAGTCCAGTCACTCAGCTAACAGCGTCTATTTAAACAGACTCCACGAACTACAGCAAACAGAACTCATGATCTAAACTACAGCAGAACCTCCTGATAAAAGCAGGATTATTTCTCCAGCAAAATGAAGTGAATGCAGGATAGTTACATAATACAAATTATGTGCATAAAATCAATCCCAATCATTTACAGCAGTGTGGTCTACAGGCGTGAATCATCTCCACGATGGCCAGGAATAGTCATGTCACAACATGCAACCAATAAATTTACATTAAAGCTCAAGGCGCAAAAATTGGCTCGCGTCCCCTTTGGGGCGATAACTTCGCTGGGGCGCTACTTTTAGCGCCCTGAAAAAGTTAGCGCCCCAGTGTCCAAAATTGAATGGTAGCGCCCCAAGCAGGAGGCGAGGCGCTACTGGAAGCACTCCCCCTCCCTCTTGGAGCGCTCCCATTCAATATCCCGGCGCTATGTGCAGCAGCATCACGCACATCGCCACGTAGCGCCGTGGTACTGCAGGCCTCCCTCCCCTGCTGGACCACCGGGGAGCGGGGTGCCGGCAAGAGCCCGGTACCCCGCAGGAGGAGGCGAGAGGGGGCAAGTGCTGACAGGTGGCCCAAAAAAATATTGGCCACCTGGCACCTGCCCTTTAACTTACGCCACCCCGGCCGCAAAAATGGCACCCTGACCCTGTTGGGCATAGCGTCTGGCGGTAGGGCAGGGGGCACGAGCCAAATTTGCGGCCGGGGCGTGAGCAGGGCGCTACACACGGCGATGACGTCCTCGCCGGAGGCATAGCACCATGGGGCGCTACCGGCCACTGCCGCCGCTAACCTCCTGCTGAATTTCACGGGAAGCATTAGCAGCACCGCGCCCGGGCACTAGGTGCTTCGCGCCCCATTAGACAAGTTTGATTCTCCCACCTTGAGAGGAATTCCAGGTGCATCAGATTTTTTTCCAGGTTAAACACCCGAGTCAGGTATTTTTTTTTTAAACTTCTCTGTAGAAAAAGGAGTTGGGTTTACACTTTCCAATTCCAATCTTCAGTCACCCTGATCAACCCACAGAAGCTCAAAGTAAATTACATAATAACCACTGCCAAAAATCTGAACCACGATATGCTAATAAGGGAACCAGATTGAGTGCAACACCTTTACCTTTATGACCAACAACAGGGAAGCCTAATCAGAAGCATCGGTAGGGACAAAAGCAGAGCTCTTGGCTGTGTGCTTTCAACAAACGTTGATGGGAAGTGATTCAGGCTCAAAAATACCAAATATATCATATTTGTACTAAAAAAGAATCATACAGCTATGGGTGAACCAAAGTTGACCATCCAAGAACAAGTCTTCCCCACCTGCAGTAGTCGTACAACAAACTGCTGTGGCTGAAAGAACCAAAATGTCTTACCACAATTTTAGCCAAATGAAACCAGACATATCTTGAGATGGTCTGCGAGTTTACAGAAAGCTTATTATAAACCACGGAATCACATCCTGAAATTCAATTCCTTGAATTTTCTGTACGCTTCATGTTGAAAAGCAACACTATTCCAGTAATCCAGTTCCTGTAAATATTCTTGCAAAACAACAAGAACCAACTTATCTCAAAACATTGGTGCAGTTATGATGCAAGGCCCCAAATAACCCCTTTTCTCAAACTGTCCTACTTCCTTTTGATTGGGGAACTGATCTTAAAGGCAATCTTGCCTTGCAATATCAGGGCAATTCCTGCCCAACATGAAAATTCTGATGTCACTGGGAATTTTCCTATAAACAAACACACATTTGCCAAGTTTTTAAACTTCAGAGTAGTAGTCATTATGTAAGAAGCAAGTACCACGGCTAAGCAAAAAGATGGGTGGTGTAAAAAGAGGGGTTGTCAAGGGTCGGCCATCCAGAAGCTGCCACAGCATGTACAGGTGACAGGAAACTGGGACCCAGCCTTGTACTGGAAAAAAAGCAGCGGGACAAAGGCTGGGAAGAAGCAGATGGCCAGGGCCAGGCTCAGGCTGAATCTCCAACCTGGGCCAGAAACTGCAAATTGCTTTAATTTGAGGTAATGATTCACACAATTTGGATACAGCCTTATGTTAGGACTTAATTTCAAATTGCAGTGCAAGATTTTCATACAATCAATTAATAGTATTTATACCAATTTAAGAGTTGTGCCCCAAGATTTTTTCCTATCTTACTTTGACACTAATAAATTTTCAACAAACCCTTACTTTGTGCAGTTATTGTAGCGTAGGTATGGAAAAATGTGTACTTAATGCGAGGGGCTCCCATTCTTAGGACTGTAATTTGGCTTGGGTTAGCACATTCAGGAGAGGGGGGCCACAATAAGCAGCAGATTTTCACTGGAAAGTTCCCTCCACTTTCCCACACTAGCAATCCTATAGTCTCTCTGAATGAGATTGCAAATTTAATGCTAAATTAGAGCCAGTTTTGAGCAGATAACCTTTGGCCCTCGGAATTGGGTTGGCGCTGTCCAAATTAATATTGTGCTGTAGTAGAATCCTTACAGCTTGTAGATAAAAGAACATGAGTCAGGAGGAGTGACACTCGCCACAGAATACCCAGCCTGTCACCTGTTCTTGTAGCCACAGTATTTATGTGGCTGGTCCAGTTAAGTTTCTGGTCAGTGGTGACCCCCAGGATGATGATGATTTTGGAATTTGCCGTTGAATGTCATGGGACAGTGATTAGACTCTCTTGTTGGAGATAGTCATTGCCTGGCACTTGCCACTCATCAGCCCAAGCCTGAAAGTCGTCCAGGTCTTGCTGCATGCGGGCACAGACTGCTTCATTACCTAAGGAGTTCCAAATGGAACTGAACACTGTGCAATCATCAACAAACATCCCCACTTCTGACCTATGATGGAGGGAAGGTCATTGATGAAGCAACTGAAGATGGTTGGGCCTAGGAAATTGCCCTACGGAACTCCTGCAGCGATATGCTGGGGCTGAGATGACTGACCTCCAACAACCACAACCATCTTCCTTTGTGCTAGATATGACTCCAGCCAGTGGAGAGTTTTCCTCCAGATTCCCATTGACTTCAATTTTACTAGGACTCCTTGATGCCACACTTGGTCAAATGCTGCCTTGATGTCAAGGGTAGTCACTCTCACCTCTGGAATTCTGCTCTTTTGTCCATGGCTGTAACGAGGTCTGGAACCGAGTGGTCCTGGCGGAACCCAAACTGAGCATCGGTGAGCGGGTTATTGGCGAGTAAATGCCGCTTGATAGCACTGTTGACGACACCTTCCATCACTTCGCTGATGATTGAGAGTAGATTGATGGGGTGGTAATTGGCTGGATTGGATTTGTCCTGCTTTGTGTGGACAGGACATACCTGGGCAATTTTCCACATTGTCAGGTAGATGCCAGTGTTGTAGCTGTACTGGAACACCTTGGCACCTTGGCTAGAGACACAGCTAGTTCTGGAGCACAAGTCTTCAGCACTACAGCCGGGATGTTGTCAGGGCCCATAGCCTTTGCTATCCAGTGTGCTCAGCTGTTTCTTGATATCACGTGGAGTGAAACGAATTGGCTGAAGACTGGCTTCTGTGATGGTGGAGACCTCAGGAGGCGGTCGAGATGGATCATCCACTCAACACTTCTGGCTGAATATGGTTGCGAACACTTCAGCCTTCTTTTGCACTCACGTGCTGGGTTCCACCATCATTGAGAATGGGGATGTTAATGGAGCCTTCTCCTCCAGTTAGGAGGACTGCAGAGCCTTGATCTGATCCGTTGGTTATGGGATCGCTTAGCTCTGACCAGAGCATGCTGTTTCCACTGTTTAACATGTATGTAGTTCTGTGTTGTAGCTTCACCAGATTGGCACTTCATTTTAAGACACGTTGGTGCTGCTCCTGGCATGCTCTTCTACGCTCCTCATTGAACTAGGGTTGGTCCTCTGGCTCAATGGTAATGGTAGAGTGAGGGATATGCCAGGTCATGAGGTTACAGATCGTGGTGGAATACAATTCTGCTGCTGCTGATGGCCCACAACGCCTCATGGATGCCCAGTTTTGAGCTGCTAGATCTGTTCTGAATCTATCCAATTTAGCACAGAGATAGTGCCACACAATACAATGGAGGGTGCCCTCAGTGTGAAGACGGGACTTCATCTCCACAAGGACTGTGCAGTGGTCACTCCTACCAATACTTTCATGGACAGATACATCTACGACAGGGAGATTGGTGAGAACGAGGGCAAGTAGGTTTTTCCCTCATGTTGGTTCTTTCACCACTTGCCGCAGGCCCAGTCTGGCAGCTATTTCCTTCAGGACTCAGCCAGCTTGGTCAATAGTGGTGCTACCGAGCCACTCTTGGCGATGGACATTGAAGTCCCCCACCCAGAGTACATTCTGTGCCCTTGCTACCCTCAGTGCTTCTTCCAAGTAGTGTTCAACATGGAGGATTACTGATTCATCAGCTGAGGTAGGGTGGTAGGCGGTGATCAGCAGGAGGTTTCCTTGCCCATGTTTGACCTGATGCAATGAGACTTCATGGGGTCCGAAATCAATGTTGAGGACTCCCAGGACCACTCCCTCCTGACCGTACGCCACCTCTGGTGGGTCTGTCCTGCCGATATGACAGGACATACCCAGGGATGGTGATGGAGGAGTCTGGTATATTGGATGAAAGACATGGGCCTAGAAATTGAGTTTGCGCTGCGCCAGGGCTTTAGCGCCGGAAGTTAGCGCCAGCGCTAAAGCCCTTTGCGCGTGCCAAAAATTCAGTAGCGCCGCGCCCAAACGGCTGCCAGCGCTACTGAAGGGTTTTAGCGCCTGAAAACTGGCGCAACGCGCCGCATTGCGGCGCCCGCTGCGGTGCGGCAGGCTCGGGAAGTGCAGGCCTCCTCCTTCCGTTAAGGAGGAGCTGCCTGCACCCGGCCGCGGCCCGCGCAAATCTCATCAAAAATGAGCCCGGCACCTCGGACAAGTGCCGGGCTTGCATCTGTTCCGGGGGGGGGGGGGGGAGCGGGGGAGAAGTCCGGGGAGGGAGCTGCGGGCAGGCGGCCGGCGGGAAAGCGGCCGGCCGCCGCGCCTCCTTAAAGCGCCAGCGCAGACTCCGGCAACACTCGTTTGCCGGAGTCTTAGTTGCGGCTGCCACTGGCGAGGCGGCCGCAACTGAATTTCGGCTTGGGGCCGGGTTACCACGGCAACCGGGACGCTGCGCACACCGATGACGTCATCGGTGCCGGCGCAGCGCTACCGGTCTACCGCCGCGGAAGGGCGCCAGGCAATTTAGGAACCGACGCCAATTGCAGCGCTAGGCCCTCTAGCGCCGCAAAATCGGTGCTAAGGGCACTGAATTTCTAGGCCATGGAGTATGACTATGTCAGGCTGTTGCTTGGCTAGTCTGTGGAACAGCTCTCTCAATTTTGGCACAAGTCCCCAGGTGTTAGTGAGGAGGACTTTGCAGGATCGACTGGGCTGGGTGTGCCTCTGTCGTGTCCGGTGCCTAGGTCGATGCCAGGTGGTCCATCCGGTTTTATTGTTTGGAAACTTGTTTGTATAACTGAGTGGCTTTTCAGAGGCAGTTAAGAGTCGACTACATTGTGGTGGGTCTGGAGTCACATATAGGCCAGACCAGCCAAGGTCAACTAAAGGACATTAGTGAACGAGATGGGTTTTTATGACAATCCAACAGTTTCATGGTCACCATTACCAATACTAGCTTTTTATTCCAGATTGATTAATTAACTAAATTTAAATTCACCAGCTGCCATGGTGGGATTTGAACTCATGTCTCTGGATCATTAGGCCTCTGGATTACTAGTTCAGTAACATAACCACTATTCAGTAACATAGTCTTATTTTCTGTTGCCGCCATTTGCTCTAGGCATTGCTGCATTGTGTTGAATTTTTTGTGGCTATTGACAGAGGAAGTCATTGGCTTCTGCCATGACAACTGCCATTTATCTCTGCTCCAAGTGCTTCCATGCGATTGTGCTGCTCAGAACGGAGTTCACAGGCTCTGGAGCCAAGGGCTGACCTCTGCAGAGCCTCTGCTTCCCCACTGTCAAGAGCTCATGTTCACCTCTGACTCCAGCACAGTGAAAAACCCTCATTGGATCTATCTACATCCCACCTGGGTGGATTTCTCTGGGCTGGTGAATGAGAGAGAAAGGGTGAATGTTGGTAACGATGTGACTGGTTGGCAGTGGTAGAAGGCCACTTGTCTCTTCCTCTTCAGTGACATCTAGCTTTGGGTTATCTAGAGGAAAGAAAATGGAGTTGTTGTGTTATGCAGCTACCAGACAGTTCCACAGCTACCAGACAGTTCCGCTGCAGCTTTTGAAGGTGCTCGATTATGTTTCTTGCCAGTGTGTTTGCGATTGCTAACCATTATATAGACAAGCCATAGATAGTCCAGACAAACGTATAACTACCACACGCCTTCTTACATCTCCATCCCCAATACATTCAGTTACATGGCAACATTTCTAAGACTTCTTCCTCGTGAGGGGTCAGATGTCATTCTGTCAGTCAGAGAGGACCACCACCACCCATAGCCAAAGATTCCTGTTGTTACACTGGGTCTCCATCTCCCCTCCAGCTATTTTCCACTCCCCTGCCCCACATCTGGTAACCATTCAGGGCATACTTGGTATCTAAGTGAGTGGCTGGTGATTGCTTTTTTTCCCCTAAGTCTTGAGTTTATTACTGTTAAGTTAGTTAATAGTCTATTAAGTAGAGGCATGGCATGGCAGGGCACCTCATTCCTGTGGAATGCACATCTTGTGCCATGTGGGAACTCCAGGGCACTTTCTGTATCCTGGACAACCACATGTGCAGGAAGTGTCGTCAGCTGGAGGATCTCAAGCTCCAGGTGTGCGCAGGCAGAGAGGGAATGGGTGACCATCAGACAGACAAGGAGGCAGGTAGTGCAGGAGTCCCCTGAGTGCATCTCACTCTCTAACCAGTATTCATTACTGAATACTGGTGAGGGCGATGGTTCCTCTGAGCAGTACAGCCAGAGTCCATGGCAACACGGGTGGCTCAGCTGTATGGTGGGGGGGGGGGTGGAAGGAAGATCGGGATAGCAATAGTGATAGGAAATTCGATAGTTAGGGGAACAGACAGGCATTTCTGCTGCCGCAGATGTGATTCCAGGATGGCATGTTGCCTCCCTGGTGCCAGGGTCAAGGATGTCACTGAGCGGCTGTAGAACATTCTGAGGCAGGAGGGTAAACAGCCAGAGGTCATGGTCCATATCGGTACCAACGACATAGGTAGAGAGAGGGATGAGGTCCTGCAAGCAGACTATAGGGATTTAGGAAAGAGATTAAAAAGCAGGACCTCAAAAAGGTAGTAATCTCCGGATTACTCCCAGTGCCACGTGCTAGTGAGTACAGGAATAGGAGGATAGAACAGATGAATGCGTGGCTCGAGAGATGGTGCAGGAGGGAGGGCTTTAGATTCCTGAGGCATTGGGACCATTTCTGGGGAAGGTGGGACCTGTACAAGCCGGACGGGTTACACCTCAACAGAGCCGGGACTAATATTCTCACAGGGAGGTTTGCTAGTGCTTTTGGGGAAGATTTAAACTGGCTTGGCAGGGGGATGGGAACCAGGATGTAGCATTAGAAAGGAGGAAAAGGTGTACAAAGGATTGGAAGTGACGGATAGCACTAGAGTAAGAAATAGTATAGTATTAGGTGGGTCAGACTAAGAGAGATTACAAGGTGGTCTACGATGGGTTTACAGTGCATGTGTGTAAATGCACAAAGCACGGTTAATAAGGTTGGTGAGATGCAGGTGCAAATAGCCATATGGGAATATGATGTCGTGGCAATAATGGAGACCTGGCTCAAAAAAGTGCAGGATTGGGTATTAAATATTCCTGGATATAAGGTGTTCAGGAATGATGGGGAAGGAAAGAAAGGAGGTTGGGTGGCAGCATTGATTAAGGAGAATGTTACAGTGCTGGAGAGAGAGGATGACCTGGAGGGGTCAAGGACAGAATCTATTTGGTTAAAGATAAGAAACAATAGAGGTGCCATTACACTGCTAGGTATATTCTATAGGTCACCAACTAGTGGGAAGGATACAGAGGAGCAAATTTGCAGGGAAGTTACAGAGAGGTGCAAGAACCATAGAGTAGTGATAATGGGGGACTTCAACTATCCTAATATAGCTGGGATAGTAATACAGGAAACTCTTGATTTACCGGCACCTAAATAACCGGAAACCTCTGTTAACCGGCAAAATTCAGGAGTAGGTTCAGGTAAGTTTTACTTTATATTAGTGGCTGTTCCTGGATCTGTGGCCGTGTAACCGGGGTTCCTGCGCAACAGGGACGCTTGGTCTGTGGCTGGGGTTCCCGCACCTGTTGCCATGCAACAGGGACGCCTGGATCTGTGGCCGTGTACGGGGCTCTTGTACCTTTTATTATACCTCTCTGTAATCCAGACTTTTTGATAAACCGGCACCACGCCAGTCCCGTCGGTGCCGGATAAAAAAAAAAGTTTCCTGTAGTGTAAAGGGCAGAGATGGGGAAGAATTTCTGAAGTGTATTCAGGAGAACTTTCTTGATCAGTACATTTCCGGCCCAACGAGGAAGGAGGCATTGCTGGATCTGGATCTGGTTCTGGGGAATGATGTGGAGCAAGTGTCAATAGGGGAACACTTAGGGAACAGTGATCATAGTATCAGAAGGTTTAGATTAGCAATGGAAAAGGACAGGGAGCAATCTAAAGTAAAAAATACTTAATTGGAGGAAGGAAAATTTCAGTGGAATGAGAACAGATCTGGCCCGGGTAAATTGGAATCAAAGATTGGCAGGCAAAACTGTAATCGCACAATGGGCTGCCTTTAAACAAATGGTTCGGGTACATTCCCATGAGGGGGAAAGGTAGGCCAACCAAAGTCAGAGCTCCCTAGATGATGAAAGAGATAGAAAGTAAGATGAAGCAGAAAAAGGGGGCATATGACAGATGTCAGGTTGAGAATACAAGTGAGAACCAGGCTGAATATAGAAAGTTCAGAGGGGAAGTGAAAAAAGAAATAAATGGGGCAAAGAGAGAGTATGAAAATAGATTGATAGCTAACATAAAAGGAAATCCAAAAGTCCTCCTTAGGCATATAAATAGTAAACGGGTAGTAAGAGGAGGGGTGGGGCCAATTAGGGACCAAAATGGAGACCTACCCATGGAGGCAGAGGGTACTGCTGAGGTACTAAAGGAATACTCTGCATCTGTCTTTACCAAGGAAGAAGACACTGCCAAAGTCATAGTGAAAGAGGAGGTAGTTGAGATACTGGATGGGATAAAAATTGATAAACAGGAGGTACTAGAAAGGCTGGCTGTACTTAAAGTAGATTAGTCACCAGCATCAGATGGGATGCATCCTAGGATGCTGAGGGAAGTAAAGGTGGAAATTGCAGAGATACTGGCCATGATCTTTCAATCCTCTTTAGCTACAGGGTTGATGCCAGAGGACTGGAGAATTGCAAATGTTACACCCTTGTTCAAAAAAGGGTGCAAGGATAAACCCAGCAACTACAGGCCAGGTAGTAGGGATGGGGAAGCTTTTAGAAATGATAATCAGGGACAAAATTATCACTTGGACAAGTGTAGATTAATTAAGGAAAGCCAGCACGGATTTGTTAAAGGCAAATCGCGTTTAACTAACTTGCTTGAGTTTTTTGATGAGGTAGAGAGTTGATGAGAGCAATGCGGTTGATGTGACATAGACTTCCAAAAGGCATTTGATAAAGTGCCACATAATAGGCTTGCCAGCAAAATTGAATGGAATAAAAGGGACAGTGGTAGCATGGATACGAAATTGGCTAAGTGACAGGAAACAGAGAGTAGTGGTGAACGGTTGTTTTTCAGACTGGAGGGACACAGTGGTGTTCCCCAGGGGTCAGTACTAGGACCACTGATTTTCTATATATACATATTAATGACTTAGACTTTGGAGTACAGGGCACAATTTCAAAATCTGCAGATAACACAAAACTAGAAAGTATAGTAAATACTAAGGAGGATAGTGATAGACTTCAAGAGGACATAGACAGGCTGGTGGAATGGGCGGATACGTGGCAGATGAAATTTAACGCAGAAAAGTGCGAAGTGATACATTTTGGTACGAAGAACGAGGAGAGGCAATATAAACTAAAGGGTACAATTCTAAAGGGGGTGCATGAACAGGGAGACCTGGGGGTATATAAGAACATAAGAAATAGGAGCAGTAGGCCATTCGGCCCCTCGAGCCTACTCCGCCATTCAATAAGATCATGGCTCAACTCCACTTTCCTGAACTATCCCCATATCCCTTGATTCGATTAATATCCAAAAATCTATCGATCTCTGCACAAATCGTTGAAGGTGGCAGGGCAGGTTGAGAAAGCGGTTAAAAAAGCATACGGGATCCTGGGCTTCATATATAGAGGCCTAGAGTACAAAAGCAAGGAAGTTATAATGAACCTGTATAAAACACTGGTTCGGCCTCAACTGGAGTATTGTGTCCAATTCTGGGCACCGCACTTTAGGAAGAATGTGAAGGCCTTAGAGAGGGTGCAGAAAAGATTCACAAGAATAGTTCCAGGGATGAGGGACTTCAGTTATGTGGATAGACTAGAGAAGCTGGGGTTGTTCTCCTTTGAACAAGAGAAGGTTGAGAGGAGATTTGAGAGGGTGTTCAAAATCATGAGGGGTCTAGACAGAGTAGATAGAAACTGTTCCCACTGGCGGAAGGGTTGAGAACCAGAGGACACAGATTTAAGGTGATTGGCAGAAGAACCAAAGGCGACATGAGGAAAAACTTTTTTACGCAGCGAGTGGTTAGGATCTGGAATACACTGCCTGAAAGGGTGTTGGAGGCAGATTAAATCGTGGCTTTCAAAAGGGAATTGAATAAGTACCTGAAGGAAAATAATTGCAAGGTTATGGGGAAAGAGTGGGACTAGCTGAAATGCTCTTAGAGAGTCGGCACGAACTCAACAGGCTGAATGGCCTCCTTCTGTGCTGTAACCATTCTAATGATTTTAACTCCCCTGTTCACTGTTTTCCAACCCCAAGGGTGTATCTGAGGAATTGCAGGCTGGAATTACACAACGTACGCGCTACTCAGTATTTATATTAGATGACCTGACAATTTACGGCAGGGTCAACATCATGACAGTAAGAATTTGTGCTCAGAATCTATATTAATACCATGTTATCTGTCTAATATAATATAAAATGATAGTGAACCTCTAAAAACATCGCTGATTTTATTGTTTCTTTGCTAGGACCACAGGGGAGGAAAAGTAAAAAATTGAGATAAGAAAAAAAATTGGAATTAAAAAAATCACCTAATAAGCATAAACATTTCAATAGTAAAGAACATGTGAAGGAATATCTTTTAAGGTTTTTTTCTTCTTAAATGTACATCCTTGTTACCTCAGAAAAGGTGGAGGGGGGTGGTGGGGACAGCGAAGCTGACAGTAATTCATCTGTCAGGCGTTTGGAAAGGCTATCTGTTCAGAGTGAATGTCAGATTCAGAATTCTAATGTTAAAAAACTATTCCAATGATAAAACATCCATGGCAATACAGTGTACTTTTATATACTGTGCATCAGAAGATTTAAAAAGAAAGTTTTCCCAGGTAGTTACCGCCACCCGGCTCACAGCAGACAAACCCAGACCGAGAGGAAAAACCCTGAGCAGGGCCATCAGCCAATCAGAGATATTGTGAAGTGGTGAAACAGGTTACTTGTGTAAAAGTTTCACAATTCCATTCAAGGAAACAAACCAGCTGGAGGTTAAAGTGCTTTCAGAATAAGTGTCTATTGTAATCAGTGTCAGGATGTCCCCATTTGAGAGTTTCTACAAGCAGCTCCCCGTGGTTAACTGTTTACATCCATTAACCCAATTTTATTAACATTTTGCATTTTATTGCAGTTTATAAACTAACCTTCAGCTACAATCTCACGTTCGATATTTGATGTCCCCCTACTCCTCCCCAGGCACTTTACAGGATGCAGAAATCCCAAAACAGCTTTTAAACTGAACCCTCCAGGTGAGGAATGACTTCCAAAGCCGTAAAGATCATAGGTGGACTTGCAATTCAAGGGTAAATTTTCCAGTTGCTTGCTCCCAGCACAAACATTCTTCCACTGAGAGCACATAAATCGGGAAATCAACCCTTTGCAGTCCATGATTTTCCATCCATTCACTTGAATGAAACCTGCTGGAAATGAGCAATTGGAAAATGTACTCATTAAAATAACGAGCTCACCCGAAGAATACAACAGAACCCACTAAATTTCACTGGAACATTGGAACAGTTAAAAGGAGACACAGAATCCATAAAAACGACTCTGTTTTCTGGAATGTAAAATTCTAGCCCCTAAGCTCCTGTTCCCTACTACAGACAAAGCTTTTTGTGAGCACTTACCAGCAGCCTGGTCCTTTCGCAATATAAAATGAGCCAAGTTCAACAAAAAACTCTGTGCACTGGACATGTTGACACATGCAGCTTTTAAAAACATAATTTGTTTTATAGTATTATATGGAAGAGGTGGGCACTGGAAAGACTCAAATTCTCAACCAAAGATTGATTAAAATGCAGTTAAATGTGTCTAGAAAGAACACCCAGACTTGCTGCAAAATCTGTCATTCTGGTCACTGATTGCCCACCTAAACTATATTGCCAAGCATAGCCTTTTCTTTTATTTTTCTATAGAACAAAAGTTCTATTATACCAGTGGTAATGGGGAGAGGGAAACCAGTCGATGGGGACGGAAAAACATGCTCCAGTAGAAGTTGGTTTTAATTTATCCCCCCCCCGCCTCACTCACTCACTGAATCAGAGAGATACAAGTAGGCCATTCATCCCATTAAACCGACTCCACCGTTTTGTTAGCAATGGTAGCTCTCATCTTTATAACCCTTTCTCCATATCCTTTAATAATCATTCCCCATCTACTATCCTTGCCAATTGATTGTGTCTATCATTTTCTGGGACAGTGTGTTCCCCATTCTCACAATGGTTTATGTTTTTTCTAGATCCACTTTTAACCGGCTTAGTTCGAATTTTAAGAATATAATGTCCCTTTTCCAAATTCTACTTGAGGGAAAAGTCAACCCAGTTAAATGCCTTCATTATTTTAAACACCTAAATCAGTTTATCCCTTAACCTCCAGAGAATATAACCCATAGAATCATAGAAATTTATGGCACAGAAGGTGGCTATTCAGCCCATCGTGTCTGTGCCGGCCGAAAGAGAGCTAACCAGCCTAATCCCACTTTCCAGCTCTTGGTCCGTAGCCCTGTAGGTTACGGCACTTCAAGTGCCTATCCAAGTACTTTTTAAATGTGATGAGGGTTCCTGCCTCTACCACCCTTTCAGGCAGTGAGTTCCCCACCACCCTCTCGGTGAAAAAAGTTCTCCTCAACTCCCCTCTAATCTTTCTACCAATTACTTTAAATCTATGCCCCCTGGTTATTGACTTCTCTGCTAAGGGAAATAGGTCCTTCCTATCCACACTATCTTGTTTAAATCTAATTTAAACCCAAGTTTACCTAGTCCTTCATTGTAACTCAGTCACTTTTCACACAGATTCACAGAATCCCCACAGTGCAGATAGAGGCCATTTCGGCCCATCGAGCCTGCACCGACACATATCCCACCCTATCCCCATAACCCCGTAACCCCACGTATTTAATCCCCTAACACTAAGGGTCAATTTATCATAGCCAAATCAACCTAACCCGCACATCTTTGGACTGTGGGAGGAAACCGGAGCACCCAGAGGAAACCCACGCCGACACAGGGAGAATGTGCAAACTCCACACAGACAGTCGCCCGAGGCCGGATTTGAACCCGGGTCCCTGGTGCTGTGAGGCAACAGTGCTAACCACTATGCCACCATGCCTCCCTTTATCCAGGTATTATTGCTGGACTTTCTCCAAGGCTAGTATATCCTTCCTAAGCCGAGGCACCCAAAACTGGACACAATAGGGCTGATTTTAACTTGCGGCAGGTATTGTGGGGATCAAAGCAGGCAGTGGTCTGGCCGGGCCACGGAGGCCCAAGATATCTTAATTCCTG
This sequence comes from Somniosus microcephalus, assembly GCF_052327205.1. Taxonomy (NCBI): domain Eukaryota; kingdom Metazoa; phylum Chordata; class Chondrichthyes; order Squaliformes; family Somniosidae; genus Somniosus; species Somniosus microcephalus. Next base: position 250,302,480 of record NC_140991.1, read on the forward strand.
GACCTCATTAGCATTTATCAGCACTAACTTCCACCCGAAGTCGGCAGGAAAGACATCACCGTAGGCAGACAGAAGTCAAAATTTGTGAGGGGATAGTGGCCAAGTTGTTGCTTGGGGCCCATGAAAACAGTCCCCGGCAAGGCAAGTAAGGAATGAGATGGGGGGGGGGAGGGGGAGGGGGAATAGGGAAAGTCTATGATCAGGGGAGGCTGAAGGTATCCTTCTGGGGCTAGAAGCAGCACTCATCCTGGAGTCTGGACCACAAGGGACTGTTTAAAAAAAAAATTACGCTTGCTTGGGCCTCATAACCAGGTTCCAGGTTTACTGGCGGGTTTCAGATCATGCAGCCCTTAGTTGCGTCTGCGGTTAAAGTGGCGCGCATATCCCCCGATGACGTCATCAGGACATGACTTTTAAATTAGGTCCCTGCTTCTCTGGGATGGGCACCCTTCCTGTGCATGACTTGAGACTAGTTAAAATTTGGGGGGTGGGAATGCAATGTTCCCGCCAGGCCAGGGAGAAACTACTCCTGAATACCAAATGAGGCCTGTCTAGTGTTCTGTATATCTGCAGTGGTACTTCCTTGCTTTTCTACTCTTTACATACAGCATTGCATTATCCTATTTGCACCTATCCAACACCCCACCTATCCATTGACCATGGGAGTACAGGATGTGGGTGTATCTATTTGCAAAACCAAATTTCTGATGTGTCCCCTTGGAGGACACAAGACATAACCAACAGTTTGTCTGGAATGTGTAATTTGATCCTGCCTGCTGGTGTAATCGAGATCTTTGCAATGTGTAATTTGATTCATTCATTGTAACAGCCAGGCACCAGAGCTCACAGTGGAAACACTACTACTTTCAGAGAAGACAGGACTCACCCTCCCAGGTTAGGAGCGTTCACACTGCCAAGTTCAGATAGGAAGGGACGAGGCCATGGAGGGATTTTACCATGAGGACGAGAATTTTAAACTCAAGGGGTTGGTGGACAATGTTCCTTCTAATTTTTTTTGGGGTGCGCTGTTTCTTTAACGGGTTACGCGGCCCATTCAAAATTTCGCACATGCGCAAAATCTCCCATTCAAAGGCCAGTAAGCAGCCTGCAGGGGATCTCCAGACAGCTGCACAGCTTAGTGGGAACGTTGTTGATAGACCATGAGCCAATGTAAGTCAACGAGCATATCACAGAATCACAGAAACCCCACAGTGCAGATAGAGGCTATTTCGGCCCATCGAGCCTGCACCGACACATATCCCACCCAATCCCCGTAACCCCTACACCAACACATGTCCCACCCTATCCCTGTAACCCCACGTATTCAATCCCCCTAACACTAAGGGTCAATTTATCATAGCCAATCAACCTAACCCGCACATCTTTGGACTGTGGGAGGAAACCGGAGCACCCGGAGAAAACCCACGCAAACAAGGGGAGAATGTGCAAACTCCACACAGACAGTCGCCCGAGGCCGGATTCGAACCCGGGTCTCTGGCGCTGTGAGGCAACAGTGCTAACCACTATGCCACCATGCATAGGGTGATGGGTGAATGCGACTTGCTGTGCGTTAGGATACGTGCAGCAGAATTTTGGATGAGCTCAAGCTCATTGAGGGTGGAAGATGGGAGGCTGGCCAGGAGAACATTGGAATAGTCGAGTCTGCAAATAACACATAAATGTAATGTTATGCATGTTGTAGGACCAACACAGAATACGCTCTCATTTTTAAAAATTAATTCATTTATTGCCCACTCATAGTTGCCCTTGAGAGGGTGGTAGTGAGATGTTTTCTTGAACCACTGCAGTCCAGGGGGGCAGGGAGGGGGGGTGGAGGAGAGGAGAGGGTGCAGGTATAAAGAGGGTGGGGGTGGAAGAACCTGATCCAGGCCTAACAGAGGGCAGGAGAACATGATCTATCTTCCCATCTGGATCACGTTCTTGCTCTCATCTACAACAGTGACTACACTTCAAAAAGTACTTAAATTGCTATAAAGCGCTTTGGAATGTCCGGTGATCGTGAAAGGCACTACGTAAATGCAAGTCTTTCTTTCTTTCATTCCACCCTCCTTTAGACCTGGATCATGTTCTTCCCCCCTTCCCACTGTTGTCACCAACAAGTTCCGGACCTTCTCCTGCACCCGCAACCCCCCCCCCCCCCACTTCCGCTGAGTTTCTGACCCCCCGCCCCCCCTCTTCGAACTCCTCTGCATGCGCAGAGAGTGTCAAAACCACTGTGCAAATAATCACTCCGACAGGATTTCACTACATTCAAAACACAAACTCTTCATCATCAGCACAAATTTTCATCGAAGTAAAAACAAAACAGTAAGAAATAATTTGGTGTTCATTGTCATGCATCCTGAATTTCAGTGTTGATAAAAGAAACTTCACAAGTTTATTTACAAAAATGCTTTATGGTGGCTTTCGTGTAATACTCAAGGCTCCATAAAATCTGCCCAACTGCATTTATTCGGAAGTCATAATTTGTAAACTCATTTCCCTATGAAAGGTGTGAAAGGTCAGTAATTGCGAAAACTGCATTGCTGGTCAGTGTAGGCAGCTGAACATTCAGCCAGCATGTTTCCTGCACTTCTGGCTCTGGAGGGTGCTGCCAAAAACCATCTTATAAAAGGGTGTAACTAGCTCAAAACGTTCCTTTTTCTGCTCGTGCCACCCCCACCTCCTCTGTTTCCTAATGAAAACCAGCAAACTCACCCCGAAGAGAAGCCCTTGAACTAGAATGTGCAAAATTACACCAGGCGTGCACACTTCACACTTTCGTCTGAAACATCTCTCTCTCTGCTATTTTAGTGGAGGCATTAACCCATTTAAAATAAATGGGGGAATCGTCACCTCTGCTAAAATTACAGAAAAAAATAATTTCTGACATGTTTTAAGTGCTTGGACACTTGTGTCCCACACCCAAATTTCATGCCCTGGTTTACTATTTAAAAATGAAATGTTCTACCACTGCACACCTTGCATGATTAACCCCTTCAATATGGACTAATATATTAGTTTTCAAAATAAGCAACTGTTGTCGACCAAGTAATCTTGACATTTCCCAATTACACATTTCTGTGAAGCAGTGTTAAATTAAGTCACTACCTGCAGAACTGCAAAGTATTTCTACTGTAGGTGAGTAAGTCATTATTTTTGTGAAAAAACCTGCCTGTGTAGTTCTCAAATAGATGAACTAAACCACTAGAATGGTAATACAGTAGTTGCTCTGGTTGCATTCGCGTACAGATCATTCTTATGAAAACCATTTAGTAAATAAGTATTTTAGCTTTTCTTTATACTACTGGAGATCATGTCTAAAACAGATTAGGAATGAACAGAACATGGGCAGCCATGTGTGTCATTATAAAACAAGAGCACTAAAGCAGTGGGTTTAGTGACGTTAATCTGAAGACAAATAGTTAGTGATCTTGCTTGTATCCTCCCCCATAGCATGCTGAAACACATCAAGATACCAATGAAATGTTTCATGTCCTGTAGAACATGTATTCAGTAGCAGAGTTCCCTTCTAATTGTTGATGGTATCAGAGGTTATACGCATTATACGCTCGTCACGGGTCGTGGGAGTGGGGGAGAAGGGGGATTTTCAGAAATAACTTAACATATGTTAAGATATACAGTACTCAATTATGTTCACAGAAGTTGTAGACATTACTCTTCTGATTTATAATGGTTCTTCAAAAAATGCATAAAGGGAAAAATATGATGGAAGAACAGCCAAATTTATACAAGCAATTTTGGAAAACACATTCACTTGAATAAAGATCTTGCACGCATCAAGGTTACTTGTGGAACACAAGGCTGACTCGTGGAACAAGTTAGGGTTTGTCAAGAGCTTAAGCAGGGTCTTGGGGAGAAATGCAGTAATCAAAAATTTACACTTACCTCATAGGAATGCCAGAAGTCTTCTGTTAAAACTGTGATAGTAGTATTAGCAATCTGCATCCCTGGCATTCAACTAAAATGATTTTAACATTACCCACGTTCACAGTGATTGAGAGGACATAAACCACAACAGTGTTAAAAGGGTAGGTGTTTACCAGAATCAACCCAGTAATGGTCTACCATTTATTGCAGAATATCCTACAGATGAACATATACACAAAAACAGAGAGACGGAAACAGACACACAAACAGAGAAAAACAGAGGCAGAGGTGGAAATATACACATATGGACTCAAGAACACAAAAGGGAGGCACAGAGCAGACGGAGACACACAGAAAAACAGAGGGGCACAAAAACATACACATCAATGTTTCTAATTAGCATGCAAATCACTCACATCGAACAATATGATGTAGACACAGCTGTAACAGAAAACCCAACACATTTTGGTCTCCAAACGCATTTGATCAGACAGTTCAAAATTAGATAAAAAATAATTAATTGCTGCGACCCAACCATCACCTTCTGTAAATTTCAGTCCCATTTTGCATTGATACGATGAAGACCAAACATGCAAATTTTCTTCACTAACAGTAAACTGACTCACAAAAAATATGCAAACAGATCAGCTCCAAGATAAATTCTATACAACCATAACAAAGCATGCCTTATTTCAGCTGCAACATATTCTAATCAATCTTTCTATTGGCCACATTACCAGCCAGCTGACAGGTCATCCCCCAGCCTCTCTGCCACATCACACCTGAATTACCCTGCCATATCAGATTATATTCATTCTGTGATTCTCAAACATAATCTCGGAGGTTTAGGGATCCTAGGAATCCACCCCGACACTTTTCCATGGCAACAGCAGCTACAGTAAGGCAGTCTATCTCTGACGCAAGTAGGCAGAATACAACCCATCAGCAGCAGTCTACAAATGTCAGTAGCCAAACAGATTTCTCTTTCTCCCTCACTGTCCAGACATTTTAACGCTGCAGAATACCACCCAAATGACTTTTCCTAGCTCATTTCAAATCAATCATTTATGGAATTACCATACACAGGGCAGCCCTTCCAAGGTGCTCATTTAAAAAAAATTTAAAAATTTAAATACGCATATAGTCAACTGCATTGTGAGATAATGGAGTGGGATATATTTTTAATTATTGTACTTCCAACTGTCTACCCTATTAAGGTCAAACCAAAGGGAAATCTGCATGCAAGAGTGTGCGCGTTTATTCACGTTTGCCTGCGTTATTAGGGGAATGATTTATTTTGAAGTAGATAAAACTGTAAGAGTTCCCTGAACCGCAAAAAGGCATGTTTACATAGATATGTGCTGCTGGTGACAGGAGGGCAATATCCCACAGTTGACAGTATACTGTAGCATAGGCTGTTTTTATACAATGCAAGAACCAATGTAAGGCCAGCAGCCAGGAAGATCTGTGTTTTTAACAAGACTGTTGCGAATCCCAGTAGCTTTACCTTCGGGTTGCAGCTGGCTGCAACAGACCAATGCAAGGGGAATGGGTGGTGCTAGCATGGGTGCCTCGGTATAAAACCAGTTGTAGAAATGCACTCTGCCCAATTTTTGCAGGAATCAAGAGCAGATAGCAAAGTTGTATAGAACAACCACCTTTCTAATAGGGGTTGACAGCATATAGATGTTCAGAGGTTGTGGATCATAGTGGATCTTTGCTGGAGCCCTGCTTTCCAAACACCCAAGCGGAAATATAAAAGTCCATAAATAGCAGTTGGTGCTGACAAAGAAATGAGGAAAATACCCACAATTCTTTTTGAAAAAGCAAGAACTTTAAACAATTCTTGAAAAAAATGATTATGGTGAAACACATCCTTATTCTAAGTATTTGAGAGTTTAATTTCTTGCAACGATTCACAGCATTACAGATCAAAGTGCTCACAAAGAAGCAGTCAAAGGGGATTGTTAAATGTAGATTGCCTTTAAAACAAATCTTTTATGAGGTTCACAGACATGTAATAGTGATGGAAAGTACTCACTGATTGTCCAAGTGAATGCTGGTAAACTAAACCACACACACATTAGACATCAGTGCAGTTGATGTTACACTTACTACCTAGAACTGTTGTAGCTCGATCAAAGAAAAATTTTAGCTTCCACACTATAAAGATATGTCGTCATATTATATCTAGTTCGCCTTACAATTGACTGCATATTACTGCAAAGCATGCAGAGTTGCAGTTTTAATACAGTGAAGTCGAGTTTTTATTAAATGTTATTGTATTTATACAGAACAAGTCATACTCATGAGGGAGTAAAAGGCTATCACACCTCCTCAGAGCTTCCCAAACATCATGGTGCATAAATCCCTTAGTTGCATTATAACCTTGAGAATTCCAATTACAGCAAGTTATTCTAGTGTACATAAACAATGATCTCTCACACATGGAACAGACTTCTGGGTACAGTAGTGGATGGGAATACCCTGGGGAAAAAAGAGTTGCTGCAATAGGACTGCGGGGGCTGTGGTTAGGTGGCAAAAAATAGTGTAGGGCCTTTCTAGATGGATGAATTACGGTAGGCCAAATGGCCTTCCTGTTGTGAATTTGTGTAAGGTGTGGGCTTGAAGACATAAAGTAACCTTACCCTTATGCGCTTTCAAATGAGAAACATTGGCAATAGTTCAAATACCAATTTCAAACAAGACCATTGCCAAAAGAATGAAAATCAGGAAAATCCTTCATATTCTTTGTCAAACATTAAATATGATAGAAATTGTAAACCAGTCACTTTACTGTCTACATAGTACAGAATAGCTGTTAAAACTGGCAATATCTCAATTAGCAGAAAACACTGCATTAATAGGAAATGAGGAATTCTACTATCAAGAAGTGAAAGATTACTAAATTTACACTTTATTTTACATATGCCTTATGTTTTACATACAATATATAAAGTCTATCATGAAGTCAAAATTTTCCAGTTACTGCAGTTAATAAGGTGGTAGAGTTGTTGTTGTTTACGTATCATCACACTCTTCCCCTCGGGTAAAACTGTTGCAGATGGATTTCAATGCAGGCAAGTGTGTGGTCATCCATTTTGGACCAAAAAAGAATAGATCAGAGTATTATTTAAATGGTGAAATGCTAGGAACGGTGGAGATCCAAAGAGATCACTAAAATGTAGTAATCAGTTGCAAAAAATAATCAAAAAGGCTAATGGAATCATAGAGTTATAATGGCACAGAAGGAGGCTCTGTAGAACAATCCAGTCAGTCCCATTCCCTCGCTCTATCCCTGTAGCCCTGCAAGTTTATTTCCCTCAAGTGCCTATCCAGTCTCCCCTTGAAAACATTGAGTGTCTCCGCTTCCACCACTTCCATCGGCAGCGAGTTCCAGGTCTTCACCACTCGTTGCGTAAAAAAGTTTTCCCTCACATTCTCCCTGTATCTCTTGCCCAAAACCTTAAATCTGTGTCCCCTAGTCCTTGTACCATCAACTAGTGGGAACAGCCTTTCCCCGTCTAGCCTATCCAAACCCGTCATAATCTTGTACACCTCTATCAAATCACCCCTCAACCTCCTTTGCTCTAATGAAAACAAATCCAGCTTCTCCAAACTGTCCTTGGAACTAAGATCCCCCATCCCCGGAACCATTCTGGTAAATCTCCTCTGCACCCTCTCAAGGGCCTTCACATCCTTCCTAAAGTGTGATGGCCAGAACTGGATGCAATACTCCAGTTGTGGCCTAACCAGCGCTTTATAAAGATTCAGCATAACTTCTCTACTTTTGTACTCAATATCTCCATTTATGAAACCCAAGATCCCATATGCTTTGCTAACCACTCTCTCAATATGTCCTGCCACCTTCAGGGACCTATGCGCATTAACTCCCAGGTCCCTCTGTCCCTGCACACTCTTTAAAACTGTGCCATTAAGTGTATATTGCCTCTCCTTGTTCCTTCTGCCAAAATGCATCACCTCACACTTCTCTGTATTAAATTCCATCTGCCACTTGTCTGCCAATTCTGCTAGCCTTTCTATGTCCTGTTGCAGTCAATTGGTATCATCCTCACTGTTTGCCACACCCCCAAGTTTGGTGTCATCGGCAAATTTAGAAATTCTACTCTGTATTCCAATATCCAGGTCATTTATATATATATATCAAAAAAAGCAGTGGCCCCAGCACTGACCCTTGGGGAACACCACTGTCTACCATCCACCAGTCTGAAAAACAGCCATTTACCACAACTCGCTGTTTTCCGTCCTTAAGCCAATTCCTTATCCAAGCTGCCACTGACCCATCTATTTCACGAGCCTCAATTTTGTTAACCAGCCTTCTATGTGGTACTTTGTCAAACACCTTCCTAAAATCCATGTAGACAACATCCATTGCATTGCATCGATCCTCCCTGTTACCTCATCAAAAAAATCAATTAGATTAGTCAAAATCCGCGTTGGCTCTCCTTAATTAGCTTAAACCACTCCAAGTGTCCATTAATTTTTTTCCTTGATTATTGTTTCTAAAACTTTACCCACCACTGATGTTAAACTGACCGGCCTGTAGTTACTAGGATTGTCCTTACACCCTTTCTTGAACAACGGTGTCACATTTGCCACTTTCCAATCCTCAGACACCTCCCCTGCATCTAGGGAAGATTGGAAAATTATGGCAAGCTCTTCCACTATCTCCTCCCCCAATTCCCTCAGCAATCTGGGAGGCAAGCCATCTGGACCAGGCGACTTATCCACTCTAAGCATACCCAGCCTTTCTAGTACATCCTGTTGATCAATTTTCACCGCTTCCATTGCTTCTACCTTTTCCACTTCTACCAATATTTTGTCAACATCCAACTCCTTAATAAACACCGATACAAAATACTCCTCGAGTATTCTAGCCTTACCCTGCACCTCTAAGCATATAACACCTTCTTTGTCGCTAATAGGCCCCACCCTGCCTCTTACTACCCACTCACTGTTTACATGCCAGTAGAAGATTTTTGGGTTCCCTTTTATGTTAACCACCATTCTACTCTCATTCTCTCTTTGCCGATCTTATTTTCATCTTCACTTCCCCTCTCAACTTATTGTATTTGGTCTGGTTCTCCCTTGAAGAATTCACCTGACATGCATCATACACCCTCTTTTTTTGTTTCATCATCTTCTCTATCTCCCTCGTCATCCAAGGAGCCCTTGCTTTGGTTATCTTACCCTTCCCTCTTGTTGGAATGTACCTAGCCTGTACTTGGAACATCTCCTCCTTAAAGATCACCCATTGTTCTGTTACAGTTTTTCCTGTCAGTCTTTGGTTCCATTTTACCCTGGCTAGATCCTTTCGCATCCTATTGAAGTTAGCCCTATTGCAGTTTAGAAGTTCCACTCTAGATTGCTACCCTTGCCAATGACGCCCACACCCCGTGAATGTATAAAAACAAATTGTTTACCGTGACATGAGTCATTACGCAGTGATGCAGTGCAACACACACACACAACTCCGATGCGGAGAACTAACCAGGCCTCCTGTAGCTTTTGAAAGCAGCCACCTATTCTTCATAAAAATCAGATCCAAGAAAAAAACATATTATGATGCCTATTGCAGAAAATTCAAGCACACAGGCTGATCAAGGAGTACTTGAAATAAGCTGTGCCTTCAGTCTCAGAACATCAGACTTCCCAATAATCTTGAGATCTAACAAACAAACAGGGTAACCCAGAAAATCGGGACTTTTTACATCGGTCTGGATTGGCAAAACCACGTCAATGAATTTTATAGCTAGAATACCATTATTATTAGCTCTCAGAACAGTTCAGTATTAAAAAAGTAACTGAAAAAAAAATCTCAAAGCTACTCAGCATTAACTTTCCAGCTGTTTACAAAGTTACATAGGATATACGGCACAGAAACAGGCCATTCGGCCCAACCATTCCATGCCAGCATTTATGCTCCACTCGAGCCTCCTCCCGTCTTTCTTCATCTAACCCTATCAGCATAACCCTCTATTCCATTCTCCCTCAGATGCTTGTCCAGCCTCCCCTTAAATGCATCTATACTATTCGCTTCAACCACTCCCTGTGGTAGCAAGTTCCACATTCTCACCACTCTCTGGGTAAAGACATTTCTTCTGAATTCCCTATTTGATTTCTTGGTGATGATCTTATATTGATGGCCTCTAATTATGCTCTTCCCCACAAGTGGAAACATTCTCTCTGTATTTACTCTACCCCTCAGCCTTCTCCTTTCAAGAGAAAAAGAGACCCAACCTGTTCCTCCTTTCCAGATAGGTATACCCTCGCATTTCTGGTATCATCCTTGTAAATCTTCTCTGCATCCTCTCCAGTGCCTCTATATCCTTTTTATAATATGGCGACCAGAATTGTACGCAGTACTCCAAGGGGGAGAAATTCGTAGGGTGCTAACGGGGTGCAAAGCAACTAGCACCCAGGCATGGCGCCGCCAACACCTCCCGTGAAATTCAGCGGGAGGTTAGCGGCGGCGGTAACTATTAGCGCCCTGTGGCGCTGGGCCGCCAGCGATGAAGTCATTACCGTGCGCAGCGCCCCGGCTGCGATCTTCGGTAGCGCCCCAACTTACCGCCTGACACCATGTCCGACGGGGCCGGGGGGCCTACCTGCAGCCGGGGCGGCGCTAATTAAAGGCAAGGTGCCGGGTGGCCATTTTTGTTGCTGGCCGCCTGCCAGCACCTGCCTCCGTTGCCGTCTCTGGCCTCCTGAGCACCCCCGAGCTCTTTTGCCGGCACTCTGATCCCTGGTGGCCCAGTTGGGCCCCAGGTCGCGCTGTGCAAAGCCCCCCCCCTTTAAGGGAAGGTCTGCAGTACCGCGGCACAACGAGCCGCAGCGCCACGATATATCCTCGCAGCGTCCCAAGAGGGAGGCGGGGCGCTTCCATTAGCGCCCTGCTTCCCTCTTGGGGCGCTACCAATGAATTTCGGCCACGGGGGTACTATTTTTTTTCGGGGCGCTAAAAGTTAATGCCCCAAAGGGGGTACGACTCAATTTCCCCCCCCCCGCCCCCAAGTGTGGTCTAACCAAGATTCGATACAAGTTTAGCATAACTGCACTACTTTTCAGTTCTATCCCTCTAGAAATAAACCCTAGTGCTTGGTTTGCTTTTTTTATGGCCTTGCTACCTTTAGTGATTTGTATATTTGTACTCCAAGATCCCTTTGCTCCTCTACCCCACCCAGACTCGCACCCGCCAAATGATAAGTGAACTCCCTATTCTTCCTGCCAAAATGTAATACCTCACATTTATCTGTGTTGAAATTCATTTGCCAATTATATGCTCATTCTGCAAGTTTATTAATGTCCTCCTGTAATTTGTTGCACTCCTCAGTATTGACTATCCCCCCTAATTTGGTGTCATCTGGAAATTTAGAAATTGTGTTTTTGATTCCAAAGTCTAAGGCCTAGAAATTCAGTTCGGACGCTATTGTCGGGCGCTCGTCAAATTTAGCGGCCGCCGGAAAGTGCAGGCGAGCTCGCCGAAATTCAGTAGATTTGGCCAACTTTTTGGCCGAGCGCTGCAAAAGGCGTTGGAACCCTGTGTTCAGGCGCTAATCCGGCGATGCAGCCTGATAACGCCGATTCCGGGCGCAGCGCAGGTGCGATCATGTGGTGAGTGTCAGCAGACACCCTGACGCCGGCCAGCTCTTAAAGGGGGAAGGGTCAACTTTGACTGCAGCCACGCCCTGCATGCTGTAGCCCTGCAACTAGGCCTCAGGACTGGTTGTGTGCCATATCAACGCCTGGAGGTCATGGAGAGGGCCCGTGAAAGAGCCCAGCGGTTCTCTGAGCATGCGCTGGGTGTGCTCCTTCATGGGGTGCGCAAAAGAAGACGGGTCGTGTGCCCGGCTAGTGGCAGGAAGGCTCCCAGGAGCCAGTTCAGGGAGGCGTGGACCAAAATTGCCCGGAGGGTCTCCTCCAACTCCGATGTTCCCAGGAGTGCGGACCAGTGCCGCAAGAAATACAATGACCTATGTCGGCTGGTCAAGGTGAGTACCCTTTCCAATGTCCCCCTCATCCTTGCATGTGCACCTCCCATTAGGGCCAAAGGGACATCCAAGGTCTAATGCCCAGCCCTGCTGCCGCTGCAATGGCACTTGCATGTTAATCAATAGCTCTTTCTGCACTTACCACACTGTGCAAGCTATTCCACCATGGGAGGCCTCACACACAGCTACAGGGCACCACACTGTGCAAGCTATTCCACCATGGGAGGCCTCACACACAGCAACGGGGCACCACACTGTGCAAGCTATTCCACCATGGGAGGCCTCACACACAGCAACAGGGCACCACACTGTGCAAGCTATTCCACCATGGGAGGCCTCACACACAGCTACAGGGCACCACACTGTGCAAGCTATTCCACCATGGGAGGCCTCACACACAGCAACGGGGCACCACACTGTACTTAGACGCCCTCCTTTCTCTTGCAGGCCAAGCTGGCGAGGAACGCCAGGAGCCTGCGTGTCACTGGTGGAGGCCCTCGCGATTACCAGGAGCTAACGGCTCTGGAAGAGAGGGTGGCCCGACTGCTGCGTCACCCGGTGATTGGGCCTGTGGCGCTCGGCGACGCCGACCCTATACTGGAACCCACTGGTAAGGACAGGACCGGGTGCACCTCTCTCCTTGCCCTCGCGCATCAGATCTACATCCTTCCCCACTGGCCGAAAAATGCGCATAATGCACCAGTGCGGCCTCCCTCGCTGTCGGCCTGTCCTCACTCTAAAGCTACACTTGTGCCTTCCTGCTTTCAGCTGGTGAGGAGGAGGTGCTCCCTGAAGCCCACACAGCCAGGCCCTCGGAGGAGGAGGACGTCGAGGAGCAGCAGGAAGGCGCCACCTCGGGGGAACCCTCCTCCGCTCCAGGAGATGGCAATGAAGGGGAGACGTCTGGCGTGCCGGAGAGCCAGGGGGAGGCGGGGGAGGGGAGCCCCGAACCTGGTCCCAGTGGCATGGACGCACGCGGCAAGGCTCCGGCGGCACACCAGCCTTCTGCCCAGAGGGGGGAGGCGGTGGAGGGGAGGGCAGAACCTGGTCCCAGTGGCGTGGCCGCACGCGGCAACGCTCCGGCGGCACGCCAGCCTTCTGGCCAGAGGGTGGAGGCGCCCTCCAGTCCGGACTCGGACGTCGCCCAGGAGGTGCGCCTCCTGGACGAGATGTCGGCGGCGTCGGAGCGCCGGCACGTCGAAATCATGGAGGTGGTGGCACAGATGCCTCACGCCATCGAAAGCCTCGCTCAAAGTGTGGTGGCTTTCGACCAATCCCAGGCCAGGGGCCTAGAGCTATTCGCAGCAGCGCACGCCAGGGGGGTGGAGCTCCTTGTGGCAGCGCATGAGAGGGGGGTCGAACAACTCGAGGCAGCGCAGCACGCCAGTCGCCAGCTGAGAGGTGCTGTGCAGACAATGGCACTGCAGATGCGGGGACATGCCGGCGCAGTTGGGGCACTGACTTCTGCCACCCTCGCACTGGCGCGGAGGCGTCGCCAGGCCAGCCGCCGCCCTGCTGCCGCACACCGGTCTGGCGACCAACAGTTTGGCGCGCTTGCTCCCCGGCCAGGCCGGCCGAGTGCACGTGTGTCTGGCGCCCAGCGCACGCCTGGCATCACCCACCTTGTCCCCATTGGTGCAGGCGAGCCTGCGACTCCCCCAGCCAGGGTGCAAGGAGCTACTGCAGCCAGTGAAGAGGGCCACCCACAGCTGCAGCAGCCACCAGCCGGCCCCTCCCGGGCCCGCCCTCGTGTAGGCCGACCCCCAAGGGCATCTGGCGAGACGCCTTGTCGCCCTGAGGATCCTTCCCCCAGCCTCGCCACAGCCTCACGGCCCAGCTTGAGGCGCAGCAGCAGGACGGGCCGGGGCAAAAGACGGCTGTCGACAGACTCGCCCTCTCGCCACACCGAATAGAGTGTGTTGAGCGAGGGTTTGGGTGATGCGGGGGCTTCTGTTCTGGGGGGCATTATGTGGTTTGGTTTTATGGGGGTCTTTGTGTTGTGGGGGGGGCTTGTTTTTGTTAGGCCAGTGACGAAGGCCATTTGGATGGTGATGTTATGTTAGTCCTCCCCAGGTTTTGGGAGTGACAGAAGTTTGTGACTGTTATTTGGGGGTCTTCTCTGTTTTGCTCTTCCATGTGGGAAGGGCCCTGAGTTTTTGAAATAAAGATGTTTATTTATTCACCATGTGCAGGTGTCATGTTTCAAGTGGTTGTTGGGTTAACCGGCTGAGGGCTTGCGAAGCGGCTGCGTTCAGTGGGCCAGGCCATTCCCTGACAGGGGGCCTAGAAGTGTCGAGCAATAAGCCCCCGGCGGACGGCCCTTGGACCTTGTCGCTCCCTCCTGGCCTGGTGCTCCTCCTCCTCAGGGTCCTCCTGCTCGTCCTCCTGAGGTGGTGGGGCAATGTCAGGTGGCAGTGCCCGAGTCCTGCGGATAGCCAGGTTGTGGAGCATGCAGCACACCACGACGAACTGGGAGACTCTATCCGGCGAATACTGAAGAGACCCGCCCGAACGATCCAGGCAACGGAACCGTTGCTTGAGGACGCCTATCGTTTGCTCTATTAGGTTCCTTGTGGCTTGATGGCTTTCGTTGTATGCCAGCTCCGCTGGGGTCCTGGGCGCGCGGAGCGGGGTCATGAGCCATCTGCACAAAGGGTAGCCCTTGTCCCCGATAAGCCATCCCCTTGGTGGAGGCTGTGCCTGGAACATGTCAGCCACAGTAGTCTGGCGCAGGATAAAGGCATCGTGGCTGCTTCCTGGGAAGCGGGCATTGACAGCTAGGATGCGCTGCCTGTGGTCACACACCAGCTGCACATTTAGGGAATGGTAGCCCTTCCGGTTGCGGTATTGCTCGGCATTGTGGATAGGTGCCCGCATAGCCACATGCGTGCAGTCAATGGCGCCCTGCACCATGGGGAAGGCCGCGATCCTGGCAAATCCGAATGCACGCTGCTCCTGCTTGTGTTGGGTCATGGGGAAGGAGATGAATTGGTGCCTCCTCGCGAAAAGTGCTTCGGTGACCTGTCGGATGCAGCGATGCGCGGCGAACTGGGAGATGTTCGCGATGTCCCCAGCAGCGGCTTGGAAGGAGCCGCTTGCATAAAAGCTGAGAGCCACCGTGACCTTCACTTCCACCGAGAGAGACGCCCTGGACATGAGCTGTGGCTGCAAATCTGCATGAAGCAGCTGGCAGATCTCTTCAACCACCTCCCTTCTGAAGCGCAGCCTCTTAACACAATGCGCCGCAGTCATGGTGAGATATGAGACCTGCTCCCGGTATTGCCTGACTGGGTAAGGCCTACGTTGGCGACGCCTAATGGCCCCTCTGCGTCTAGGCATGCCTGGCCCTCTCTCAAAGCGTCTGCGAGCCCTTCGCACAAAATGTAGGAACTGAGGGTTGGCCCCCCATGCAGCCCCCATTACAAAGTTCCAAACAGCAAAATCACAAGGATGCAAATGTCAAAGCACTGGCTAGAAGCCAAAAATACCTCTCCTATGGTGTCCGAAATCAGTAATCTCTGTGCCTTGCTCTCTGTGCAGAAATCCAAACCAGTCAAGTCATTGCAGCGAAATGGCTGGCTTTTATGGGTGAGTGGATGTGCCCTTTAATTAGCGCTCCCCGAATCCCACAGGGCCTCTGTTGAGTTCATTTCACAGTTCTTAGCAGCGCCACGGCCACATCGGCCGGGCGCCACTGAATTTCTGGTTTGGGGCGCACAAACGGCGTTGCACGACGGAATGACGTCATAAGATGCGCGCGCAGCTGAGCGGGCGCTAACACTTTGCGCCGGCGCTAAAGCCCAGCTGAATTTCGGCGTAGGCGCAGATCCGGCGGTGCCCGGGCGCTAAGTGGATAGCGCCGGAAATCTGGCGCTAACGGCTGGCGCAAACAGCTGAATTTCTAGGCCTAAATCTTTGATATAAATTCTGAACAACATTGGTCCCAGCACTCATCCTTGTGGAACACCACTTCCCACCTTCTGCCACTCTGAATAGCTGCCATTTACCCCTACTCTCTGCTTTCTGTCTTGAAGCCAGCTAGCTATCCATTCTGCTACTTGTCCCGACTCTACATTCTCTGACCTTTATTCATTAGGCAACTATGTGGCACCTTATTGAAGGCCTTTTGAAAATCTAGATAAATTACATCTACTGCATTACCCTGGTCTATTTTTTCTGTTACCTCTTCAAGAAATTCAATGAGGTTGGTCAAGCAAGACTTTCCCTTGAAATCCATGCTGACTATTCATCATTATTATATTTTTGGTTTCTAGATGTTCTTCTATTTTCTCCTTTAGTAGGGATGCCATTATTTTTCCTACCACCGATGTTAAGCTGACTGGTCTATAGTTCCCTGGACATGTTCTATCTCCCTTCTTAAATATTACGTTAGCTATCCACCAACCCTCTGGCACTACACCTTGTTCTAACGAATTATTAAATATGTGTAGTGATGCCTCTGCTATCTCCTCCATGGATGCGCGTATGTAATCCGTTCGGACCAGGGGTTTTATCCTCTTTGAGTTTGATTAGTTTATTTAATACAAGCTGGGGGAGCCCGGCGTTGCCGAGGCTTTTTCGAGGGCATGTTGTTGTTGGAAGAGAGAGAGCGAGTGAGTGGGGGGGGGGGGGGGGGGGGGGGGGGGGAGAGAGAGAGAGAGCGGGGGGGGGGGAAAGAGAGAGAGAGAGCGGGGGGGGAAAGAGAGAGAGTGAGCGGGGGGGTAAGAGAGAGCGAGCGGGGGGGTAAGAGAGAGAGCGAGCGGGGGGGTAAGAGAGAGAGCGAGCGGGGGGGTAAGAGAGAGAGCGAGCGGGGGGGGTAAGAGAGAGAGCGAGCGGGGGTGGAGGGAGCGGGGGTAAGAGAGAGAGCGAGCGGGGGGGGTAAGAGAGAGAGAGACTGGGGGGAGAGAGAAGAGAGAGAGAGACTGGGGGGGCGAGAGAGTGAGAGCGAGTGGGGGGGGGAGAGAGCGAGGGAAAGAGAGAGCGCGACTGGGGGGGGGGAAGAGAGCTCCCCCTCTCCCCCCTCTCCCCCCCTCCCTCACACTCCCCCCCCTCCCTCACACTCCCCCCCTCACACTCCCTCCCCCTCACACTCCCCCCCCCACACTCCCCACTCGTGTAATCACTGTCTCCCCCCCATGTAATCACTGTCTCCCCCCCCCGTGTAATCACTGTCTCCCCCCCCGTGTAATCACTGTCTCCCCCCCGTGTAATCACTGTCTCCCCCCCGTGTAATCACTGTCTCCCCCCGTGTAATCACTGTCTCCCCCCCCGTGTAATCACTGTCTCCCCCCCCGTGTAATCACTGTCTCCCCCCCGTGTAATCACTGTCTCCCCCCGTGTAATCACTGTCTCCCCCCGTGTAATCACTGTCTCCCCCTGTGTAATCACTGTCCTGAATCACTGTCTCCCCCCCCCGTGAAATCACTGTCTCCCCCCCCCCGTGAAATCACTGTCTCCCCCCCCCCGTGAAATCACTGTCTCCCCCACCCCCGTGTAATCACTGTCTCCCCCCCGTGTAATCACTGTCGCCCCGTGTAATCACTGTCTCCCCCCGTGTAATCACTGTCTCCCCCCGTGTAATCACTGTCTCCCCCCCCCGTGAAATCACTGTCTCGCCCCGTGTAATCACTGTCTCCCCGTGTAATCACTGTCTCCCCCCCCGTGTAATCACTGTCTCCCCGTGTAATCACTGTCTCCCCCCCCGTGTAATCACTGTCTCCCCCCCCGTGTAATCACTGTCTCCCCCCCCGTGTAATCACTGTCTCCCCCCGTGTAATCACTGTCTCCCCCCGTGTAATCACTGTCTCCCCCCGTGTAATCACTGTCTCCCCCCGTGTAATCACTGTCTCCCCCCGTGTAATCACTGTCTCCCCCCCCCCGTGTAATCACTGTCTCCCCCCCGTGTAATCACTGTCTCCCCCCCCCGTGTAATCACTGTCTCCCCCCCGTGTAATCACTGTCTCCCCCCGTGTAATCACTGTCTCCCCCCGTGTAATCACTGTCTCCCCCCGTGTAATCACTGTCTCCCCCCCGTGTAATCACTGTCTCCCCCCCCCGTGTAATCACTGTCTCCCCCCCCCGTGTAATCACTGTCTCCCCCCCGTGTAATCACTGTCGCCCCGTGTAATCACTGTCTCCCCCGTGTAATCACTGTCTCCCCCCGTGTAATCACTGTCTCCCCCCCCGTGTAATCACTGTCTCCCCCCCCCCGTGTAATCACTGTCTCCCCCCCCCATGTAATCACTGTCTCCCCCCCATGTAATCACTGTCTCCCCCCCCATGTAATCACTGTCTCCCCCCCATGTAATCACTGTCTCCCCCCCCATGTAATCACTGTCTCCCCCCCCCATGTAATCACTGTCTCCCCCCCCCCCCCCGTGTAAGTGTAATCACTGTCTCCCACCCCCCCCCGTGTAATCACTGTCTCCCCCCACGACCCCGTCTCCATCAAGGACACTGATCTTGCTCCCCCACCAGCTGGGAACAGCTAACTCAGCACAGACGAGGAATGCTGAGCAGCGGCCGGCGCCGGGAGCGGGCTCTCGCGGGCGGCACATGCGCGGTCAGCGCATGCGCAGTCAGTGCGGGCGGCGCATGCGCGGTCAGCGCGAGGCGGCCTGGCGGCCGTTAGCGAGCGGGAAACTTCGGGCGGCCCGCCCGCGCTACGGCCCCGACGTGAAACCTGAGAGGGGGAAGTAGAGAGAGACAGGGAAGAGGAGAAGGAGAGAGAGGGAAGAGGAGAGAGGGAAGAGGAGGAGAGAGAGGGAAGAGGAGAAGGAGAGAGAGAGAGGGAAGAAAAGAGAGAGAGAGAGAGAGAGAGAGAAATTTTTTGAGCTTCAGGCCCCGAGTCCCCCCTGCGCAAGGGTGAGGAGGAGGGGGGGGGGGGGGTTGCTAAACACAATATAAAACTCAAATAAATTGTTAATTAATTCCCTAACACATAATTCAAATATTTACCTTACTTCCTAACACGCTGAAAGTGTGGGGAAAAAATCGTGAAAAATCAAGATGGCGGCCACTCACCTCGGTTCAGAAGGATATGGTCGACCGGTCAGGTCACCGAAGCGTAGGATTGGTCAATCGTCGAGTCACTCGACACTCAACTGTAGGAAGGAACCCGCCGTCCGATTGGTGGACCTCGACGTCACACGGTCGCTAATGAGATGCTAATCAGCGGAACGCTGAACGTTTTTGGGATACCGCGGGCGGGATTTTTGTCCGGCCGAAACGTAAATACGCCTATGACCGGTCCGGAATCGCAAGCTTTCTTTTCAGGCGACGCGCGCGTCGGTACGCTCTGTAACTTTCAAACGTATAGAGAATGGACAAGACAGACAGACATCGGGACAGACAGAAGAGCCGCTTTATATATATAGATATCTCCTCTTTTTATTTTAAATGCAGTTATCGCATTACTAATCTCATCATCTGATGTCATGTCCACCTGTTCTATTTGCCTGGTAAATACTAAAGCAAAGTAATTATTTAATATTTCTGCCATCTCTCTATCGCTGCCTGTGGTATTATTTTGTCCCATCCCTTAGTGGTCCTATTCCCATCGCGATCTTCCTTTTTTTTTTAAATATATGTGCCTGTAAAATATTTTACTATTTAGTTTTGTGTTCCCTGATAATTTAATTTCATAGTTCCTCTTTGCCCCCCTCATTGTTTTTTGACTTCTCCCTTAATCTCTTCATATTCTCCCTCATCATGCTCTCCCCTGCTGTCCATGTAATTAATGTATGCCTCTTTCCTTACCCTCAATTTTTCCCTTCTGGCTTTATTCATCCATGGTGTCTCATTGGTGCTTAGCTTGTTCTTATTTTTCAGCGGAATATATTTTCCTGGACTCTGTTGAATACCGTTTTAAATGTTTCCCATTGTTGTTCTACGTCATTGTATGCCAATATTGTTGTCCATTTTATTTCCCAAGTTCTGTTCTCAGCCCCTCAAAATCAGCTTTTCTCCAATCTATTACCCTGGTCTTTGTCATACTTATGTCCTTCTCAATTATCATCTTAAAGCGTATATTATGGTCACTATTGCCTAGATGTTCCCCCACTTTTACTTCTCTTATTTGCTCTGGTTCATTCCCCATTACTAGATCCAATAGCGAATCCTCCCTTGTTGGGCTTTTTACATATTGGGTTAGAAAGGAGTCCTGTACACATTGTAGGAACTCTATTCCCTTATCCCCTTTACCCACCTCTTCTGTCCAATTAATATCGAGGTAGTTGAAATCCCCCATGATTATTATTCTATGTTTTTTTACTAATTTGTTTGCATATTTCTTCCTCCACCTCCTTTCCACTATTAGGTGGTCTGTAGACTAGCCCTATTAGTGTGTTTGATCCTTTATCTTTTATCTCTATCCACATGGATCTATTTCTGTCTTACTGATAGCTGCGTCACTTTTTTCTACTACCATTATGTTATCCCTAATAAGTACAGCTACTCCACCTCCCCCTTTTCCCTCTCTATCTTCTCTAAATATGTTATACCCTGCAATGTTCAATTCCCAGTCCTGATTTTCCTGTAGCCATGTCTCAGTAATCCCTATTATGTCTGGCTCCTCGCAATGCATGATTGTCTCCAGCTCCCCTGCTTTATTAGAGACATTGTGTGCATTGCTGTACAACGTTTAACTCATTTTTAATAGCAGTTCCTCTCACTTTATTTTTAACCATCTTTCTGAACTCCTGTTTTATAACTCCATTTATTCCCTGGCCAATGTCTTTCCTTACTTTATTCTTTCCTATGCTCTCCTTTCCTGTTTTGTTTATATTTAGGCTGGTTTCATTTCTTGTAGATCCCTCCCCCCGTCTTACTAGTTTAAAGCCTTTGCCACCTCCCTACTTACACTTTCCGCTAAGGTACAGCTCCCATCCCGGTTCAGCTGGAGAACTTTTAAAAATTACAATTAAATTCAAAATATAAATCGCCACCTCCACCATTTTAGTGTCCCATACCAGGAGTGTCCAAACTATGACCCATTCTTCAGCAAGTAGTTGAGCCTGAAAAGTTCTAGGTTCGTTTCCCAGCCTGTGCCAAGTTAGAATGGCAGTAGAGGTGGTACAGGTGCCCGCAGTGACCCTTGTTGGAAGCTGTGGATGGACATCTGATAGGGACAGAGTCAGCCTCTACTGGAATGTTCTATTCTTCATCCCCTCCCCTCTGACCTGGGAGTGCTTGATGCGGACACCGGCATGCCACCTTTCTCCCGCTATAAATTCAGCAGAATCTTGGGGCTTCCACCAGTCAGATCACAACTACAGGGCCTGTGTCTCTAAAATGGAAAGTTTCCTCTTCCCAGCACTAATATCCCTCACCCAATGAGTACAAAAAAGTAAAAGCTGTTGAGCAATGAAGTTACTTCTGTAAAATGGATCAACTGTGAAATCTGGAAGTCAGTCAGTGGCAGAGCTTGGTTTGGCTGACTGGGAAGGGCAAACTCAAGATTTGGAAGACTTGGCAGGAAAAGGACTGAGCTGAGAACTGGGGAGTGCCAACTTACCTAGTTTGAAGGCCGAGCCCGGAACTGCACAGGCTTACAGGCCAAAGATAGCTGAAAGAGGTTCCCGGGAGCAAAATGAAGGCCCCCCTACTCCCGGATGTCAGTGGATCAACTATCAGATAAGTTACCTGATGTGGCTTTTGTTTTATATGTTCTATAAATGAGAGGTGGGAGGGAGAGGGGAGCAAGAGAGAGAGAGAGAGAGAGAGAAAAAGAGAGAGCGAGAGAGAGAGAGAGAAAGAAAGAAAGGAGAGAAAGAAAGAAAGAAAGAAAGAAAGAAAGAAAGAAAGAAAGAAAGAAAGAAAGAAAGAAAGAAAGAAAGAAAGAAAGAAAGAAAAGTAAGTTGAAATGCAGTGGCGGACATTTAAGGAGATATTTCATAACTCTCAACAAAATATATTCCAGTGAGAAAGAAAGATTTTAAGAGAAGGGAGCACCATCTGTGGCTAACTAAGGAAGTAAAGGATGGTATCAAATTGAAAACAAAGGCATACAATGTTGCCAAGATTGGTGGAGACCAGAGGATTGGGAAATTTTTAAAAACCAGCAAAGGATGACTAAAAAATAAAGAGATGAGCTATGAGAGTAAGCTGGCAAGAAACATTAAAACAGATAGTAAGAGCTTCTACAGGTATATAAAAAGGAAGAGGGTAGCTAAAGTAAATGTTGGTCCCTTAGAGGATGAGACTGGGGAATTAATAATGGGGAACGGGGAAGTGGCAGAGACTCTGAACAAATATTTTGCATCTGTCTTCACTGTAGAAGACACTAACAACATCCCAATAATGGAGAATCAAGGGGCCACAGGGAGTGGGGAACTAAAGAAAATCACTATCACTAAGGAAATAGTACTCGGTAAAATAATGGGACTAAAAGACGACAAGTCCCCTGGGCCAGATGGCCTGCATCCCAGGGTCTTAAAAGAAGTGGCTGCAGAGATAGTGGATGCATTGGTTGCAATATACCAAAATTCCCTGGACTCTGGAGAGGTCCCAGCGGATTGGAATACTGCTAATGTAACACCCCTATTTAAGAAAGGAAGGAGACAGAAAGCAGGAAACTATAGACCAGTTAGCCTAACATCTGTCGTTGGGAAAATGCTGGAGTCCTTCATTAAGGAAGCAGTAGCAGGGCGTTTAGAAAGACATACTCCAGTCAGAGTCAGCATGGTTTTAGGATAGGGAAATCATGTTTAACAAATTTGCTGGAGTTCTTTGAGGATATAACAAGCAGGATGGACACGGGTGAGCCAGTGGATGTGGTGTATTTGGATTTCCAGAAGGCATTCGATAGGGTGCCACATAAAAGGTTACTGCATAAGATAAGAGTTCACGGAGTTGGGGGTAATATATTAGCATGGATAGAGAATTGGCTAACTAACAGAAAGCAGAGAGTTGAGATAAATGTGTCATTTTCTGGTTGGCAAACAGTAACTAGTGGGGTGCCACAAGGATCGGTGTTGGGGCCCCAACTATTTACAATCTACATTAATGACTTGGATGAAGGGATCGAGTGTAATGTAGCCAAGTTTGCGGATGATACAAAGATGGGTGGGAAAGCAAGCTGTGCAGAGGACTCAAAGAACCTGCAAAGGGATATAGACAGGCTAGGTGAGTGGGCAAACATTTGGCAGATGGAGTATAATCTGGGAAAGTGCGAGGTTATCCACTTTGGCAAGAAAAATAAAAAAGCAAACTATTATTTAAATGGAGAGAGATTACAAAATGCTACAGTTCAGAGGGACCTGGGTGTCCTTGTGCATGAAAACACA